>NC_080548.1:32455367-32757735 GCF_028640845.1 Ahaetulla prasina | reverse complement strand
AAGGACCCCACAGGCCTCCTCCTCCTCCTCCTCCTCCTCAGCCCCATAGCACTGATGAGGTTCTCTAGTTGGGTCATGAAACGCCTGCAAGAAAATTACCAAGCTCGGAGAGCACCAAGGACCCCTCTATTCTCCCCTGAGATATGGAAATTCTCTTTTATTGCCACCATTTACCCCAGTTTTGCAGTCTCCTGCCAGACAGCTGTGTCCACTTGGGCTTGGGTGCATTATAAATCTGGAAATTGGAAAGGGAACAGAGATTAATTTCTGGAATGCTGGCTTGAGAGGCAAACCAGCGCACGCAGCTCCCTCTCAAAGCATCACATGGAGGGTATCATCATTCGAAGGTTCCCCTTTGCGCCACCGGAAGGTCACAACATCTGCACGTACTTGCTGCCAAAGGTATTGCTCTTCTTCCTCATCTATGAAGTCTGGAATATAATAGGCGGCTGGTGGAGACTGTAAACAGAAAAGAGGTCAGGAATTAATTCTTAACCAATGAGACCCCTAACAGACCTGCGCTGCCTGGCCAGGGGGATAGGTTGCTAATCAGTAATCAGTTACAGAGTTGGAAGGGACCTTGGAGGTCATCTAGTCCAACTCCCTGCTCATGCAGGAGACCTGTAGTAGGGATTCGAACCGCCGAACTGCCGACCTTTCTAATCGACAAGCTCAGTTTCTTAGCCACTTGAGCCACCTAGTCAGGGTTAGCCCCCCAAACCAGGGTGATAAAATACAACCTAGGTTTGCACCTGTGCTGAGGTCTGACTTAGCCTGAGGCATGAACCCTGGCAATTTCACTAGACTAGAAAAAGGGAGACGGTGAATTCTAGTCCCGGCTTAGGCATGAAAGCCGACTGGGTGACTTGGGGCCAATCACCAGGAAATGGTGAGTTCTAGTTCTGTTTTAGGCATGAAAGCTGGCTGGGCAACTTTGAGACAGTGTCTCTCGCTCTCTCAGCCCACCTGACAGGGTTGTTGTGGGGAGGAAGGAGGAGGATGGAGTATTAGATATATTTGCTGCCTTATTTGTAATTGTAATAATACAGACGGTAGGTAGGTAGGTAGGCAGATAAATGAGAGAGAGAGAGATGGTAGATTTAGAGAGAGAGAGATAAGATGGATGGGATAGGTAGGTAGGTAGGTAGGTAGGTAGGTAGATAGATAGATAGATAGATAGATAGATAGATAGATAGATAGATAGATAGATAGATAGAGAGATAGAGAGATAGAGAGATAGAGAGATAGAGAGATAGAGAGATAGATAAAAAATCCGCCTTCATCCAGTCCACAGCTGACACCTTCAGCCGACACCAGAAACCCACCTTCCCTGGGAAAATACCTTGGCTACCCGAAAGGGCTCCATCACCCACACCTTCGGCCTCTCAGAGCCAGGGTCAGCCATCCAGAGCTTCCTTGGTTTCTTCTCCTACTAGCCGAGGCTTCCGCACCTGGCCAGGACAGGTGACCCTCCGCTTCTCACCTGTGGAAAGATAATGGGGGTGGGGGTGGTGGAAGGGTGGCTCGTTATAATCTTGCCCTGAGCTCTGGCTCTTCCCCCCACCCCACCCCACCCCCAAAAATGTTTTGTTTTGTTTTTATTTTATTTTTATATCCCGCCCTTCTCCGAAGACTCAGGGCGGCTTACAGTGTATAAGGCAATAGTCTCATTCTATTTGTATATTTACAAAGTCAACTTATTGCCCCCCCAACAATCTGGGTCCTCTTTTCCTTTTGCAAGGAAAAATTCAATTCTGTCTCCTGCCTTGGCTCTATGTGTGTGTGTGGACTAAAAGACCTCCAAGTTTCCTTCTCACCCTAGGAGGCTATGCCGATTTCTATTTGAAGCAACCTTGCAAAAAATGTAATGAACAAAATTCATCAAGCAACATTAATACAACTTTAATGAATAAATAAAAACCTGCCAAAAAAGCCCTTGCAGCATCTGCTGAATTTCTGCCTGCCCTGCAGCTTCAAGGGTCCTGTAAAAAGGGGGTGGGGGTTAGATTTGCAGGCAGAAGGAGGGGCTTCAGGAGATCCCCGCCCCCCTCCTCCCACTCCCCAGGAGGCTGAGCCCCCTCCGTCCCAGGAGTCACTTACATGCTGATCCCCACCGGCTCCCTTCCGGGTAGCCCATGGAGCGGCAGCCGCTTTGCCCAATCAAAACCGAGCTGTGCCGAGCCCGCCTTTCTGGGGGTGGAGAGAACCAATCCGTATTCAGAATTAGGAAAGTCCGGCTCGCTCGGTATTCTGGGAGTTGAAGTCTGAAGTCTGAGGAAGAGTCTATATAGCCCATTTTGAGTCTTTTTAAACTTTTCATTCTTACCCAGGCGGAGCTTTTGATCTGCTCTTCAGCTGACCTTTCTGGAACTTTAAACTTGTGTTTTATCGCAGTGATGATATAACCTAGTTGGGTAATGAAACATCTGGGGGGGAAAAACCAAGCAAGCTCAGAGCACCCAACACGCTTCATGTGTTTTATTTATTAAATTTCTCCGCCATCCAGCTCGCTGTCCTAGGTAACCCTGGCTGGCTTGTTGATGTGCAGGCTTCCACTCCCAGAATTCTTAGCACTGGCCCTCCTGGCTGGGGATTTCTCGGAACAGAATTCCACATAACAGAGTTGGAAGGACCTTGGAGGTCTTCTAGTCCAGGGGTCTCCAACCTTGGTCCCTTTAAGACTTGTGGACTTCAACTCCCAGAGTTCCTCAGCCAGCTTTGCTGGCTGAGGGACTCTGGGAGTTGAAGTCCACAAGTCTTAAAGGGACCAAGGTTGGAGACCCCTGATCTAGTCCAACCCCCTGCTCAGGCACGAAACTCTCTACCATTTCAGCCAAATGGGTTGTCCAATCTTTTCTTGAAAACCTCCAGTGATGGAGCACCTACAACTTCTGGAGCCACTGGTTAATTTTTTCCCCAGATATTGGATATCATCTGAACATATTGGATATCTTAGATAATGGAAGCCTGTTACCATGTCACCCCTAATCCTTCTTTTCATTAAACCAGACATATCTGTTGTGGTCTGCCAGCAGCCAGCTGGAGTCAGACAGCAGTGAGGCTGAGGAATAACATGGACCAGTCTTGGAGGCTGGGGAAGGCCCGGATGGGAGCTCTGCATCAGAGGCAAAGTTGGGGCAGGGCCATCGGGGAGTGATGTGCAGACTCCGGAGCCTCCAGAGGTTGACAGTAGTGAGGCAGAGGAACAGGAGGAGCCTGTTCCTAATGCACACATGAGAAGAGCTGCCAGAAGGGAAGAGCAGCTCAAGCAGAGAGGACGACTCAGGAGTAAGGCCAAGAGATGATTGGCCCCTCCCATAAGGCTTAAAAGACCAGCAATGGCGTTTGGGCTCTATGCCGGAAAACAACGTTGGTAGCTTCATCTTCTTGCATTTATTTTTGTATCGGTGACTTCTGAACATTTGCCAAGAAAGGCCTTTGGCAGTTTGCCTAATTGGACCAAGGTTTGTGATAGGACTAAGGAATTCGTGTTGGGAGGAATTTGCTTTAATTTGAGTTGAACGATGCTGGGAATGAAGTAATTCTCAGCTGTTCGAATAAAGTTTGTTTGTGTTTTTACATTGACTGAGTTTCCTACTACCTACTGGGGCCTGGGTTACAACAATATGCAACGTCTTGCAATGTTTCTTTATACACTTACGTGGTTGTTCCAACCTGGGCATTTTTACCTGCAAAATTTCCGAACTGGCTCATGTCCTAATTCACCTCTGACGACGAGCGGAAAAGAAGAGTCCCGGACACAGTGCACATAGAAACACCTTTTATTAATTTGTTAATAACAGATAAGCAATAACATACTGAGATTTTTTTTTTGTCATGCTCATTTTTATTTTCTTTCCTTCCAGAGAGCCTGGATGAGCAGGGAGGGAAGACAGAAACCATGCAAGAGTCCACAGGGAGTTTAGCAGCGGGCACGGCAGGCTGTCCCACGTTGACAGTTTACAAAGTTATTTCTCTTGGAAAAATTTAAAAAAACAAAAACGAAAGTGACATCTAGGCAGGAAGAACACAATCCTGCGTGAGCTCTACGGAAAGAAAAGTTGTGAAAAGCCATCGGAAGGTCTTGCTCTCCAGACTGGTCTGTGCCTTTTGAGGGTTTAGGCCAGTCTTGGTGGATAAATATCCAGGGCAGGGGGTTACCCTCCGTTCAGAAGAGGGGAGACACAAACCAAGATTGTGCCCGATGTCAAACTGAAGTCAACCAAAGGTTTGTTTATTGCTAGTCAGTGTCAAGAGGGTGGACAAGTGAATTGAAATGTTTCCAGCAGTTTTTCTATAATCTGGCATCTTCCAAGATGGGTCTGGTATTTTTTTATTTTAAATTTCCAGCAGTGTTGGGAACTGTGATTCCAATTTATTGGGGAGAGCCAGTTTATGGAAAGCTGGTTCGGACTTCGATGAGAATGAAGGGTCTAAACTGGAGAGGGGAGGGCACAAGGATCAGATTCCCCACAACAAAAGGCAACAATGAGCGTGGGAAGGATGTGGGATGAAATGGATTGGAAGATTTGATGTAGCCATTTGGGTTATTTTAAAATATCGTTTTATATATCTGTACATAAAGGTCCCCAATATTTCACCCAGCTTGGGGTTCCTTCTGGTGGCCCGAATGCCACCCTTCATTTTTCCTTTTTTAAAATCAGTCCAAAAATAGATGCCCACACCATCTCCCCTTCTGATGTTCACCCCATTTTTCCAAATGGAATATTGTGGTCTTTTAACAGCTATACCATAAGGCCAGAATAACGGAGTTGGAAGCGACCTTGGAGGTCTTCTAGTCCAACCCGCTGCTGCTCAAGTAGGAGACCCTATGTCATTCTGGACAAACGGCTGTCCAGTGTCTTCTTCAAAGACTCCAGTGATGACGCACCTACAACTTCTGGTTGCAAGCTGTTCCACTGGTTAATTGTTCTAATTATCAGGAAATTTCTCCTTAGTTCTAAGTTGGATCTCCCCTTGATTAGTTTCCATCCGTTGCTTCTTGTCCTGCCTTCAGGAGCTTTGGAGAATAGGCTGACCCCCTCTTCTCTGTGGCAACCCCTCAAATACTGGAAGACTGCTACCATGTCACCCCCTGGTCCTTCTCTTTCTTGGGCTAGTCATACCCTGTTCCTGCAACCATTCATTGTATGTTTTAGTGCCCCACCTATGAAAGGGGCATTCATACAGCACAGAGCACAGAGCATAGAATCCTAGGGCTGGAAGGGACCTTGGAGGTCATGTAGTCTAACTTCCTGCTTAAGCAGGAGACCCTGTTCCAGGGTATTCAACCTTGTAACTTTAAGACCTGTGGACTTCAACTCCCAGAATTCCCTGGCTAGCCATAAGTTCCCAAATTTGCCAAGGTTGTACACCCCTATCCTATGCCATTCCAGACAAATGGCTGTCCAGTCTCTTTTTAAAAGCCTCCAGTGATGGGGCATCTGCAACCTCTGTAGGAATTGTCAGGAAATTCCTCCTTAGTTTTAGGTTGCTTCTCTCCTTGATTCATTTCCATCCATTCCTTCTTGTCCTACCCTCAGGTGCTTTGGAGAATAGGTTGTCCAGTGTCCTTGCCCCTGGATACCTGTCCTTGCAAAGCCCAACCTTCTTGGATTTCTGCACAACAGCACAAAGATTGAAGGCATAGAGGGTCAACCTTGACCTCCGTTTCTAGTCAATGAGTAGATGGTTCTTCCCATCTCTCTCTTGTGGGTTGACCAAGGTGATAAAGAAAAGAAATTTGGAAGAGGGATGGCCAGGTGAGCAATTTGCTCAAGGCCAGAGGGAGGGGAGGGACCTGCCTCCCAAGCCAGGAGAAAATTCTAGACTTCAGGCTCGGCTTCAAAGCAGATGACTCAAGAACCTCAACGCGAGTCAAGAGCGAATGGAGAAACATCAACATTTCTCCCTAGAGGATCGTTCTACGATCAGCACCTCGTTTCTGCTTTCTGAGTTTGCATCGGGAGTTTGTTCTTCACCCCTGCAATCCAGGCGCAGTACAACCCCCCGAGTTGTACCATTTGGGCCTTTTGCCCTCCCCCAAAGTCCGTGGAAACTACGTTCAGTTCAACTAAGAGAGGAAGCAATAAATAAAAGGCTGACATGTTTCTAAAATGGATTAAGACAAGTGTTTTTTTCCAACTCAGCCACTTGACGGGTGGGTTTCAACTCCCAGAATTCCCCAGCCGGTGGGGGGGGGAAACAACAACTCTGGATTAAGATCTAATGTTCCGTAGCTGATAAATGCAAGATTAAGATCAGATTCAGTTATAATATCTTCCCCTGCCTTTTGCTTTTTAAACAAAAAACAAAAAAGAGAGCAGACTTCTGGTACTGTATTTACACACAGAGAGACACGCAAACACTACACACCCCTCCCTGTATGTTCATTTGCACAGACATAAGCTAAGCAGGGCTGCTAACACACACTAGGTTTCCTTAAAGGTGTTTTGTTGCGTCAGTCATCCAAAAACGGAGGTTTTCGGTTAGAAAGGAAGACGGCTAACGAGAGAGGCTACGTACGGCATCAGTGGGCAAAGGCCTTGGCACTCTGGGCCCATCCTGCTCACACGTTAGTCGCAAAATAGGGAGGGGATTTCAAGCCGCGTTCAAATCCGCCTTCATGGGCACGCTTGATTAAGAAGAATTAAGTCACCAAAGTCAGCAGAGGTTTGCTACTCGGCGGACGAGAAGCGACTGGCTTCTGAAAGTGTTTGGTTGGCGACAGACAAGATAAGCAAAGCTTAGGAGGAAGATAGAAGGGAGACGCCAAGGACTTTTAGTGAGGTCTGCATTGGCATGGAAGAACAAGCCGTGATTCTGGAGAGAATCTTAGCTTGACGTTCAACAAGCCACCTGCTTGGGACTAGGATACTAACCGGTCAACCAAACAGAGTGATCCTTGATCACAGCCCTCCTCAATGGAGCATTTGTGGTCTACGTTGGACCAAGGCAGTGTTTTTCAAACTTGGCAACGTGAAAAATGTGCGCGGACTACAACTCCCAGAATCCCTGCGCCAGCAGGTTTAGAAACAAGCGTTTCCATGTCTGTCACTCAAAGGGCTGGAAGATCAGCCTGCAGACTCAATTTTAGAACCGTAGAACCCTAGGGCTGGAAGGGACCTCAGAGGTCTTCTAGTCCAACCCCCTGCCCAAGGCAGGAGATCTTATTCCACCCCAGACAAACAGTTGTCCAAGGAAGCCAACTGGATTCACGATGTGTGAATGTGGATTTTGCAGTGAAGATCTCAGAGCTGGACTACACATTTCCTGACTGCGGGAAAGGTCCAAGACAGGTCTCCCAAGCATAACTGAAGGGACATCCTACCCCCACCCCCGGTACTCCCACCCCCCGGTAGAAAATGACTCTAATGGCCATTGCCAGATCCTCAAAAGAAGTGCTAGAAGAGACCGGTGGTGCCACAGCTCAGAAAATGGGGGGACAAACGGGAGGGGTTTAGCGTTTCTCACGATCTACTGGGGTGGTTGTGTGATCTAGCAAGGCACTGGGTTCACTAGGATGGTGATGGAGGAGGGGAGCAGGAGAGGTGAGCGACAGATCCGAAGAGCAGTCTTTGATTACGTGGAGAGAGCAGAGGAAGAGCGGAGGAAGAGGAGGAAGAGGAGGGCGCAGGGGGAGGGGAAACTCTACGGCTGCATTTCCGCACGCAGCATCCACGGGAACCAGCAACAAAATAGGATCCTGCGGGAGAGAAAAGGAAACGGGGTGCAGTTGGCCTCAAGGATAGCGGGAAAGAAAGCTGCAGAAGGCCACGGATCTTCTAAGACCCTTTGGAAAGATCTGCCTAGTCAATGGAGAAAACCTCAAGTGGCAAAGGAATTCTTGGTGGCTTAGGGTAGGATTGAGATCCATGGGAGCATCGCATGAAGAAGACCCAACTAACTACCCTGTTTCCCCCAAAATAAGACATCCCCTGATAATAAGCCCAATCGGGCTTTTGAGCACATGGGAGTGAGGCCAAACATTTATTTCAGGGTTCAAAAAAATATAAGACAGGGTCTTATTTTCGGGGAAACACCGTACTCCACAATTAGGACATCCAGTCATGGAGCAAGGGATACTCGGGCACGATCGTGGAATGAGATTCAACCACCAAGAAGCGAATCATCCGCGGAAGGATCTAAAAACTCAAGAGGGGAATGGCCTTCTTCTTTCAGGGGCTCTGAAATCATTTTGCACCCTCCCCACGGCCTGTTGCAAGAGGCGTGGATTTACAACCATGGTTCTCCACCTTGGGCCCTTTAAGATGGGTGGACTTCAACTCCCAGAATTCCCCAGCCATCAAAGCTCCAGAGATGGCCAGTCGCCCTTACCTAGAGAGGGAATTTTCCGATGTAATGTCTTTCGGAGATCTGACTGTAGTAAAATTGCGCTTTGGCTGTGAAACTGCGAGAGAGGAGAAAATGTCAACATTGTTCTAAAATCAAGAAAGGGACCGGTTGGATACCCCCTCGGCCCCTGGATCTTTGCTCCTGCAGGAGAAGATGTCGAGGGCCACACAAAATGGACTTTGCAATACTTGAAATGTGTTTTTTGTAGTACCATTGCATTCAAAGACAAGAAAACCCACGTTAAGGCTTTTCTTGTCTTTGAAATGTTTACATAGAATATACAGAATGTTTTTCTACCAGTCCTAGTTACTAAAAGGGAGGTTTTTCTTGAAGGTTAAGGCTTACTACAAATTACTAACAATATATTTGGAAAAGGCAGATTTACAGTATATGAAAACCCATGTTAGTTAGCCCGTGCTACAGGACGTATGTCTATTTACCCACATAGTATGGCTGTATTACATTTATCCTTGTCTACTCCACCTCCTTCTCTTATTGATATCATTATTATGATTATTGTTACTTCAATATATGATTATTACTTTGTTGTTCTTCATGTACGCTGAGAGCTTCTGCAGCATAGACACAATTTCTTGCGTGTCTAATCACACTTGGCCAAATGAAGTATTCTATTCTATATGGCAAGTGCTACAAAGTCCATACCTTAAGGCCTTCGGGTGGAAGTCAGGCATGCCGGAAACCCAGCCGTGTGGGTTCCCAGCCAATTCCCTCAATGTTGCTTTCCCACAATACTTCCGTTCCCCCAAAATAGTGTCGAGTGAAATCCGGGGTATACCTACTGGTGACTTGGTGCACCTTCTTCCCGGAAGTGCCATCTTGGGGATCTTTGGGACCTCCGATTCTGCAAGAGACGGGATTGCAATTCATTTAAGAACAAAGTTAGCATCCAATGGAATCTCAGGGAGTCCTCAATTTACAACCATTCGCTCAGTGACCGTTTGAAGTTACAATGGCACTGGAGAAAAGGGATGGATGACCGTTTTTCACGCTTATGACGATTGCACCATCTCCATGGTCACGTGGCTGGCTGGGGAATTCTGGGAGTTGAAGTCCACAGGTCTTCAAATGACCAAGGCTGGACTAGAAGTCCTCCAAGGTCCCCTTCCAGTCCTACTTAGGATTCTGTGAGATCCGAGCCTCATTCCCAGCATCCAAACAGCCAACCTACCTCTGGACCCTGGATGGGGGGGCAAAAACGCCATGCTTCGGGGCACAAGTGAAGTAGCGAACCCCAAAAACAGAGCCATCGTGTTTCCCCGTCGGTTTGTCCAGCTCAATTCCAAACCAGTAGCCTAGACGAAGACAGACGGACAATAGAGAGCAGCGTAAACATTATCTCAGTATTTGCAGTACTTGTGATTTATGTTGTACCTTCCATGCGGTCCTAATAAGGGTCACAAAAAGGTTGAGGTCCCCTGTCTCAGCCCCCTGCCCTCAGCCAGAGTCTTCCCATCCAGCCTCCACCCTGTCGTGTCCCACTCCTCCGCTGACGGCCGGGTCAGGAAATCCGCATCAGGTGTGCCTCTGCAGCTCTGCCAAAGTCCTAGCAAAGTCCTCAAGGCATGCAGGAGACCAGAAAGTGACTTCAGCAAGATATGTTTAGACTTTGCCTGACTCAGAGAATGCCAGAAAGCAGGTCCTTTATATAGGCCATGGGGTGTGGCTCCATGACTCAGCACTTATCCAGGCCTGCCCCTCCCTTCCTTCTGATGCTGCCGCCGCCTATTAATTCTTCTGAAGCGAGGGTCACTCCAGTCGGCAGCTGTTGGTAATTGACCTCCCTCAGGCTCACATGCTGTGGGGGAGGGGGAGGGGTCTAGTTGCTCCGTTTGCCTGGGCATGGAGCCAGAGCTGGGGGCTGGAGGTGCTTCCTCCTCCTCAGCCTGTCTGGGCATGGAGCCAGGGCTGGGGCCGGGAGGCATACTAGGACATTCCTCAGTTTCCGGAAGCAGATAAGAAGGCCCCGGCTGCGGTGAGAGCGGGCAAGACACAACACACCCAGCCTGCCTTACCTGGGGCAAAATCGGTCTTCCCATAGAAGCGAATGACTCCTTGCTTCTGTCCGGCTACCAGCACCTGATCCCCGATGTCGATCTTCAGTCCTTCGCGGTCCAGGCTGCCGACGGATAAGGATTTCTTTCTGAGAGCTGGGAGGAGAAGAGAGAGGAATAAGAAGGACATGTTTTGGGGGACCTTCAAGTAGGAGTCCAAGAGTTTGGAGTCCTTGCTGCCCTCTGAGCTTGGGGGGTTTGCTTGCAGACATTTCATTTACCCAACTAGGTAACACCATCAGTGCTCGAAGGGGAAGGAGTTTGCAGAGTGTAAGGGAAGAGGAGGAGGAGGAGGAGGAGGACTGTGGGGTCCTTGGTGTTCTTTGAAGTTAGTCCTTGCAGATGTTTCATTGCCCAACTCGGTAACTTCATCAGAGTAAGGGAGGATGGAGTTTGCATCCTGTTTATATAGAGTTGCCTTCTTTGCCAGTGTTAGTGAGTGTCGTTTTCTCCTTGGTAGTGCCTTGATTAGAGTATTGTTTTTGCTTGATTGTTTGTCTGGTATTAATCCCTGCTTATCTACATGCTGGCTGCTGGAGAGGATGGGTTCCCTCACATTCACCAGCACTGATGATCTTACCTAGTCTGGTCATGAGATGGCTGCAAGCAAACAACCAAGCTCAGAGAGCACCCAGGACTCCAAAATTCAACCTGGTGTGCAGTGCTGGTGCTCCCCCTCCTCTGTCCCGCTTCCTCTTCCAACCCTCTTTGGTAGCCCCTTCCCACCTCTTTGTGCTCTACTGTACCCCTTTGCTCTCCCCCAAAGAGGGAAGAAATGGCTCTTCCTAATCTTCTCCTTCCGCCTGCTGTGGGCTGCCCCCCCCCCAAGACCTAAGCAGTTGAGTCAAATCTGAGAGAAGCAGCCTCTCCCCTGGGGCCCCTTCTGCAGCCCCCTCTCAAAAGAGCACCTTTCCGGTCCTTGTCCTTCTCCTTTCGCCCTTTGGCCGTCATGCGGGAAAAATCCATGCGGGGGGTCCGTGGGGTGGAGGTGACCGATGGTGTTTGGTCAGCAGCTTTGGAGATCTTGGACACTGAAGCGAATAACCCTGGGAAGGCAAGAGAGAAGAAAACGAGAAGCCCAGATTAATAACGCTGGCAATAATTCCACCACGGACGAGTTTCTACTTCTCTGACATTTGACAAATCTGAATTTGACGGAGGGGGAATTCTGTGTCGGTTGTGCCGCCACCTCTGCTAAATCTCACCATGCTTTGGTGGGCAAATGAAGTAGCGGATTCCCCCCACGCTGCCATCGTTCTTGCCGTCGGGCTTGTCCAGCTCTACGCCGACCCACTGGCCGCTGGCAAACTCGGTTGTGCCACAGAAACGCAAGGTGCCCACCTGTAAGTAGCACAACATGATGGGGTCAAATGGCGCTCGGAGAACAGAAAATTACCTGTGCGTCACCTCTCTGGATACACAGATGTAATCTGAGCTGGGAATCTAATGGGACACTTGGGGATCCTTCCAAGACCTAATTCAACAAGGGTGATCCAATGGGGAAGCAGCGGCCTGCAGAGGTAGCTGACTAGAGCAGGTGGATGTTCGGATGGCAGTGTAATGTGTAGCCCAGCCTCAAGAGCTCTGCAGCTTGCAAACAATGTATACTGTCTGAGAGATTCCCAAATTTTCAGGGATGCTGCAGAAGTGGCTATGTCTGCACACAAATGTCCCTTCCTTCCTTCCCTCCATCCCTCTCTTCCTCTCCTTCTTTCCTTCCTTCCCTCCTTTCTTTCCTTCTTCCCTGCCAAATGTAATCTCGGGATCTGTTAGTTATCTTTGGCTGCACCTCTGTAGATTAATACAGACCTAGCCTTGGCAAAGGTAAACAGAAGCTGTTAACAGAAAATATAATTCTGTCCCAGGACAGGAGGAAAAGGTGAGGAAGAAACTCAAGATAGCCCTGCCTTGTTTCTCTGCTGTATAAGAGAGGATGGAAGGAAAATCTGGCCGGCTTTCAAGATTCCCTAATCATCCTCTACAACGTCAAGAGAGCAATTCTGCAATTCTCGAACTATCAGACTCCCTCAAAGGGCTGACAGCCTCCACAACGGGGTTCCCCATCCTTAGGTGGGAATGGATGAAAAAGCAGGCCATTCCAATGAGCCTGCAAGGGACCTGGGGGCAAACCTCCCCCAGGTCCTTGTGCACCTGCACCTTCCTTACCTTCTGCCCATCCACCAAGACCCGGTCCCCCAGCTTCAGGCCAAGAGAGAGAAGCATGAGGTTCCCAGGAATGTTGTCGTAGTTTGGCAGGGTGACCTTGGGCAGGCTGCAACTCAAAGGCACGGCGTCCAGCAGCAGCTGCTTCAGCTCCTTGGCGATCATGGCGGCCTCGGCCTTGTCCAGCGTCATGTCCATGGGGTCTGGCACGACGTCAGCTGGGACCTGCCCTTTGCTGTTCTGTTGAGAGAAAGAGAGGGGGGGGGGAACAATGCAGTTTTTTCCCACCCAAGGACAACGCAGGGTCTTTCCACCAATTGCATTGAAGGCCCTCTTCATAGGGTTGAAGGGGGCCTGCTGAGACCCCCTTCTCATTGCAAGGGCCTTACTGAAAGACCAAGGAAAGTTGGGTGCTTCCAATGAAGAATAACAGAATAACAGTCAGAAGGCATCTTAAGAGATCTTCTAGTCCAAGGGTCGGCAACCTGTGGCTCTGGAGCCACATGTGGCTCTTTCATCCCTCTGCTGCGGCTCCCAGTTGCTGGTCGGCTCCACAACCGATCGGGCTTTCGGTTAGGGCAGGTAGAGGAAAAAGGACACCGCACTGGGAGGAGTCTTTATGGTGGGGGGGGAGAACCGGACTTCCGGTCAGCTCCAGAATTGAACGAGGGCTTCCGATTAGGACCTTTGTGGCTCTTCTGAGTGTTTAAGGTTGCCGACCCCTGTTCTAGTCCAACCCCCTGCTCAAGCAGGAGACCCTCTACCATTCCAGACAAATGGCTATCCAGTCACTCTTTAAAGCCTCCAGTGATGGAGCACACAAACTTCTGGAGGCAAGCTGTTCCACTGGTTAATGGTTCTCACTATCCTTAGTTCTAGGTTGCTTCTCTCCTTGATCGGTTTCCATGCACTGCTTCCTGTCCTGCCTTCAGGTGCTTTGGAGAATAGCTTGACACCCTCTTCTTTGAGGCAGCCCCTCAAATATTGGAAGACTGCTATCATGCCCCCCCCCCCAGTCCTTCTTTCCATTAAACTAGACGTACCCAATTCCTGCAACCATCCCTCATATGTTTTGGCCTCCAGTCCTCTGATCATCTTTGTTGTTCTTTTCCACACTCTTTCTAGGGTCTCGGCATCTTCTCTGTACGGTGAAGACAACCATTTTCTTTCTGCTAATATCACCTACAGCAGTGTTACTGGAGGTGCTGTCCTACACCAAGTCTCCTGACTAACAGGCTGAGCTATTTATATGGCATCTTCAAAATCTAATTTTTGCATCTGGTTTGACACATTTTTGTATGAGAGCATCATTCGGGGTCTTGTCCCCCTGGCAGCCATCTAGAGGGGTTGGTCAAAAGTCCACAACGTGCATAAAACAAACAAACTGCATCTAATAGAAGATCTAATTGCTAATAATAGTAATAACAACAACAACAACAATACTTTCGAATACAGACAGATCATCATTTGGAGCATGCCAGATATCACAGCTGCCCAAAACCAAAATGTACAATTTATTGACATCGCTGTACCAGGAGATGCCACAGTCGAAGAAAAAGAACTGGGGAAAAAAATCACAAAATATTGCGACCTTGCCATTGAAACTACACGATTAGGGATGAAATATGTCACAATGATACCCATTGTCATCAGGCCACTTGGCACCATGTCCAAGAACTTTACAAAATACATCAAGAAACTGCAGCTTCCTGCAATAACACCAGCAGAACTGCAAAAAACTGGGCTACTCGGAACATTGTACATCTTAAGAAGGTACTTGGTTGATACCTAGGACGCTGGCAGCAACCCGTATCAACCATTAGTGCCAGTCAGTGGTATTTGTGACACATTTTTAAATGATCAGTTAACTGAGTTCTGTGTTTAATGAATAAAAGAAAGAAGAAGAAGAAGAAGAAGAAGAAGAAGAAGAGGAGGAGGAGGAGGAGGAGGAGGAGGAGGAGGAGGAGGAGGAGGAGGAGGAGGAGGAGAAGGAAGAAGAAGAAGAAGAAGAAGCCTACAGCAAATATCTGTAACACTGTCAAACATCCAGATGTGCTTATCCCAGGTCCTTGGTAAGGACTCAATAGGTAGACAAAAATGCCAAACCCAGTCTCAACATTTGGCTGACTGTTTGATGATCCATGATTCTGAAAATGCAGGTCTTTCTTATTCTCAGTCCAAAAAAAAACATTTGCCCATTCTCTGCGCCCCCCCCCCTTTTTTTTCTCACCCTGACAGCGGGGTTGGCCCCATGTTCCAGAAGACACTTCACGGCCCCCAAACAGAGATTCGAAGCAGCAATGTGTAAGGCAGTTCCGTGGTTGAAATCACTGCACGTCGAGTTGAGAACTACAGGAAAAAAACAATATAGTCGGGATTGTGAATTATTTTAGGCTGCATTTGCAAAATATTAAGCTCTGTACAGCCCCTGGCCTTGGGGGGACGGAAGGCCCAGTCTCTTTATCAGGGGTGAAATCCAGCAGGTTCTGACAGGTTCTGGAGAACCGGTAGCGGAAATTTTGAATAGTTCAGAGAACTGGCAAATACCACCTCTGGTGGGCCTGAGTGGGGTGGGAATGGGGATTTTGCAATATCCTTCCCCTGCCACGCCCACCAAGCCACACCATGCCCACCAAGCCACGCCCACAGTAAAAAAATTGGACTTCACCACTGGTCTTTATGTCCCATGTTCGCTTTGTCCAACCACAATGTCCATGAAGCTTTTCAGCAGATACAAGCAGCAGATACAAGCTACTGAACTTTCATACGTGTGGACTTCAACTCCCAGAATTCCCCAGTTAAGATGCTACAGAACTTTAAGTCAGGTGGACTTCAACTCCCAGGATTCCCCAACCAGCCTGCTATTGTATTTGAAGAGGAGAGGACCATCGCCCTCCCCTCCTGTTGGCTGGGGAATTCTGGGAGTTGAAGTCCACCCATCTTGGCTGAGAAGGAAAGCTGAGGGGGAGAGCAGCACCATAGATCTCCCAGTAACCCTTACGTCCTTGTTGTCGCTAGCACGAATTTGTGTGCTCTGCTTCCCGCGATGACTCTAGACCAGGGGTCTCCAACCTTGGTCCCTTTAAGATTTGTGGACTTCAACTCCCAGAGTTCCTCAGCCAGCAAAGCTCTGGGACTCTGGGAGTTGAAGTCCACAAGTCTTAAAGGGACCAAGGTTGGAGACCCTAGCTCTAGACAACAGGGCTGGCTCTCCACATTTGACCAACATTTTAGCATCTCTGCCATAAGCGCCAGCCCAACACTTCCTGCTTCAAAGTCTCCCAACCCTTTTGCCGTTTCTTGCATTTCAGGGGCAAAACTTGAGATCGGTTCCTGCTCTACTGAGCATCAAAGACCTCAGAGATTAGCACAGAGTCCTTTCCCTCTGACATGGAAGGTTGCCACGGAGTGGAAGGATCCCAGGAGAGGAGCCGCTGGTAACCAGGAACAGTTTCCCACAGGTTAGCAACCAGGAATCAGAATTCCCCAGCCTGCATACTAGTGAATTTTCAGATATGAGGATTTCAACTCCCAGAATTCCGCAGCCGGGGTGCTATTATACTTGAGGAGGGATGGGGAATTCTGGGAGTTGGAGTCTACCCCTCTTCAGAGTCCCAAGGTTGCCAAACACTGTGTCAACTCTAAAGATGGCCTGACTGAGGTCATTTTATAATAATAATAACAGAGTTGGAAGGGACCTTGGAGGTCTTCTAGTCCAACCCCCTGCCCAGGCAGGAAACCCTACACCATCTGAAATTTTGAGACTTCAGTGCTGACACTCTGGCACTGAGGGATAGGAAGGGGGGAATAGAGATAGTTGGGGTAGTATAGTTGAAACAAAATACTTACTCTTGGGAACCAAGGACATTCCTGCAGGTGTTTGGAAGGAGGTGACTGATGTCACCTACCAACTGGACTGTATCTTGATTGGGCCATATAACGGGTTATTTTGGGGAAGATTTTCCCAAAAGTAAAAGGCAAAGGTTTACTTTTAATTAGGTGAAAATCGTAGGAATATTCAGAGTTGGATTTCACCAGTCTGTGCTATATATCCAATAAACTTATTCTTTGAGGAATCTACCTGCCTCAGAGTTTTGTTTGCTATGTTTGTTTGTTTGTTTACTTAGAACCCTGACACACCATCCTAAACCAGGGGTCTGCAAACTTGGCTCTTTTAAGACTTGTGGACCAACTCCCAGAGTTGAAGTCCACATGTCTTAAAAGAGCCAAGTTTGCAGACCCCTGTCCTAAACCATGAATTGTTTGACTTAGAAATGGCGACTGAAGCAAGCTTCAGCGAAAATGCCAGCTCATTTTGGCCTCCCATCACCTGGGCAACGTGTCCCACCTCCTTCGTGCAAACACACCTTTTGGCTTGGAGGCCTTGAGGAGGATGCGGATGAGCTCGGGAACGTCGAAGTATGCCGCGTAATGGAGGGCATTCATGTTGGTCCAGCGGCTGCGCAGCGTCACATCTGCGTCCAGAGCCAGCAGCTGGTTAGAGAGGCGCACGGCGGCGGCGGGATCACCTGGGATGAGGAAGAGCACAGGTAAGCTCCCTCAAAAGCCTCCCTAAAGGGAACTGACCCTGTAAATCATGATTAGGTGAGATGGGGGGCACATAAATCAATAAAATAATAAAGTAAATAATAAAATAATAAAATAAAATAAAATATGAAATGAAATGAAATGAAATGAAATAAAATAAAATAAAATGAAGTAAAAAATGAAGTGAAAAGTGAAGTGAATTAAAAAGTGAAGTGAAAAGTGAAGCGAAGTGAAGTAAAAAGAATTTATTAGCAAGTACTTTAGGAATGGCCTTTTATTCTGCTTCAAGTCCCAGTGAGCTAAATTCTAATCTAAACTACAATGATCCTCTTTTCTTGGGAAAAAAATAGAGTCAACGAGAAGGATTTTTAAAAAAAAATGTTTACAGTTTTGCCTGGTAAGGAAAATTCAAGCACCAAACTAAGAAAAATTATATAAAAATGCATATTCCAATAATCAAGGACAGATTTCTGAAATAAAGGACACAGATCATTGTAATCTAAATTTTATAAGAAAAGAGAGGTTTGCCAAGAAGGGGCTCAGGAAATTCAGACTTCAGGTGTGTGTTTTGGGCAACTCAGCACAAGTCTAAGCCTAACGCATCTAAAAGCACAAATCCATCTTTTTTTATCATCTTTACAAATATGCATGCTTTCCGGTTGCATAGCTTTTAATGTTTTAAGCCGCCCAGAGTCACCTCGGGGGCAAGCTAGCCGGCAAATAAATTTAATAAGTAAATAAATAAATATGAATTTCAGTATTTTGTGCCTTACCCACTCCGTGTGCACCAGCTTTACATGCATAATGCAGGAGGGTCATATCTGTCAGCCCATCCCGGTCATCGACGTGGCATCCACGCTTCAGGATCTGAAGAGGACAGAAGAACAAGAAAAAGGCTACCGGTAGTCCTCAATTTACGACCGCTAGGGGGGTTCAGAATTTTGGTCACTAAGCGAGTCATCATGATACAGGATCAATTTCATGACCATTTTCATGGTTGTTAAGTTAATCATGCAGTCGTTAAGCAAATTCAGCTTTCATACCTAAGGCAAGACTAGAACTCCCAGTTTCCTGATGATTGGCTCAAAGCCACCTAGCTGGCTTTTGTGCCTAACGCAGGACTAGAATTCACTGTGACCTGGTGATTGGCCCAAAGTCACCTAGCTGTATATCATGCCTAAGGTGGGACTAGAACTCACTGTGACCTGGTGATTGGCCCACCCAGCTGTATATCATGGCCAAGGCATGATTAGAATTTCCAGCCTCCTGGTGATTGGTCCAGAATCACTCATCCATCTTTCATGCCTAAGGCGGGACTAGAACCTACTGTCACCTGGTGATTGGCCCAAAGTCACCCAGCTGGCTATCATGCCTAAGGTGGGACTATAACTCCCAGTCTCCTGATTCCTAGCCTGGAGCCTTTACCACTTAACGTCGGGGATCTGCCCAACACCTGCTCACCTCATTGCCAATCATGTCGATCTTGTGCTGCACCTGGGGAACCCATTGGCGGATGATGGCGAACAGCTCCGGGACAGTAGTGATGGGATCGTAGAGGATTTCTTGGCAAGCAGGATCGTTGGGATCAAAGAAAGTGAAAGCTGCAGAGGGGAGGAGGGGAGAGGAAAAGGATTTTACCCCACAGGGGCACGCAGGTGGGTGGGCCACTAGTTGGAACAAGGGTCTCCAAGTTTGGGATTTTTAAGACTTGCGGACTTCAACTCCCAGAATTCCCCAGCCAATCCTGAAAGATACTCTCCCTCGAGACCTAATACAGGTACTCCTCGGCTTAGGACCACAATTGAGAAAGTCACTGAAAAAAGTAACTTACGACCATTTTTCACACTTAATGACCATTGCAGCATTCCCTATGGTCACATGATCAAAATTTAGTCACCTGGCAACTGGCAGGTGTTTACGACAGTTGAACTTGGTGATGGGATCCCCCTTTGTAACCTTCCCAGCCGGCTTCCGATGAGCAAAATCAATGGGGGGAAGTTGGACCCGCTTAAACACCGTATGATGTGCTTAACAACCGCGGTTTTAAAAAAAAGGTCACTATGGGGCAAAACCCATTCATCCACTGCCTTCCTGAGGAGTGGAAATGTTGGACTCAACTGAGGTCCTAAGCCGAGGACTACCTGTCCCATATTCCCCTCCCTTCTCGTGCAGGGCAGCCCAAGGGGTCCAAAGTCCCGGTTTCATCCCGGGCTGTGACTGCTGAAGGAATCGGCCGGAGTCCATGGATCAGCTGCCCTCCCGTGAATTCTTCTCTCTCCTTTCGCCAGCAGCCTCCTTGGATCATGAGCAGGCAGATTTGAAGCTCCTGGGATCTATTTTGTGTTTTTTTATTTTTTTATTTTGAAGCACAACCGTTGCTGAGTGTGCCAACGGAGACCTGATTCAGCAGCTGATGAATTAAAATCAGCAGGTCAGTTTGCTCTTTCCGTGAGCAACACACATTGTTCTGGATGCCAACATGATGCTCGGCCTTGAGTGTGTGTGTGTGAATGGACTGTGTGAAAAACAGTCATTAGTCGCTATTTTTGGTGCCGATGTAACTTTCAACACTCCCTAAATGAACTGTTGTAAGTCAAGGACTCCCTGTAGTCCATGGAGCATCTGAGCTACCAATCGCCATCACCATTATCACCTTATGATATCACCAAGAGCCATGGTGGCGCTGCGGTTAGAGTGCAGTACTGCAGGCTACTACTGCTGCCTGCCGGCTGTCTGCAATTTGGCAGTTCAAATCTCACCAGCCTCAAGGTTGACTCAGCCTTCCATCCTTCCGAAGTGGGTAAAAATGAGGACCCAGATTGTTGGGGGCAAGAGGCTGACTCTGTAAACTGCTTAGAGAGGGCTGCAAAGCACTGTGGTCTAAAAGTCTAAGTGCTATTGCTATTGCTAACTCTGCCCACTGCCAGGAGTTCGATCCTGACTTGCTCAAGGCTGACTCAGCCTTCCATCCTTCCGAGGTGGGTAAAATGAGGACCCAAATTGTTGGGGTCAAGAGGCTGACGCTGTAAACTAACTAACTAACTAACTTCCTTCCTTCCTTCCTTCCTTCCTTCCTTCCTTCCTTCCTTCCTTCCTTTTTCCTTTCCTTTCCTTTCCTTTCCTTCCCTTCTCTTCCCTTTCCTTCCCTTCCCTTCCCTTCCCTTCCCTCCTTCCTTCCTTCCTTGTAGTTAGAATGCAGTATTGCAGGCTAACTCTCCCAATTACCAGAAGTTCAATCCTGACCAGCTCAAGGTTGACTCAGCCTTCTGTCCTTCCAAGGTAGGTAAAATGAAGACCCAGATTGTCGGGGGGCAAATATGCTGATTCTGTAAACTGCTTAGAGAGGGCTGGAAAGCTCTGTGAAGTGGTATATAAGTCTTAAGCGCTATGGCTATTGCTATCAGGTCAACTGGTGAAGGAGGAACTCTGTCCATGCTTCACAGGGAAGGATGAGGCTGAAGAAGAACAGGATGGAAAGGAAACAACTCACCATAATCTTTAGGGAGTGGAGCTGGGGCTGAAGGGTGGACGATGGGCTTCTTCCTCCTCTCCAAGGTTGGGCTCTGGAATTCCAGTGCCTGGTGGTCTTCCTCGGAAGGGAGCTCAGTGGAGTCATCTTTCGTCATGGTGGCGGGAAGTTCTTTTCCCTCTGCAAGTTCCAACAGGAGAGGGGAAATCGGTCAGCCAGGGGATAGCGAAGGAATTTGAAACTCAGAGCCAGGAGCTCTGAATTAATTAATTTATGTTTTGACCCACCTTGATTATCTTTATATGTAACTCAAGGTGGTGAACATGCCTAATACTCCTTCCTCCATTCCTATTTTCCATGTAACAACCCCCCTATGAAGTGGGTTGGGCTGAGAGAGAGGGACTAGAATTCACCGTCTCCTGGGGATTGGCCCAAAATCATCCAGCCAGCTTTCAAGCCTAAACTGGGACTAGAACTCACTGTCTCCAGGTGATTGGCCCTAAGTTATCCAGTTGACCTTCTTGTCTAAGGAAGAACTAGAACTCACCTAGCGACTGGCCCAAAGTCACCCAGCCGGTTTTCATGCCTAATCCAGAACTGGAACTCACCATCTCCTGGTTTCCAGCTGATGCCTTAACCACTAAATCAAGCTGACACTATTCCACCCACGAGACAAGTTTAAGGGTTACAAAAGGAGTAACTCTCCAAAAACCGAGAACATAGAAATATTTAAGAGAATGAGCTCAAGTTTCCCTTCTGGATAACTTCTTGGTCCTCCCTGATCAAATTTATTTATTAAATTTATACATTTGTTAAACTCATATGCTGCCCATCTCACTGTTGAGCGACTCTGGGCAGTTTACTAGCTCATAAAAGCAGCGAAATAAAATATTTATATAAAAAAATAATTAAAACATGAAAACATGGAATATGAACAAGAGAAGCTATAGAAGTCAAGTTATTCCTGACTAAGCTTTGCAAATCCCCTTTTTATCTGAAATCAAATCACAAAACATTTTTATGCATTGGGTTAAGCCACAGCTTGCTTAATTATGCTTTATTGACTAAGCCATAATTAGCCGGGTCCCTGTAATAAATTAAGCTGTAAACCATGGCCAACTTTATGGCTTGGTTCGCACATGGCACTAAACCAATACAAAACAAATGGTCTTTGGCTTCCTAGGATGAGGCAAACCAGCCAAAAAAAAACCTGTCTGAAAGGCTCTGTCTTGTTCTGGGGTGAGCTTGCCAAAGCTTCAATATTCTATTCATTTATCTCAAAATAAGCCCCTCTGAATTTAATATATATAAATACAGAATACATTTAAGTACGATTCCTGGTCAAAATCACTTTACTACAGTGCCAATTGAGTTTAGCATGTGGGGACTTGAACTCCCAGAATTCCCCAGCCTGCATGCTATTGAACTCTGAGATCTGTGGACTCCAACTCCCAGAATTCCTTGGACCAGCATTGTCGCCTGGGGAACTCTGGGAGTTGAAGCCCACAGGTCTTCAAGTTAGCCCAGTTGAAAAACCTTGCTCCAAGGTAGAGGCTATTAAAGCTAGAGAACTGCTGTGATTTTTGTCTGGGGAATTCTGGGAATTGAAGTCCACCTCTCTTCAAGTTAGCAAGCTTGAAAACACACGGCTTTCCATTTAAAACGACTGAGAATTTAACACCCTAAAAACATCTCTTTTTTCCCCCTTCCTTTAACCAACAGCTCCATTCCGCTTCAAGAGAGTCACCCCATTTGTCACCTCTTTGCAATCCACACTATCACATTTTGACTCTTCTGGAGAGACTCCGCTGTCTTCCGATTCCCGAAACAGAGCATTAAAGCTCCATAAAGGGACTCTGGGATCCATTTAATGGTGAGCAGATTCCATAAGAATGGACGCTGTAGAAAACCCACACTCACACACTCTCCTTTCCCCGCACAGAACCCACACACACACACACACACACACTCCCTTCCGAGAGGCCCCTGAGCTGGAGTCGATCAATACGCAGCCTGGCAGAGATTGTATGTGTCAAAGCTGGGCTTTCAACAACGCAGAGACGGCTTGGCTCTGTGGATGTGTGGATGTGTGTCTCCGTGTTTGCGTGTCTCTGGGTGTCTCCCAGATAGGTAGCTGGCTCTATTTTGTAGGCTGACGGAGGAGGAGTGCTGGCTGCCCTGTGTGTGCCATTCCCATGCCATGCATGGCTAGGCACCCACCCCCCCATTCCTGGATCTTTGGGGTCTCCTGAGGTTTGCTTTTAGTGGGTGCATTTGTATTTTTGCAAAGAGATATTTATTTATTTATTTATTTATTTAATCATATTTGTATACCGCCCTATCTCCCGAGGGACTCAGGGCGGTTAACAGGCACTTAAAAACACATAAATACAGAGTAAAAACAATTAAAAAACTTATTCTAAAAGCCAAAAATTTAAAAATATAAAAATAAAACCCAGTTTAAAACCCATCAATTTAAAATCTAACTCAGTCCTGCGCAAATAAATAAGTGTGTTTTAAGCTCGCGGCGGAAGGTCCGAAGGTCCGGAAGCTGACGAAGTCCTGGGGGTAGTTCGTTCCAGAGGGTGGGAGCCCCCACAGAGAAGGCCCTCTCCCCCATAGATATGCCTTCTCCCCCCATAAAAACATAAGAAAGGAGGGAAATAAAATAAAATAATGAAATGAAATGAAAGAACAACATATAAATGAAATAAAATGAAACAAAATAAAATAGTATAAACAAAACTAATATAAAGAATATAAAATAATAATTCAAATGAAATCAGTGAAATGAAATGAAATAAAACAGAACAAAACCCTCTTTGGGGGAGTAAAATCTGGGCTCCTCGGCAGGAGAGTGTGTGGGGGGGGGGTTCTCTTTCAAAAATGCCCCTATCCTTGATTGCAGCCAGGAGGGCATCCTGCGGGCCTATTTACATCCTCAATCTGGCATTTTCCAGACCCGCCGGGACTTCGGCTCCCAGAATTCCTAGCAGCTGGGACAATAGCAATACGGGCTGAGGATGATGGGAGAGGTAATACTCCGACATGGAGCCCGTCCTGCTCCCTCCAGGGGTTTCCGCTGTCTGAATGAGCCCAGCTTTAACCTGGGGAGCCTTTTTGTCCTTGGCGGTGCGGTGGGGGGGGGGGACAACGATGATCCAGCCCCCCCAAATAGGGGGGGCATGTCCCCTCAGGGCCGAGCCAGAATTCCCAGCATCTGATGGGGGCGGGGGGACGGAATGGTGGACAAGACGGAAGGGGAATGAATGGGGAGGGAGGGATATGGGGGGTTTAAGCGAGCGCAGCATCCTTTCCATCTTGGGATGCAGGAGCGGGACGGGCAGACGGAGCATCCCAGCGGTCCAGCGGTCGAGAGAAGGGGCGGCGGGGCGCGTCTCAAGTCCTGGTCGAGCTCTGCGGCGGGAAGGAGGCCGAGGCGGGGCGGGAAACGGGAGGGGGTCGGAAAGACCGGGGGACGGCGGTGGCGGGGGTAGGACCAGAAGCAGGAATCCTGCGAGATGTAACGCGCGAGGATGGGGCCCGCAGGAGCATCTCCGCCGCTGGAAGGACGGGCGGGTGGGGGGGGGAGAGGGAGATCGGCAGGTAGGGTCCTGCCAAAGCCGGGCATCCTCCGGGAAGGGCTCCCCGGCCGGGATGCAGCGCGCCCACCTACCGGGCGGAGGAGGCGGCGGCGAGGATGCAGCAGCGGCGGCGAAGAAGCGACCCTCGGCTGGGCTCGGCGGGCGCAGCGCAAATGGAGGAGGAGGAGGCGGCGGCAGCGATCGCAGCGCTCATGCGCCGCCCGCAGCATCAGCAGCGGCATCAGCAGCAGAAGCCGCCCCCCGCCCGCCTCCCCTCCCCGCCCCCCCGCCGCCTGCTGCAGCCCCCGCTTCCAGACGGTCGTTGCTGCGGGGATCCGAGGGGTCGCGAGCCCAGGGAACGGCTAGTACGGGTCCGCAAGGTTGCTGACTCGGGGCTCTCCCTCCACTCCGGGGTGGGTTGGGGTCTCTCCGGGCACAAGGGCGGCCGGTAGTCTGAGCTGGCCCGTTTTTTCCTCCAGGGCAGCCGCGGCTGAGAAGTTGGGGGAACCCCCCCCTCAGCTGGCCATCTTCCAGGTAGAGAGCCGGCAAACCCCTCCGATGTGGGCAAGTGGTAGTATTTGCAACCTGCCACCTTTCAAGTTACACAGAGTCCTGCTGCAGTCCAGCCAGAGGGTCCTGCCTCCGGAGAGGCTGATATGAAAAACCTTTTGTTGCATTTGTTAAACGTTTATCTAGCCTTTATTATTCTATAAGCAAACATACATCATTCCCTTCCTCCTTCTATTTTTGCCCACAACAGCCCTGTTAGGTGGGCTGGACGGAGAATGAGTGACCGGTCCAAAATCACTCAGATAGCTTTTATGCCTAAGGCAGCACTAGAACTCACCATCTCCTGGTGACTGACCCAATGTCACCTAGCTGGTTTTAACACCCCATCTCCTGGTGATTGACAGTCACCCAGTCAGCTTTCATATCTAAGGTGAAACTAGAACTCCCCCGTCTGCTGGTGATTGGCCCAAAATCATCCAGCCAGTTTTAATACCTAAGGCAGGACTAGAACTCTTCGTCTCCTGATGATTGACCCAAAGTCATCCAACTGATTTTCATGGCTAAGCCACACTAGAATTCACCCTGGTGACTGGCCAGCACCTTCACCGACACCAAACGTAACTCCCCCCCCCCAAATTTTCCAGAAGAAACACCGCTTCACAGCGGTCTGTTGGAAGGCAGCTAAGCGAAGAGCCACCTATTAGGCCAGAGGTGGGTTTCAGCAAGTTCTGACCAGTTCTGGAGAACCAGTGGCAGAAATTTTGAGTAGTTCGGAGAACCGGTAGTAAAAATTCTGACTGGCCCCTCCCCCATCTATTCTCTGCCTCCCGAGTCCCAGCTGATTGGGAGGAAATGGGGATTTTGCAGTATCCTTCCTCTGCCATGCCCACCAAGCCACGCCCACAGAACTGGTAGTAAAAATTTTTGAATCCCACCATTTCATTGGGCTGGTATAGATGATCTCGAAAACCTCAGCCAGTTGAAAATTCCAGGAGCGCAAACCAGATTGGGATATCCACAGCCCGGAGGAATGTGGTTTTTCTCGCCAACTGCGGGGAAGAATTGCCATTTCCTTCTGGGAAAATAAATCTCATCCTGCTTGATTTTATACGCCATGATAACTCACTCTCTCTTTGGCTGCCTTCCAAGCTTAAAATCTCCATTCTCTTTCTTCCTGGATCTGCTTTGGTCTGCAATTTTTCCAGCTCTTGAACTACCCTCGTGATGGATGAGGGAGGGTGACCAGACATATGCAAAATATAACTAAGTGTGATCACACCGTAGATTTATGTAAGGGATGAGATAAAGCATAGTAAATTTGCTCTTGGTTCCTTGGCCAGCGAGTCTAATGTGGAATTGGCTGCTTTCCAAACAGCTGCACGCTGGGCCAGCATCATTATACCCAGTTCGTTAAGTTTCTCAAATCTCAGCAATTTTAAGAGGCGTGAACTTCAACTCCCAGAATTCCCCAGGGAGCACGGCAGTTGGGAATTCACATCTTCAAGTTCACTGGTTGGGGAATTCTGGGACCTGAAGTCCACTCATCTCCCACTTCAGTAACATGCTGACTGGGGAATTCTGGGAGCTGACGTGCACGACTCTTTATACTGCTGAGGATGAGAAATGCTGACCCCCTTTAGGATACTCCACTGTACTTCTCGTGCGCGGTGGGGAAGGATAGATCCAAGCATGGCTCGCACAGCGGGAGTTTTAAAAAAATCAAGATGGGGACACGATCTCAGTTTTAACTTTGGAAAACTCCACCCTGTGGACACGTCTGGATCCAACGTCCTGGATTTCCTCCTCCTGATGTAATCAAAGCCAACCAAAATATTTTCTGACAGATTCCCTTTATTCATTTAAGTTACAGAACTGTATAAACACACAGCACATGCAAAGAGATCATCCCTGCTCAATTCTCTCAGGATTTACCCTGGCCTTCCCCGAGCTGGCAGCCTCCATTATGGGGTGGACTACAACTCCCGGAGTTCCTTTGGCTACCCTGGCTGGGAATCTTAGGCCCCACATATCTGAAAGGCGCCAGACTGGGGAAGATGGGCATGCATGTTTAAAACCTTCGATGAAATCTGTCCTCCAATGCTTAGGTACACAGAAACCACTGAAGTGTGTGTGTGTGTGTGTGTGTTTTAAATGAAGATTTCACCAATGAAAGGATTTATGATCAAAACTCATTCAGGATCTTATTTGGCAATTAGTTGGGAAGACCTTTTGGGCTTCAAGACAATTACAGGAATTGGCGACGAGGAAAAGCAGAAAGAAATTCAAGAGGTTCTTCGAATTGACAGTGACATGTTCTTAATTTTGCTGACAAAGAGATTCGCATTCATCTTGATGGTTTCTCCATCAAGTGCTTTGAACTACAATTCACAGAAAACTCCATCTTGTATCGCTGGGGAATTCTGGGATTTACTCTTAAAGAGTGCCAGGTTAAAGAAGGCAGACGTGGACAACTGCAGCTGGTTTTGGGCTTGCAAAACACAGGCACATTTCCAAATGCACAAGGCCTATTGTTGATTGTTGCTGTATCTCAATCTTTTCCACACTTCCCTTTTTGGTTGTTCATGGGAGTTTAAGACCTTCTTCTCTTTCCTTACCGTGTTTCCTACATGTTCTTCCTGCCCTCCCCTTCCATTCAACCCCCTAACCATCATCATCCTCATGATAACCCATCGGACTGCAAGCTCTGCATGAGAGGCTCCATTGGGATCAACAGCACGGAACCATCTCTCCCGTATAACTGGAATCAGTGAGGAAAAATGGAGAGGCCAGCAGCAGCCCCTCCAGGAAGGACAATCCGAACCCTTCGAAACAAAAAACCACCAACAGACAGCAAAATTCTAGGAGATGAAAACATAGGGGGCACTCGTTGGCCGCTAATCCGGTGACGCTGACGAGAATTACAAGCAGGGGAGGAGGAACGGCGGTTGAAGTCTTCCCTTTTCCACTACAATCCCCATCACCCTGGGCCTGGGCCACGCCAGCCGGATTGGGGCTGAGGCAAATTAGCAGCCTCCGAGCCCCGAGGAGGATTAGGGCTGAAAGTGCATTATATATAATCATCTCAAATACCCCCAGAGAGAAATCACAAGATAAGGTGCTGAAGGAATAAGGCCACGGAGAGGCAGCTGAGGTTTGGCTGAGCTGGGCCGGCATTCTTGGGGGCTCTGGGGTGGGGGTGGGGCAGGCTCTGGCCACTTCCTCGGGAGGGCTGAGGGGGCAACCAGATTCAGAAAGGCCTGTTCTCAGCTGCCCCCCCCTCCCTCCATTCAGTCCTGGCTCACTGTTCTTCCAGCTGGAGGATGGTCTCGCTGCCTTCACTGGGGAGCTGAGGCATGGCGTAGACCAAGGCTTGGTCTCTGTCCTGGCAGATGATGGCCACTGCGCCACCGGCCTCTGGCACGAAGGTGCTGGACTGCAGGCAGGCCTGGTGAGGGAAGAAAAAGAGAGGGGAGGGGGAGGGGGTTTAGGATACCTGGGCACCACGTCGGATGGTCGGCCTTTGGCCAGTTGAATAGGATTCTGGCAGCGTCCACTATGTCCAGATGGGACTGAAATGGCCATTTCAACCATGGGCAGACCGCTGAAGTATCGGCAGCAGTTCTAGACTTACAAGAGTTTGTTTTAGTGACCATGGGAAGTTACAACGGCCCGAGAAAAGGTCCCTTATGACTGCATTTCACACTGACGACCACCGCAGCCTCCCTGGGGTCCTGTGATCAAAATTCAGAACGTTTGGCAATTGGTTCCTATTTACGACGGTGGCAGTGCCCCGGGGTCACCCGGTCCCCTTTTGCGACCTTCTGACAAGCACAGCCAGTGGTGGGGGGGGAACCAGATTCCCTAACCATCGTGATTCACTTAACAACGGTGGCAAGAACGGTCATAAAATGGGGCAAAACTCACTTAATCAACATCTTGCTTAACAACAGAAATGTTGGGCTCCTTTGTGGTTGTTACTTCCTTGCACCCCGATTCTCCGCCTGGCAGAGGAAGCGCCCCATCCACTCACCATCTCCAGAACCTTCAGCTTCTCCTCCGACACCAGGTTCTCCTTCCAGAGCTGCTCCACCATGCCCTCCATGGCCTCCAGCTTGGCGCAGTGCCGCCGGTGCCTCTGCTGGAGCACCTTCACCTTCTTCTGGAGCCCCATCACCACCTCCACCAGCTCGGCCGTCGTCCCCTCGTTCCGGTGGTAGCGGTGTTCCTCCAGGGGCTCCTCCGAAGAGTCGGCGGAAGAACTGCCCTCCTCCAGCTTCACGTCCTCGGCCGAGAGGGCGGCCTCCGGGGGCACCTGGTTGGAGACGATGGGCAGGGTGGAGACGATGGGCAGGCTGAGGGCCGAGGACAACACCGTCTCGGGGGGCGTCAGCCCGGAAGAGGCCGCGGCGGTGACGGGAGCCGTGGGAATGGTCTCAAAATAGGCCACCATCTCGGTGGTGGTGCTGGTGGTCTCTTGCAGGACCGGGACGGCCACGGAAGGGCCTCCTTCCAGGAAAGGCTCAATGGAGACGTTCTCGATCACCAGGGCCCCCTGCTCAGCCATCGCTGCCGGTTCAGCCATCAGGGCCCGGATCGAAGTCTGATCGCCCGCAGCCACCACTTCACAAGGCAAGGCCACTTCGGTGCAAAGCTGCCCGGCCAGCCCTACGGAAGAGCTGGGCAAGGCTCCCAGCGTGGCCGGGGGCAGCGAGGCCACAAAATCCACCACCTGCTGCTCCAGGGGCTCCTGCAAAACCTGGCCTGCCACGGCTGGCGTGGGGGAAGCCACCGCCAGGGTCACGGCTTTGAGGGGCTCCACGATTTGGACCAGAGGAAGGAGGTTCACCGTCCCGACCAGGGGTCCCGAGAGGGTCTGGAAGCCCATGTTGGGGGCCGAAGATGGAGTCTCCACGTAGACCGGGGTGGCGGCCACGCTGGGGTCTATGGCTATGGTGAGGGTCTCCATGGTGTCGGGCTTCTGGCAGGTCGGGGTTTGTGCCGCGGGGGTGGCCCCGACTCCATCACACTCGAGAATGAGCTTCTTGGCAGGTGTGTTTGGAGCCGGTCTGGCAGGAGCCTCCCTCTTCTGAAACAAAACAAAAAGGCCGCCCCGTGGTCAACGATGCAGTGCAGCCTTCCCTGATTAAGGAGAATGTTTGTAGCTCGGGGTTGAAATGTGGGGTCCTGGGTGCTCTCTGAGCTGGGTGGTTTCTTTGCAAACCTTTCATGACACAACTAGGGGACATCATCAGTGCTAGGAGAGAGAGAGAGGTTTGTGGGGTGAAAGAGAAGGCGAAGGGGAAGAGAAGAGCAAGGAGGAGGACGGGGGAAAGGAGGTAAGAGGAAGAGGACTGTGGGGTCCTGGCTGCTCTCTGAGCTGGGTGGTTTCCTTGCAAACCTTTCATGACCCAACTAGGGAATATCATCAGTGCTAGGAGGGGAGTTTTCAGGGAGGAGGAGGATTTTGGGGAGGCACTAAACGAAGCACTGTAAGTCAAGGACTAAATGTATGATCAGCCTATGGAGGAGGAGGGGGAGGATTAGAGGAGACGTGATAACCATCTTCCAGTACTTGAAGGGCTGTCAGGGAGCAAAGGGAGTTGACCTATAGTTCAAAGCCCCTGAGGGCAGGAGAACGCTTTGATGCCTTCTAATCTCCCGTGCTTGGGAGCCTGGAATCCAGGGCTTTGCCTCGCCTAGATTCCAGATCTTTTATCCCTAAACAAGCTCCAGGCCTCACGTGGCACATACCTGTCTCTCAACCTGATTCTCTCCAGGGGCAATTAAAGCTGCTGCACTTAAAGTCACCTGACAATTGTTGTTTACTCCTGGATCTAAGTCCAACCTGCTACAGAGCCGGAATATTTGGCTGTGGCCGCCAGGGCCCTGTTTAGAAATCAAAGGCCTATCAGCAAATACACACACACACACACACACACACACACACACACACACGGACAATAACAAAACCCTGATATTCATCTTTCCCAAGCGGAGATAAACCTGAACTTATGTTTACGGCCAGTTTTATTCTCTGACCCTCAGTCCCCAGAATCAGATTGTGTGAACAGGAAACCCGAGGTTTCAGGATGAGGCACACAAGAATAAATAAATAATAAAATGCTCTTGCTTTTTAGTCTCTTATGTCATCTACTTGTAAATGTTCTGTATGATCTTTTATTTTGTATTGTTCTGTAGACCAGGGGTCTCCAACCTTGGTGACTTTAAGACCTGTGGACTTCAACTTGTGGAACTGAAGTCCACAAGTCTTAAAGTGGCCAAGGTTGGAGACCCCTGACCAGTGGTGGGTTCTAACCGGTGTTTCCACCGGTTTGTTTTGGGCGTGCATGCTCACTTTGCTCCCATGCATGCCAAACTTGAGTTTCGTGCAAGCGCATTGATTTTCTGAACAGCTGAGGCAGTGCAATCTGCTCTGCCGCAGCTTTCTGCTGGGCTAAAAATGGAGGAATAAAGGTAGGTATAGCGCAGGGGCGGGCGGGAGGGCCCAGATGACGGTCGGAGCGAACCGGTTTGCTGTCACTTCAACATCTCCGCTACTAGCTCTCCCCAACCGGGGAGAACCGGTAGCAACCCACCGCTGCCCCTGACCTAATCCAGTGTTTCTCAACTAAGAAACTTCAAAACTTGTGGACTTCAACTTCCCCATGGGAATTCTGGGAGTTGAAGTCCACAAATCTTAAAGTCACCAAGGTTGGACACGCCTGCTTTAACTTGTCTACACATTTTAATAAATCTCTAACTTTACCTACAGAGACTTGCTAATCTTCTCTTCTTCTCTGTATCGTTCCAATTTTAGTATATGTGCTGCCAAAGAGAGCACACGAGAGGCTTCAATTGCCTTGTTTCCTCTCCCTCCTGATATCCTCCGACAGGTCATTCCCCCCCTCCACACACACCCATGGAGGAAAAGCAACAGGATTCTCACCAGTGGGCTGTCCGACGTCTGGAAGATGGTGGGAACAGCATCGGGTTTCAGGTAGCGAACTCCCCACCGGTACTCAAAGCAGGAGGGGGCAAAATGATCACTGCACAAGTGTTGGTGTTTGGTGGGGATCCACTTTTCTTGGTTCATTTGGGAAAGCCATTGCCGGAGACGCTCAGGGCTGTGTAAGGGAAACCTGCAGGGGAATGGAAAAATAAGGATCAGGATTAATGAGATATTATTAAGTATAAAACCCAGGCCACTGAAACAAGGGTGTATTCTGCCCACTGCATTCCTCGTTTCTCTGCCGACACCCTTATCTCGTTTACAGAAACTTCCTTCCATTCTTTGTAAAGCTTCAGAAGTCAAGATGGCAGCTACGACATGAAGTTAAAGCTCTGCCTGTTTTGGAATGCTTATAAAATTTGGCCCCATAAAACACACTGTGGCTTACTCCAGAGGAGACGGTATTATTTATTAAATGTATATGCTGCCCATCTCACTGTGATGTTGCTTTAATAGACTATTAAAATCTGTTTTGCTGGCAGGACAGGCCTGTTGATGCTAGCCAGTCTGGTGTTAACAGAGAAATTCCGACCTCGCCACCTTATACATGGAGCCAGGTTTCTGGGTTTGTGTTATGAAAGTCATGGAGTTGCATTTGCCGGACCAAAAACCACAGTTTTGGGGAAGAAACCATCTACCAACCGCTTCTCCTTTTTGTCCAGAGGTCCACGATGACACATCCACGAAGTCAGGAGAAGTCAACTGTTACTTTTAGAAAATCTGCCAGATGTTTCCCCCATTTCTGAAAAGCCCCAGTCAGTGTGGATCCAGGCAACCTGGACTTTATTTCTTTGTATGTTGCCTTTATTATTTTTTACAAATAGCTCAAGACGGAGAAGGTATCAAGCACAACTTCCTCCTCCTATTTTCACCACTGCGACAACCCTGTGAGGTAGGGTAAGCTAGTCCAAAGTCACCCAGCCGACTTTTGTGCCAAAGGCGGAACTAGAATTCACTGTCTCCCGTTTTCTAGGCTGGTACTTCAACCACCACACACTTATTAATGGGGCTGCCCAGAAGCCCCAGATTCAGGTCCCCATTCAGTCCTAGAGACCCCCTTCTCCCTTTCCAGGTGGGTAAAATGTGGAGGAGGCTCTTGCTTAGATAACCCCTCTTTCCCATAAGAAGCAACAGCCACAGACTCCCAAAGGTCTGTTCGCCCCTTCCCCATTAAGAGCGCTTCTGGGACCACAAAAGGCCATCCAGAGGGGTCTCCTTGCCCAATGCTAGGGAGGAGGGGGTCTCTTTATCCCTCCTAGGAAGGGGGTCCCTTGCCCCCCCTCCTTGAGAAGAGGTTTCCTGGCCCCTCCACACAACCTCCCCCGAAAGCACAACAAGGGAAAGGCCGAGACCCTCCCGCTGCCCCCACAGTCCCACGCCCCCTCCCCAGCTGGGCCGGACTACAAAGCCCATCCCTCCACTCCCCCTGGGAGTTGTAGTCCGGGGAATCTGGGGGGCGAGGGAAGCCCGCCTGGGGGTGGGGGGCGTGGGGGGGGGTCAGGCCAAGGAAGAGAGGGGGGGTCTCCTCCCCCCCTTGGCCCCCCTCCCAGCCCCAGTCTGGCCCCGCCCCCTGGCACGAGGCGGGTGGACCCGAGGGGGCGTCCCAAGCAGACCCTCGACCCACCCTCCCTTCCCGCAAGGGGGCTGACTTGTAGAAGCTGAGCCGCCGCTGGTCCCGCCGCGGCTGCCCGGCCGAGTTGGAGCATCGCGGCGCCCGGCAGTACTTGGTCATCGTGGCGGCGCCTCCGGAGAGCCCGACTCGTTTGTTGACGGATGACGTCACGCGTCACGCCTCCCGCACCGCCACGCCTCCCGCGCCTGCGCAGAGAGGGCAAGTGACGCCCTGGCCCGCCGGGCGGAGGCCGCCAGGGTTGGCCATAGAGATAGGAAAACGGAAGAGGAGTAGCACTCCATTCGCTTTTATATATATTGTATAGATTAGATTAGATTAGATTAGATTAGATTAGATTAGATTGGATTGGATTGGATTGGATTGGATTGGATTGGATTGGATTGGATCCCTCAACACTGTCAAAATATTCACATTAGGCTGCATAGCTATTGCTATTGGTCTTCTCATCGTTCCTGTCGCCCATCTTCTCCCACTTGTGACTGTATGACTGTAACTTTGTTGCTTGTATCCTTGCGATTTATATTGAGATTGTTTCCTAGAAAGATTTGATTGCTTATTCTACCGTATGACTGTCATTGGGTGTTGCGCTTTGTGATTCTCGACGAGTGTATCTTGCCTTTTTATGTACACTGAGAGCGTATGCACCAAAGACAAATTCCTTGTGTGTCCAATCACACTTGGCCAATAAAAAATTCTATTCTATTCTATTCTATATTATTCTATTTTATTCTATTCTATTCTATATGTATATATTATACACACACACACACCACTGAAGCTGAATGTCATTTGGCTTGAATTGAAGCAACTTGCATCTCTATTTCAACCTTTGCAATTTGAACAGGAGTGGACTTCAACTCCCACAACACCCCAGCCAGCATCTTAAAGTGGCCCAGTTCGAAAAACAGTATTAAATGCATCCCTTTGCTGATTTTAATGGAACTAGGATTTAATCGAGTTGGCCGACATGTAGAAAACTTGAATAAAGATGAAAAAGAAAAAAAAAAGAAAAAAATATTCGAGATTTTGGCAGGTCCGGCCAGATTCGAACCCGTGGACCTACGTAGAAGGGCGGCGGCTGGGACGGCGCCACCTGATTGGTCCAAAGGAAAGCGGCGGCGCGCGCCCGGCGTGGAAAGCTTCTACTTTGGAGGCAGGCCGTTGATCTCAAAGCCTGCCTCCCATTGGCCACTTCCGGGCGTGATTGACGCGGCGCCAGCCAAAGGCGGCGCAGCATCGTTTCCGCGCGCTGTTTGGGACGGTTACGGGGCGCCGAGCCGCGGTGGCGGCTGAGGAGTGAAGATGGCCGGCGGCGGCGGAGGAGGAGCAGGAGGCGGCTGTTTCTACCCGCGAACGACGAACCCAAACCTCGAGTCCCCACCTCTCCTCAGCCTGAGGCGAAGGTCGAAACAGCAAGGGCCGGAGGAAGCGGTGAGGGGCGGGGCCAAACCAAGGAAGGGTGGAGCCGCCGCGGTGGGCGGATTCAGAATGCCGGCGGGAAAGGGGAGGAGCCCGGGGCGGGGTGACGTTGTGGGCGGAGCTAGAGAGGGCGTGATCCAGAAAATGATATATATCTATATATTATACACATATTATATAATACTGTATGTATCCATATATATATATATATAATTTTAGCCATTGTCTATCCACTGCAGGGCGAAGGGCTCTTCTGCATGTTTCCAACTTATATAGTCCTGAGCTTTCTTTTGCCAATTGTATATACGCACACAAACACATACATATACGTTAATTCATACATACATACATGCCTCTTCTATTCTGTACATAACATACATACATACATACATACATTCATTTATCACAAAAGGGGCTCACACTGAAAATTTAGTCAGGTTTCTCTTTGATGGTTCATTTTGCCCTGGGGAAAAGAAGGCTTGGTAGGAGCCTCAATGCCTTGTCTGTTTTCCAGGTGACCCTTGAGCGAGTCTTGGGAATAACTGCTCAGACCAGCAATGGCTTAACTTGTGACCCAAACTCAGGACAGGTTGCGTATCCAACAGGGTAAGTCCTTTGCTACTGTGGGTTGGAACTCTCAGATGCACCATAGAAATTACTACACAAATAAATATTATACAAAGTAAGCTTAAAGGCAGATGGGGTGGAGGATGGGCACTGTGTACCTGTTTTCAAATTTCAGGGGTAGGAAATGCCTTTGTATCCTAGCCCTTCAGCCAAGGTTTATACCAAAGGCAGTGAAATTTTTCTGAGAGTCGGGGTGACATTGTGGTTGAATGCTGGAATGGCACGGGGGAGATGTAGCTTTTAATTTAAGCTAATTTGTTAGATTTGTTTATGGCTGCCTACTCCAAAAAAACTTTGGACAGGTTACAAAATCCTTTTCATTACCCAACCTAGATAACATCCTCGGTGCTATTTGGTCCCTCTTTCATGGCCAGAAGAAAGAAGTTATCTGCCATTAACCTTAATATTTTTCCATAGTTTATCCCCACGAGAACACACTTGGTAATCCCACAGGCTCATAAATTGTCTGTCGTTTTCTCTTGCAGCTCTGAAAGACGTTTGAAAGCAGTTATATTACTGTATATTAGTGGTGGCAACCCTTTGAGAGCTGTATACAATGACATTTCATTTTAATTTATGCCGATTAGCGTACATTTAAAGTGACAATAAAGTTATTCTAAGTCTAAGTTCCTCCCATTTTTAATGAAATGCCAATTTTCTTTAGGGCCCAAGAAGGGAATGTGTTTAATTTTCATTATGTTTTCCGTTAAAGGGGCCCGTATCACAAACCACACTTGCGTGTTCAGAAAAAAATAATTTAGCTGCAGTTTCACCAAATTCAGTTCTGATATACAATTTAAAAGAGTTTCCAGGTTTTTCTTGTTCAAGGCCAGAGGACTGTGAATCTGATGAGCTTTCGCCTATGAAGGGTTCTCAAATTTTTCCTCCCCTTTTGAATCCTGGGAAAGTTTCTCCCATGTCGGCATTTTCATCTTTTCCTCAGATGTGTGGTGGTGATTTTCAGTCCTCAGAAGAACAAGCAAAAGCACATCTTTAATACGGCCAGGTAAGCCACAATTTTGATTTTGATCCTTCTTGAAGCTTTGAGAGTTTTGCAGGGAGGGGCCCTGACAGTGACATGGACCACGAGGTTCAATTGCTCCACAATCAGTCAGTTAACTGGGGACAAGAGGTGCAGGAAGCTTTTTTTATAATTTCCTTACAAATGGTGTAAGAAATTGTCAGTGGTAGAAAAAAGTGTTGCATTCATTGGATAAAAAGGTCTGGGAGAGCAGGATAGCAAACATGCTTTGATGCCAGCCAGCCAATACAGGTAGTCCTCAACTTACAGCAATTACAACTTTCAACAGTTCGTTGAGTGACCGCTTGAGGTCACAACAGCGCTGAAAAAAGGGACTTCTGACTGGTCTTATGACATCTCCATGGTCACATGATCAGAATTCAGGCACTTGGCAACTGGCATGGACTTACGACAGTTGCAGCGCCCCACGGGGTCATGTGATCCCCATTTGTGATCTTTCGACAAGCAAAGTCAATGGAGAAAACGATTCACTTAATGACTTTGTGATTCGCTTAACAACTGTGGTAAGAAAGTTCCTAAAATGGGGCAAAACTCATAACTGTCTTCCTTAGCAATGAAAATTTTGGGCTCCTTTGAGGTTGTAAGCCGAGGACTACCCTTAGTGGATGTATTCTACTAGCATTCATTTCTATGAAGACAGAAAGTAATGAAGGTTTTTTCTCTCTTCTTAAGGAAAACCGTGAGCGCTTTGTCTTTCTCTCCTGATGGGAAATACATGGCCACCGGAGAGGTGAGTAACTCTTTTAATACAGAAGACAATTAAAAAGTTAAAAAGCAACACCAAGTAAAAATAATCAGAAAAATAGGTTTAAAAAAAGGGGGGGGTGTTGCGAAGAACCGCTCTATTTATCAACTCTTCACCCTGTTAACAGTCATCAGTTGAGTTTGCTGTTCTTCTTCCGCGGGAGCCCTGCACCGTAAGGCCCTTCTTATAAATCGCAGGACTACCTCTGGTGGGAATGGCATGCCTAAGAGGCGCTCATGATGAAACGGGAAGGGCTTGCTTAAGGAGGAGTGCGGATTGAATACAAAAGCGAATGGCCGTTAGGAAAGAAGTGCAATGAGGTTGGCCAGTGAAGAGAATGAGTGAGAATCAAACTCGTGGAAACCATTGCACGAGGAAAGAGGGGACGGGCCAAGAGAAGCTCAAGAGCAAAAGGCTAAACAAGAAGCACGCATTGGAAGTGATAGGACCAAAGATAGAGAGGGACAGAGAAGCATGGATTGAAGCTGGTCTGAACTGCATTTGATACGTTTCCTTTGTGTTTCTTCTCTCAAGGTTCAGTTTTTCTCGCTTCCTTCTTTCTGAATAGTGTGAAAACAGGACTTTGTGCTAGTCTTTAAGGCAGCTCCTTAATTGAGTTGACTGGGGATTACATGAAGGCCTGTTCTAATCGTTCACTTACTGGTATCCTGCCTTTATTATTCTTTCAAAAAACTCAAGGTGGCGAACATACCTAATATGCCTTCCTCCTTCTATTTGCCCCACAACAATAACCCTGCGAGGTGAGTGGGGCAGAAAGAGAGGGACTGGCTTAAAGTCAACTAGCCAACTTTCCTGGCTAAGGCAGGACTAGAACTCACTGTCTCCTGGCGATTGGCCCAAAGTCACCCAGCTGTCTTTTATGCCTAAGGCAGGACTAGAATTCATCATCTCCCACTTACTAGCCTGGTGCCTTAAGCGCTAGACCAGAGGTCTTCAAACTTGGCAGCTTTAAGACTTGTGGAGTTCAACTCCCAGAGCCTAGCCGGCTGGAGAATTCTAGGAGTTGAACTTATTGCCTTATACACTGTAAGCCGCCCTGAGTCTTCGGAGAAGGGCGGGATATAAATGCAAATAAAATAAATAAATAAAACTCCGCAAGTCTTAAAGCTGCCAAGTTTGAAGACCTCTGCAGTAGACTAAACTGGCTCTCTTCTGGTTTTCTGCCGGATAGAACGGGCATCAGCCAGCCGTCCGAGTCTGGGATGTAGAGGAGAAGACCCAAGTATCTGAACTTCATGGCCACAAGCACGGCGTGGCCTGCGTGGACTTCTCTCCCAGTATGAAATACCTCGTGTCAGTCGGGTATCCTCATGACATGAAAGTGAACGTGTGGGATTGGAAGGTAAGAAACCCTCCATGGGGAGGAATCCGCATTCACAAGTGTCTTCCGTGAGAGACCAGGTACCAATTCTGCAGCGGAAGAATCCAGATAGAACGGATAGAACAGGAGAACTTCCACGCCGTTCTCCCATCCTGACGATCCTGGTACGACAGGTCAGGTTTTGGTTTCGCGACGTTATGGCTTGGTCCTTCGATCATGGTTAAAAATGCTGCAGCTAGCATTACGTGGCCATCCACACCCAGATTTACAGACTCTGTTTTCAGGATACAGGTACTCTTTGACTTGTGACCACAATTGAGCCCAAAGTTTCTGCTGCTAAGCGAGGCCTTTGTTAAGTGAGTTTTGCCCCATTTTATGAACTTTCTCTCCAGAGTTGTTAAGTGAATCATTGCTGTTCTGAAGTGAGTCACACAGTCGTTAAGTGAACCTTGACTTTGCTTGCCAGAAGGTCGCAAAAGGGGATCAGGTGAAGCCCTGGGTCATAAGTCACTTTTCCCCCAGTGCCCTTGTAACTTTGAAGGATCACTAAGTGAACGGTTGTAAGTCGAGAGTCTATTTCTCTCCTGTGCACCTCTAAGCGCAATTGCTGGGTGATGTTTCTTCCCCACAGAGTGATACCCTCATTGCATCCAACAAAGCCTCCTGCAAAATTATGGCCATCTCCTTCTCAGAGGACAGCTATTTTGTGACAGTCGGGCACCGCCACGTCAAGTTCTGGTTTTTGGATGGCTCCAGAGAGGTTAAGGTAAGGCTGCACCTTCTACCAGGTGTCGTGTCCAACCTTGGCGACCTTAAGACCCGTGAACTTCAACTCCCAGAGTTCCTGAGCCAACCACCAGGGCATTCTGGGAGATGAAGTCTAACTCCCAGAAATTCTTTGGAGTTGGAATCCAGGGGTCATAAAGAAGCCATAGTTGCCCCCCCCTCCCCCTCCCCCCCCGATACGGGTAGTCCTCGACTTACAACCACATTGTTAAGTGAGTTTTACCCCATTTTTCGACCTTCCTTGCCACACTCGTTAAGGGAATCACTGCAGTTCTTCAATTAGTAACCTGGTTGTTAAGTGAATCCGGTTTCCCCGTTGTCTTTGCTTGTGAGAACGTCATAAAAGGGGATCACGTCTCCTTGGGACACAGCAACGGTCGTAAACATGACCCGGTTGTCAAGTGTTTGAATTTTGATCACGTGACCATGGGGAGGCTGCAGTGGCCCTAAGTCCCTTTTTTGCCAGCACCATGGTACGTTTGAACGGTCGTAAGTCGAGGACTACCTACCTAGACCGTGATGATCCCTGCCTTTTACAGATCAAGGAGACGGTTCCACTGGTGGGTCGCTCCGGACTCCTCGGGGAGCTCCACAACAACACCTTCTGCGACGTGGCGTGTGGCCAGGGCAAAATGGCCGGCAGCACCTTCTGCATTTCGCACTCGGGGCTCCTTTGCCTCTTCAACGAGAAGCGCGTCCTGGAGAAATGGATCGATCTGAAGGCAAGTGGGCCATTTCGGCTTCTACGCGACGGACGTTTGCTCCTTTGGGATCGCCCTCAAGGCATATTTGTCTCCTTCCCTCCAGGTGACGCTGGCCAATTGCATTTGTGTCAGCGAAGAATTTATTTTCTGCGGCTGTGCCAATGGAACCGTGCGCCTCTTCCAAGCACACAACTTGCACTACCTCTCGGATTTGCCCAAGCCGCACCACCTGGGCACCGATGTGGCTACAGAGCCCATCCTGAGGTACGGCGTTGGTCAGTCTGAGCTGGAAAATACAGGGGACCACCCTTTTGTGCTCTCTTCACTGCCCAGAATCACCTGGTCAGGTTTCATGGCTAAGGCAGGACTAGAACTCCCACTCTCCTGGCGATTGGCCCACAGTCACCCAGTCAACCTTCGTGCCTAAGGCAGGACTGGAACTCACCGTCTCCTGATGATTGGCCCACAGTCACGCTACTGGCTTCCGTGCCTAAGGCGGGACTAGAACTCACCCTCTCCCAGTTTCTAACCTGGAGCCTTAAGCACAAGACTATAGTGGCTCCTCCCAAACATTGCTCGTTTCGAGCTCCAAACCCAACATTTGAGTAAGCCTCAGGCATGGACTTCCTGATTCTTTGGGAAGACTCCTCTGTCCACAACAAATGGCCCTTTTTGCCACCCCTCCAACCGCAGCCAGAGCAGCTAATAGGTTTTGTGGAAGTTGCGATCCAGCGCACTGGATCCCCTCGTGCTTCCCACTCCTTCCTCGCCCGTCTTTGGTGTTTTCCAGAAGGCCGGATGCCTCCTTCCCAGACGCGATTGCTGTCGTCTTCGACCCTCGCCGTCACTGGCTCTCCTGCGTGTACAAGGATCACAGCGTCTACGTTTGGGATGTGAAGGACATCGGCCACATCAGGAAAGTGTGGTCTGACCTTTTCCACAGCTCCTTCGTCTGGAACGTGGAGGTAAAGGGGCCTCCTTCGGCCGGGAGAGGAAGGGGAAACGCCAGGAAGCAAGTGACTTCCTGGAAGTCACTTGCTAAGATCCTGGGTGGGCCTCCCTGGAAAGCCTCCTCTGCACCCTGAGCTGGTCTCCCTGGCCTGCGGAGCTCAGCCCCCATTGATTCTGGGACGAGGACGGCCAGGTCAGCAGTGGGGAAAAGAAACTGGTCCAACGTGGGGCTCTCTAAAGCAGGGGTGTCAAACGCGATTCCATTGAGGGCTGCATCAGGGTTGTGTTTGACCTCCTGTGTGTGTGTGTGTGTGTGCGGCCAGCTTGACATCACTCATGTTGGGGGTGCGTGTGGCGGCCTGAAATCTCTCCCAGCAATAACGGGCTCCCGAGCTCCGTTTTCGGCTGCCACGGCCTCCTGCAATCCTCTGCCAGTGAAAACGGAGCTCGGGAGGGCCACGTGTGGCCTCCCGAGCTCCGTTTTCACTGGCAGAGGATTGCAGGAGGCCGTGGCAGCCGAAAACGGAGCTCGGGAGCCCATTTTCACTGTCAGAAACACCGCAAGCCAGTCCTTCACTGTTTCCAGGGTGGCCCCGTGGACCAGATCTAAGTAACCCCTGGCCGAATCTGGCCCCCGGGCCATGAGTAAACACCCCTAGAGTGTCGATCGTCCCACTTGCCCTCTCGTAGCTACATATTTATCCTGCGTTTGAAGATCATCATTGCTGATGTTCCCACCTGTCTTGTGGTTTTTGCAATATCCCTTCTCCACTTTCAGTTCCTTCCAAAGAACTTAACCCCAAAGAATTCACAGTGGGCTCCCTCTCGGGTTCAAACCTGAGTCTGAAGATCATCCGTGTCGATATTCTCACTTGTCTCTTGTGGGCTCCATCTTAGGTGTACCCTGAGTTTGAAGGCCACCAAGGCTGTTTGCCCCCCGGATCCTTTCTAACGTGTTCCTCAGACAGCACTATACGGTTCTGGAACCTGGAAAGCAACAACACGCGTGGGCCTTTCAAGAGGAACGTCTACAGCGACGTAAGTTTCTCGCAAGGCGGTTGTCAGATGGGCTTCCCCTCACCGACGAGGCCGAGCTTATTTCAAGGGCCGAAGAGAATTAAAACCTCCTTTTAACTGGCTCTATTGCGAAGTGGCATCACACACTTTTTCCTCCCTCAAGAACCTGCTGAAGGTTGTGTACGTGGAAAAGGGCACCCAGTATTTGCAAGACTCGACGAATTTGCTGGAGCGAAACGACAACGTTGGCTACCTTGATGTAAAATCCGGCGTCCGAGTGATGCAGATCAGCCCTGATGGTCAGCACTTGGCCTCTGGGGACAGAACCGGGAATCTGAGGTGGGTCTGGGGTCGGCGTTATTCCTTCCCTGGTGGGCGTCTTGCCTGTTGCGGTACCCACTTAGGCTCCCCTTCCACGCTGGGATAAAACTTTAGTCTGACACTCACAGTAGGCCAAGGCATCGACTCATCCATCTGACAAGTACGGCTGGTCCTTGACTGTTTCCCCCAAAATAAGACATCCCCTGATAATAAGCCCAATCGGGCTTTTGAGTGCATGGCAATAAGGCCAAGCACGTATTTCAGGGTTCAAAAAAATATAAGACAGGGTCTTGTTTTTGGGGAAACACAGTACAACAGTTCTTTTAGTGACAGTTTGAGGTTAACTGACAGTTTGAGGTTAACAGTTTGAGGTTAACTGTCACTAAAAGAACTGTTGTACTGTGTTTCCCCAAAAACAAGATGGCGCTGAAAAACGTGACTTATGACCGGTTTTCACACGTATGGCCGTTGAGGTATTCCTTTGGTCACATGATCAGAATTCATATGCTTGCCAACAGACTCACATTTATGACGGTCGCCGTGTCCTAGGGTCACGTGATCCCCTTTTGTGACCTTCTAACGATGGGGCAAGCCAGGTTCACTTAACAACCGTGTTCCTAATTTAACTGCAGTGATTGATTTAACAACTCTGGCAGGAAAAGTCATAAAATGAGAACTGTCTCGCTTTTTGGGCTCAATTGTGGTCATAATTTGAAGACCACCATGAAATCTCACCGGCACACTTAGTGATTTCGCTCCCTCGATGGTGTTGGAGCATCAGTTGTGGCCGGTAGGTTTCCGTATTGCTGACAGGTTTTGTACTTCTGATTCTGCACCCGGTGCTCTTGGAGAAGTCTTTCAAACTTGGATTCCCATAAGTTCACTTTCAAACCGTTAAAAAAAACTGTCTTTTTGTCTTGCAGGATACATGAGCTAAAATTCATGGCAGAAGTGATGAAATTTGAGGCCCACGATTCGGAAGTCCTCTGCTTAGAATATTCCAAGCCAGAAACAGGTTGCTTTTTAAATCTGGAAATTTATGCAGGCTGCAGGCTGAACAGCTAGTAATGCGGCCCCACGAGGTCGTAAACCTTGAACATGATTATGTGATTTATATGCATTAACTATATTATGTACAGGTAGTCCTCAACTTATGACCACAACTGAGCCCAAAATTTCTGTTGAGGCATTTCTTAAGTGAGTTTTGCCCCATTTTGCGACCTTCCTTGCCATGGTCATTAAGTGAATCCACGCAGGTTTTAAATTAGTAACACGATTGTTAAGCGAATCTGGCCTCCCCACCGACTTTGCTTGTCAGAAGGTCGCAAAAGGGGATCACATTCCATCACTGCAACCGTCATAAATATGAGTCGGTTGACGCTGCAACAGTTGTACGTGTGAAAAATGGTCATGTCACTTTTTTCAGTGCCGTTGCGACTTCCAGCGGTCACTAAATGAACTGTTGCAAGTCAAGGCCTGCCTGTATTTTGTATGTGTGGCCCAGGCAAGCTGCAAGATTGGACACCCATGTGTTGTGTTGTATTCTATTGTGTTGTGTATACAGACCCACACACCCATCACACACACACACACACAACCCACAAACACGCACCCTGCTGGCCAAGGTATCCGAACAATCAATTCTATCGTGGCAATTCTTGGGATTTTCGAGAGCAGCTTTGACTCCCTATGAAAGAGATGCAAGTGAAGGTTTTCCCCCCTCTGTCCGTAGGCCTTGCGCTCTTGGCCTCAGCCAGTCGAGATCGGCTGATTCACGTTCTGAACGTGGGAAGCGATTATAAGCTAGAGCAGACATTGGATGACCATTCCTCAGCTATCACAGCGGTCAAATTCACTGGTGAGCCAGCACAAATAACTTCCCCGGAAGCTGCCGCTTAAGACCCCTCGGCCCAGAGCCCTGTGAAATCCTCCTGACCGTCTTTTTCTCAAACTACGTGGGCTTAAGGATCACAGGAACGTGAAGCCCAGCCTTCCTGCAGGATGGAAAAACTGGGCTTTATTTAAGGGATGAAGCATAAATCTGAAAAAAATTATTAAAAGCATAAATCTTAAAAAAAATATATTATAAAAGATAAATTACATGAACATGAGAAGGCTGATCTGTCTGACTTTCTTTCCTCCCATTAATTTCCCCCACCCACCCACCCCCAACAGGAAATAAGGGCATTCAGATGATTAGCTGTGGAGCTGACAAAAGCATCTATTTTCGCAGCGCGCAAAAGGTTCTTAGAATTATTTATCATTATATTATAAAACATGCAATTACGGTTCTTAGCTGGAGGGCTGTTTGGGCAGAATATAAATAAATATAAAGCGTAGAATCGAGTCGGCTGGAGTTGCTGCATATAAATTGAATATATTTAGTTAAACATGAGCTGTTGATTCACAATTTGGTGGCCTATGGGGTTGTGTCGGCTGTTTGCTTTAAGCTGATCTAAGGAGGTGGAAGAAAACTTTCCTGCGCAAATTTACCCAGACAACTGATGGTCAGGCAGGACTTGCGTAGGGTATAGTCTGCATTGACCCCAAATTGCTGTGAGGGGGTCTCTGTGCTCTTCTCCCAGAAATCTGGATGAACAGACTAGGTTGGCCTTTGTATTCCTAAAGCTTCTTGTTCAGAATTCCTGGTAATAATTAGCAGAATATTGCTGGTTTTCTCCGTTTTGTATTAAAATGACCTTTCCCTTCCCTGGAGTCATAGTGTACAGATTCACTCGGCCTATATTCTTGGTGGGCTCATTCTATAAGTCAGTTGCTTTCCAGTTGAGACCCAAGCCGTTTGGAGGGTCCCTGTTTGTGTGGAGGTTGTTACCCATAATCTTAAGATGGCTGGATCCCAATTCCTACCCCAGCTTAGAGGGTCTGCTTCCTCGCTCCAGGTCGGAGGCGGAATTAATTTTATCCGGTCTCACCACGTTGCTGAGAAGACCACTCTGTATGACATGGATGTGGATATAACTCAGAAGTACGTCGCTGTGGCCTGCCAGGACAGGAATGTCAGGTGAGATGCTCTCTGGAATTGCAGCATTTGAGGTCATCTTCAGGATTTGAATTCCCGAGAGGAGAAAATAAGGGAGGCTGGGATTGGAGTCCAGTCTTAGGGGAGGAAGAGACCAGGGGTGCAGTGGAGACAGGAGGCTCCCAAGAGGAATGGCGTCTTCTGAAGGGGCCGGTCCTGCCCATAAGGCCTCGGCCTTGAGCCAACCAGGTTCTTCAGGCTCTGAGGCCAGCTGAATTCTCACCTTCCAGGATCTACAACACGGTCAGCGGGAAGCAGAAGGGCTACTACAAAGGGGCCCACAGTGACGACGGATCCCTGCTCAAGGTGAAGGAGAGGCACAGAAAAATGCCTTTTCCCCAGGGCAAAACTTGGGACTGGTCATGGCTTGCAGTTTTTTTCCCCCAGATGAGAATTTAATGCCTCAAAGAGGCTCAGGAAAGATAAAACAAATTTGGCTAACTGTCCCTTGGCCAGTAATTTTATTTGTACATCATCCAGAGTCCCTCTCTGGATGGATGGATGGATGGATGGATGGATGGATGGATGGATGAGATAGAGCAATTTGCAGAGACGAGACCGCTTAATGTCTGGTTTCTGATCCCTCTGTAGGTCCAGTTTGATCCTTCTGGAACATTCCTGGCCACTAGTTGCTCAGATAAAAGCATTTCCATCATCGACTTCCATTCTGGAGAATGTGTGGCCAAAATGTTTGGGCACTCAGGTTTGTTTCGCAGTCTTCCTATTCTGAATTTCTCTGATTTTCTCTAAAACAATTGCAAGAGGCACATTCCCAAAACGTTCCTGTGTCGAGACAAGGCCACCGTGAAACCGATAGGCCTCTTCACTCTGTGGGGAAGCATTTCACAGTCCCTCCTTCCTCTTCTCACATTTAGAGGGATGTTCTCTCATCATTCCTGGCCCTCATGGAAGCTGAGGAAGATCATCATCTCCTCCTCCTCCTCCTCCTCCTCTCACCATTAAAGTGACTCTGTTATCAAGCCAAAATTTTTGGACAACAGAGACATGTGCTGGCTGGCCCAATGCTTTGCCCATGCTCAGAGGTCCATCCTGGGAGCAGGAGTGACACAGGGGATACCCAGAAGACCTTCGTTTAAATGAATCAAGGGGGACAGCGCAATAATTCACTTCTTCTGCATTGCAGAAGTCATCACGGGGATGAAATTTACCTTCGACTGCAAACATCTGATCACCGTCTCGGGAGACAGGTGGGCAGTCTGGTCTCTCCAAGGTGCACATACAGCTTCAAGACCTGTGAGATTCCCAGCTCCCCCAGAAAGGACGGTGGCAGAATTGAATGCGGCCAGTTCTGAGGGATAACCCCCTCTGGATGAGGCTGCCTGCACTATGGGGCCGCTTCAGATCTAGGCTGGAAAGACCAGCACAGGTGCCCCACACCAGCAGCCTCCCTATTTTTGTGCTCTTCTTCTCCAGTTGCATCTTTGTGTGGCGCCTGAGCCCGGCCATTACCGCTTGCATGAAGCAGCACTTGAGGGAACTGGAACAGATCCAGGAGCAGCAGAAGGTCGGGGACTCTGCGTGGCCTCCCCAGGTCAGGTATGGACCAGCCTTGCCTTTCGAGTCCAGCGTAAGGTGCAGAAGCTCTGCCCCGGCGGTCTAAAGAAGGAGGTATTTCCTTTCCAGGGTGGGAATGTTCGAAAGGGTCTCCCGCCGGGACATGGTTGAGTCAGACCTGGAGGAGGAGGAGGAGGAAGAGGAGGAAGAGGAAGAATTAGCTCTGCAGACGCCAGTTAAAGGCGACCTTGACCCAGGTATGTCTTGGGGCAAGACACACCCGGCGTTTATCTCAGCGACAATTTTCTCTGCTTTTTTCATTTTATATCTGATGAGTTTGATGCTTGTTCCTGTTTTATTATCCTGTGAGCTGCCCAGAGAGATGGGCAGCAAGTGAATTTAATAATAATAATAATAATAGTAACAACCTGTAACACCATCCAACATCCACATATTCCTCTCCCAGGTCCTTGGAAAGGACTCGATAGCAGGGGTGAAATCCAGCAGGTTCTGACGGGTTCCGGAGAACCGGTAGTGGAAATTTTGAGTAGTTTGGAGAACCGGCAAATGCCACCTCTGGCTGGCCCCAGGAGTGGGGTGGGAATGGGGATTTTGCAGTATCCTTCCCCTGCCATGCCCACCAAGCCACGCCCACAGAACCGGTAGGAAAAAAAAATTAGATTTGACCACTGCTTGATAGGTAGACATAAATGCCAAACCCAGCCTGAACATTTGGCTGACTGTGATGATCCATAATCATTTATTATTATTAGAACTTATTAGTCTCCAAAAAACCCACCTTACTCGGAACTGCCCATAGACTCAGACACAAGAGGAACCCTGACAGTCTGTCCTTTTTAGTAGAGATTGGACAATCGCTTGCCTGGAATGGCATGGGGTCTCCTGAGTGAGCAAGGGATGGGGGGTGGACTAGAAGACCTCTGAGGTCCCTCCCAATTCTGTTATTCTGTTATTTCTTTTAATAACTTTCTCTTTTTTGGGGGGGAGGAAATTCAATCCCCTTCTCATTATTATGGAGCACAGCTTCTTAGACACATTGCATAAACTTTCACACTTAATTTTTTGGGTTATTAGATACATAGAGGGGGATTCCCTGTCCAGGCTGTATACCTTCACTGTGCATCCGTCTGTCCTAATGTGGTTTTTCTCTTCTTTTCATGCTGCTTCCCAGCTCCTGTTTATGTCCTGTCCAATGGCAAACTGCCCATGTGGGCAAAGAGACTGGTAGGTCGCAGGCGATTGTTGAGTTTGCACCGTAGAGCGCAGAGAGACCTAGATTTTTGGAGACGGAAGAGAGCACAGCTACTAATATAGGTAGTCCTTGACTTATGTCCACAGTTGGGACCAGAATTTCCATTGCTAAGCAAAACGGTCAGTAACTGAATCGTACCTGGTTTTACAACCTTTATGCCATGGTTGCTAAGCGACCCAAATTTTGATCTTGTGACCCAAATTTGGATCTCGTGACCATTGGGCATGCTGTGTCGCTTATAACTGAAAATCTTCACTTTTTCCAGCACTATTGTAACTTCAGAGGGTCACTAAACGGAACGGTTGTAAGTCAAGGACTCCCTGTAATAACGAGCGATGTGCTGCTTGGCTCCGCTGGGCCCATCCCATGCCGGCCATTCTTTCATGGCTTCAGCTGGCCTTCCCCACCTGGCCCTTCAGGTGTTGGGACTGGCGGGCACGGAGGTTTTTGCTGGGGGTTTTCCAGCTGGCGGGGGCAAGGTGGGCAGGGCCAGCCAGGTCTCCTGACTCCCCCTTCTCCGGGCATCTCCCTCTGTTTCCTTCCCAGCTGGGCGAAGCCGACCATTCGGAGAGCAGCGCCTTTCCCTCCAGGGTGAGCTACCAGCCCCAGGGCCGCTGGGCTGAGCGAGCCGACAAGGAGCCCATCAAAACCATCCTGGAGGCCGACTTGAGCTACTTCACCCCCATTCAGAACTGCAGCGTGGCTGAGGCGGACATGGACCGGCTGGGTTTGGAGGTGCTTCTTGGCGGGGGAGGATGTGTGTGTGTGTGATCTGCTTGGCTGAGTGACCCCCATCCCCCCTAGTCTGAGGAAGCAGGCGATCCGTCTTATTCAGAATAGAGCTGGAAGGGACCTTGGAGGTCTTCTAGTCCAGCCCCTTACTCAAGCAGGAGACCCTGTACCATTTCAGACTGGTGGTTGTCCAGTCTCTTCTTAAAAACCTCCAGGCATGGAGCGCTCACGATGTCTGGTGGCAAGCACTATTAGGAAATTTCTCCTTCATTCTAGATTGATTCTGTCCTTGATGAGTTTCCACCCGTTGCTTCTTGTCCTGCCTTCGGGTGCTTTGGAGCAGGGGTCACCAACCTTGGTCCCTTGAAGACTTGTGGACTTCAACTCCCAGAGTCCCTCAGCCAGCTCCAACCTTGGTCCCTTTAAGACTTGGAGTTGAAGTCCACAAGTCTTAAAGGGACCAAGGTTGGAGACCCCTGCTTTGGAGAATAGCTTGACCCCTTCCTCTTCTTTGGGGCAGCCCCTTAAATACTGGAATGTGGTTCAGAACACGGAAGGCACATTTGTTTTTCACACACATTAAAAAAACCCACAATTTTATTCTATAAAATTCAACTCCTATTTAGCCCTTTGAATGATTAGACAATCATTTGACTGGGATGGTTTAAAGTCTCCTGCCTTCGGGGGGGGGGGGGCTGGACTAGAAGACCTTGGGGGATGCTGCGACGGTCGTAAATGTGAATAATGGTCCTAAGTCCCTTTTTTCAGTGCCGCCGCAACTTTGGTCACTAAACGGACTGCTGTTCAGTTGAGGGCTCCCTGTATTTATCCCCGTGCCCTCTTAATCACGAAGGCCTAGTCCTGAGAAGGAGTTAACTGAAGGAAAGGGAGAGAATGTTTTCGCTTTGCCCCGCAGGCTGAGAATTCTCCCAGCAACATCACCAAAGACTTCAAGCAACCAAATCTGTCTTCTGACGAGGACACCGCTCAGGAGCTGGAGGGCAGCGGGACCACCCTCTACATCTCCCAAGCAGAAAGCAGCTCTTCCTTCGGGGACAGGTTGGTTTTCTGCAGACTCTCTAAGCAGACGTCCTTGGAAAGAAATCCCAAGGCGGCCCGCTCAGCTGCACAAGAGCCTTGGTCCCTTTGGCCCAGGGGTCTCCAACAGGGGTGAAATCTGAACTGCTTTGCTACCGGTTCACTGGCCACACATGCATAGTGTGCACAAAACACACACACACATGCATGCACAGGACATGCCAAACACGTGGAATAAGGAGGCTTCGGAAGGTAAATATAACAGCGGGGCGGGGGAATAGCTGTGCTACGCGATTTAGATTCACTAGAAAGCAGGATTTCCTGCTTTCTAGCTATTTTAAATCGTGCGGCACAGCTGATCGTTGGAAATGCCAGTTCGGCGGAACCGGTAGTTTTATCACTACCAGTTTGCCTGAACCGGTGCAAACCGGTAGGATTTCACCACTGGTCTCCAACCTTGGCAACAGAGGTGGGTTTCAGCAGGTTCTGACCACTTCTGGAGAACCGGTAGCGGAAATTTTGAGTAGTTCGGAGAACCGGTAGTAAAAATTCTGACTGGACCCGCCCCCATCTATTCTCTGCCTCCCGAGTCCCAGCTGATCGGGAAGAAATGCGGATTTTGCAGTATCCTTCCCCTGGAGTGAGGAAGGAATGGAGATTTTGCAGTATCCTTCCCCTGCCATGCCCACCAAACCACGCCCACCAAGCCATGCCACGCCCACAGAACCAATAGTAAAAAAATTTGAAACCCACCACTTCTTGGCAAGTTTAAGCCTGGAGGACTTCAACTCCCAGAGCAAGCTGGCTGGGGAATTCTGGGAATTCTGGGAGTTGTATTCTGGAGCTTGGGAGGTCCACAGGCTCCGGGGCAGAGGGTCTACATTGTCCTCATCTGTTCAGTCTCACCTCTCAGGTTCTGCAGGACACCTGGATGGGTCGATCCACTGTTGAGAAGCACCAGAAATACATTCCTTTTTTTCTTCTTCTTTAAAGATCACTCCATCAGCCTCTGTTTGAGGAGGAAGCTTCGAGCCCCAAAGACAAGGTGACTGAGATAAACTGCTCTGGGGCTCCCTTGGATGCTGATCTACCTGTTTCTGGGCACCAGCATGAAGGTAAGAACCCTGGAGGGACCTCATGGATTCTTCTCCAGCTTGTATTGCATCGACCGGGTTCTTTTCGTGGCACGGCCGGCCGCTGGTGCTAGAACTCCTGTAATGTCCAACCCAGCTCCAAAGAGCAATCTGGTGCCTTCTAGGTGTGAATTTCAACTCCCACAATTCCCTGAGACATTGCTAAGAATTCTGGGAGCTGGCCCACCTTTCTGGAGGTTGCCAGGTTGAGGAAGGCGATCTGAAAGCCGACCGTAGAAGAGAAATCGTGTTTTCTGTGCCAATGATGGATTAACACATGAGTGAAATGCGACTGGTTCAAGGCAGTTCGCTTGAACCAGTATTAAAAAAAATGCTTTAAAACAGGGGTCTCCAACCTTGGTCCCTTTAAGACTTGTGGACTTCAACTCCCAGAGTCTGGGAGTTGAAGTCCACAAGTCTTAAAGGGACCAAGGTTGGAGATCCCTGCTTTAAAAAGTAAAAAAATAGGTTCCGACAATCAGCTGTGCCATGCGATGGTCAGAACTTCTTTTTTTTTTTACTTTTTAAAGCATTTTTTTTACTACTTATTGCCCGAACCGGTATTTTTGTGTAAAGTGTGATAGTTTGTTTTTGAGCTCTCTGTGACTCCGTGAGGTCCAGCTGCTTTTGCATTGTGTGCGAGTCAGTTGTGTAGCTTTTGTGTTATTTTTGTGTAAAGTATGATAGTTGGTTTTCCCAGTCACATGGCCACCAAGCCACGCCCATCCAGTCACATGCCCCCGAAGCGACGCCCACAGAACAGGTAGGGAAATTTTTTGAATTTCACCACTGGATGAGCACCAAGCCTCCGTCGGTCTTGTCCTCTCTGCTCGGAAACAAGTGGGAGAAAGAGGAGGAGAACTGAGTTGCCATCCGTCCCCAAAAGGGTGAGGGACAAGGAAGAGCAAGGGGACATTTCACAGTCTCTCCTGACGGAGGAGGAGGAGGAAGGCGGCTGGCAGGAGGAATACGGATAGTCCTTGACTTACAACATTTCACTTAGTGACTGTTTGAAATTTCTGCAACACTGAAAGAAGTGACTTACGACCGTTTTTTACACTTACAACCGTTGCAGCATCCCCGGGGTCACGTGATCGAAATTCAGACACTTGACAACTGACTCGTGTTTGTGACGGTTGCCGTGTCCCAGGGTCACGTGATCCCCTTTTGCAACCTTCTGACAAGGAAAGTCAGTGGGGAAGCCAGAGTCCCTTAACAATCGTACTTAACCACTGTGGGAAGAAAAGTAAAAACTCACTGAACAAATGTCTCATTTAGCTACAGAAATGTTGGGCTCAATTGTGGCCGTAACTCGAGGACTACCTGAGTTAAGGAAGAGTTGCTTGAAACGGGGGCTAGGAACCCTCCCCCACCCTCCCATCAGCTGAGCCTCCCCTTTGTTTTCCGCCCTGCAGAGGCCGAGGGGGCCAACCTGGGGGAGACCTTCTCCCAGAACGGGTTGCTGCCCCAGACGCCGGAGCAGGAAAGATACCTCAAGAATCACTTTGAAACTCTGGCCGGGGACTCCCTTGAAGGTAACGTGGAGACGGTCTCTGCCAGGCGCAAGAAATCAGGAGCCGGGATAGAGTTCCAAAGCACCGTAACTTTATTTCATGCTACCTGCGCACAGGAATAGTTCCTACTTAGGGTCAAGGCTGGTAATTGGTACCAGAGAAGAATTTAAATTTTCTAAGGTGGTGTTGTGACTCCGGCCCCCGAGCCTGTCCTCATGGAGGAGGGTGACTCGGAGCGTGAGGAAGAGGCGCCGACAAGGCCTCCCTCTCCAGGTCCCTCCTTCCTGGCAACGCCTCAAGTGCCGGTGGAAAGCCAGGAAGAAGGCGTGTCAGAGCCCCCACAGAACAGTTGGGGGGGTTAGGACATAAGTCTGTTACTGGGGCATAGGGACTCCAAACTGTTGATGCGTTTGAACCCGTGCTTCGTCTCAGCCTGGTCGTCTCCTACAGAGAGGGATTTTAAGCATGGAATTGTGGGGTGAAGGGGTGACGAATGCAGCCAGCCCATTGGCTCATGGAGTCTGGGGCCGCTTCCAGGCCACTTGCCAGGATTCTCTTGTAGATCAGCTGCAGGTGCCATCCTTGCCAAAGTGCCACAGTGGCCTATAATTTCTAGGCCCACAAGCACGGCAAGGAATCCACACCATCCCCATTGGAAGCAGGACCCGGGAGCTGACATCTCCTACATACCCTTGGCCCCTTTCCAGAGTCAGAGGAGCCAAGCCAAGCCTCAAGAGCAAACTGGGGCAGCCCTCCCCCCTCAACTTCATGCCAGGTCTGGTGGCATCTTTTTTTCAGCTCACCTATGCTAAACAGCCAGTTTGCTTGTGGAGGAGGCAGTCCTGCAGGTACAAAATGCTCCCAGGCATTTCATTACCCAACTGGTTAACATCATCAGCAAACCCCACTGCCTATTTGCACTGATGATGTTGCCTAGTAGGGTAATGAAACTTCTGCAGAAAAGCAAGCAAGGTCAGAGAGCACCAAGGAACCCTCTTCCTCCTCCTCTCCATAAATCTTCTGTTCCCTAATTGGATTATGAAGCATCAGTACAAAAACCATCGAGCTCAGTGAGCACCAAGGACTCCATAGTTGTTGTCCTCCGCCCTCCTCTCCACAAACCCCCTCCCTTCTAGCACTGATGATGTTCCCTAGTTGGGTCATGAAACATTGGCAAGAAAACCAACAAGCTCAGAGAGCATCAAGAGCCCCTGAGCTACCAACGTTGTCTTCTATGGGCACTCGGACAAATTCTCTGCCTCCCTCTTTGTGTACAGAAAAATTTGACGGTTGTATAAGAGATCGGCAGCCTTTTGAAGACAGTGAGGACGGGGGAAGCCCACTTCTGAATCCTCGCCTGAGCATCTCCGCCAGGTTTCTCTCGCGCGCTCAGAAGAATTGCAGGTTGGCTGCTTCTGTTCACGTTGCCTCTCCGTTCGTGGGGAAGCCTCACCTGAAAACCTGCTTTGAGCACGGCTCTCTTCCACACAGATTTGCGGCTGCATCTTCCCCAAGAGTCTGTCCGTTGGCGCAGGCGGCCACTGCCGAGCACCTCTCGGAGGAGTGCATACCGCTCAGCGATTTCACGAAATTCAAGGCAAGTTCGTGCGGTGCAAATATTTTAACAGCCACCTACAAAATCACTGTGCAGCAATTAGATGGGTGGCATGTATTAATGGAACATGGCCTCTGCGGAGATTCTCAGTCATCCAGGTCACGGTTGGCCCAAAGGTGTTTTATCAAGAGGCAACCGGACTTTCTTGGTTTTTCCTTAAAGACGTTTCGCTTCTCATCCAAGAAGCTGAAGAACTGGTTGGTTGGTTGGTTGGCTTCTCCTTGGTTGAGAAGCGAAATGCCTTCAAAGGAAAACCAAAAGTCCAGTTGCCTCTTGAAAAAGCACCTTTGGGACAATGGAGCATGACGTTGCTGGCATTCCCTAGATTAATTCCTCAAATTCCAAATTAAATCTATTAATGGTGCTGGAAAAATTCTAGCTCTGCCTGAGATCTAAGAGTTTTTACCTTTTTTATTCAGAATGAGAGAAAACTCACTTAACGAATGTCTCAGCAACCGAAATGTTGGGCTCAGTTGTCGTAAAATGGGGCAAAACTCACTGAACAACTGTCTCATTCAGCCCGTCATGCCCCAGTGACTCTGAGATGGAAGACAAGCAGCTGACAGAGAGCTAGAGAGTGGCTCCATTGGCTGTGGAGGAAACTGGGGAAGGGCAAAGTCAGGCTGGGCAGAGCAGGGGAGAGGTAGAACAAGGGAGAGGGGGGGTTCAGATGAAGACCAAGGCCCACCCCCTCCTCATCCTAGGGCACGCAGGGAAGAACGCAGGAGAGAGCAATGTGGGTTGCGTGGCTTACGAGGGAGGAAAGGGCCCCGATTCCCTTCAGAAGCCACACCTGGGGATGGAGTTTAAAGGAGAGGCAGTTGGGTGGGGCGTTTGTCAGGAAGAAATGCTGAATTAATCTGGTGCTGAGAGTTGTGGCCTACATCCCTGGCGTTTCCTCCTGACTGAGTGAATTACTGCCGTGCTACTGTGTGCCTGTCTTGTCTTGCTGGGATTATTCTTCCCGTCTGGAACTCCTTGTCTTGCCCTGCTGGAGTGACTGATTGCAGCCATTCTGTTTACAGCGGTTGGGACTGGATTGTCTTCAGGTTTGTGGGAGAGCTTTTCTCCAGGCCGAGTTGGTGCCAATAAAGGGATTCATACCGGTTCTCTGGCTATGTTGTCTTCCTGCCACGCTCTGGGTCATCACATAGCCATTGAGCCAAAATTCTGGGGTGGTTGTAAGTTGAGGACTGTCTGTAGATGCCTTGCATTCTGACTCCCATGTCCGGGACGAAAGGGACTCCATCGTAAAATTTACCTGATTTGAGAACATTTTAACAATTGCGCTTTCCCCCCAAATATCAATGGGAAGGGTTTGGTGAGCGCTCTGGAGCCTCTCATCTCCTCTTATTTCTTCCTGCAGAAAAGCTGGTGGGTGATTTAGGACCAAGAAGGGGCTTGAAAGCCTGTTTCCAAACCTCTTGAAGTAATAAAATCAGTGGTGGAATAAGGAGCCCCATCCAACACTCCTTTTTTAAAAATATTTATAACAACTTTATTAATTTATGATATAACATGTTCAAAATAAATAAAAAAACAAAAAGAAGGAGAAATAGGGAGGGGAAGTGGGGAAGTGTGAAAAAGAAGGGGGGAAAATAAAGAAAAGGCGCGGACATCCGACTCCCTTTTGTGCAATAGAGTAGGGGAGTAACATCAAACCACCACAACTTTTTCGTTTTACCTAGTAGTATCTGTCTAATTGGTAAAGCCCAAAATCAAAGTTTCATTTTTTTTTCTACCTCAAGCACAAAGTCCAGAAGCGGTTTCTAGGTAGAAACAAGGGTATTTGTGTTTTTTGCCTCGATCAAAGCAATCACAACACTTCTGACTTGATAGGGAAACAAAGCTGCCGGCCTAGAACCTGCTCAGTTGCTATCTAACCTCTGTGAAATACCTGATTTTCAGAAACCTTCCCCAGAAATACACTCCGAGCTGAAAGGAAGCCTCGATGCCAAAACATCCTGTGTCTCAGGTAAGAATATTGGCCGAACAAACAGGTAGGTGGTTGGAGCAACCCTTTTTTCCTTTTCTTGGGATAAAATGGGGGTGGTCATTTCCCTTGTAGATGCCCTGCAAAGGAACAGCCAGCTGATAAGATCAGTTGGAGCTGTTTATCTGTCCCTTGAAAAGAATGCAGTCGGGGGCATTCCAGTCAGCTGGATTTTTGTCCTTTTCTTAGCCTTGGTAAATCTCCAAACAGGGGCATGTTTTTGTTGTTGTTGTTGTTATTTTTCCCCCTCTGTTCTCATTCTCAGAAGTTCAGGGCCTCGTCAGAAATTTTGAGGGGAGCTTGCAGAGCCTACGCCTCAAATTTCAAGAGACTTTGCAACTGTACGATAAGGTAAGGGGGTGACTCTGTGTTTTACAAAAAAGAAAAAAAAGGGAAGATGGGTTTTTACTTGGTGTGCTAGGTTACTAATGTGCTTTGTGCTACATCAGAGGGGTCCAACAGCCGGCTGAGGAATTCTGGGAGTTGGAAGTCCACAGGTCTTAAAGGGACCAAGGTTGGACACCTCTGTGTTATATTAGAAGATGCTACTTTTATCATCTCTGTCCATAAGGTGTGATCAAACAATGAAACATGGCAGCACCTGTTGAAAAAAATAGAGCTATTAACCTCATGGCCATCTTGACCACACCCTCCTCCTGTCCCTCACCCCAGTTACTTTGGGGTTTTCTTTTTTTTTAACGATGCCACGGGAAGAGAGGCAAGGAAGTCCTTGCTTCTCCTGGGGATAGGCAGATGGCCATGCCAGAAAGCCTTCCAATGTTTCAGGTGTTTTCTTGCACCGCTGGCACTGAGGAGGAGCTCGCCCATGTCCAGCACACGCTTTCTAGCACCTTCTGCTGGATGAAGAGCGAGCTGGCGACCAGAGAGAGCAAGGATAAGGCCGACGTCGCCACTGCCACCGACCCCTCGTCCTTCTGGCCGATCTGCTTCCAGGAAGGTGAGGCCTACGCACTCCTGGAGCATTACTCTGACTCTCTCCTGAACGCGGTTCAGAAGAAGCTGGAGGAGGCCCGGAAAACCAGCCTGCCTTGAAGGGCCCCGTTCCTGCCCTTCCGCACATTTTCTGCACAATGTCCGTTTCGGTGTGACTCCCGAGGAGCTGAGACGGTCCAACATGAGTACTGATTCACGGGTTGCCTTTTAGCACTTTGTTTGCATCCATAGGAAAAACTCAGAGGTTTGCCCAGAAACACTGACAATTTGAACACCACCTTTTATGGGAAAATATAATGCTTTTATAAGGGCAAGGAAAGACGAATAAAATTGAAAAGGGGCGTCTTGAAATTCTCCTGTGGTGCTGTTTTAAACTCTGGTTGCTGCTCGGCTTTGTAATGGTTTACTCTTTTTTTTTTTAAAGGTTTTAAATATAATAAAGTATTTTTGGATTTGAAAGGGGGGTGCAGACTGAATTTGTCATGCGTGAATCTCCGGGAGAGAATTTCTAGAGAGGCAGCTGTGCTTTCCTGTTCCAGCCGAGTTTCCTTGCCCCGTAAAAATTGACAAAATGATTGCGGCATCAATTTTAAATCAGTTTATGGTTCGTCATAATTGGCTTACTGGAAATTAAACAGGGGAGTTCCGTGTACAGGCTTATGTTTGTACAGGCCGTGTACAGCCGTGTACAGGCTTAGGCTGTTTTCCAGTAAAAGGCGTCAAAAAGCAAATTTTTATATTTCTCAACCTACTCACCAAACCAGAATTTTTTCTGATCCTTCCTTTTAGTTAATCTCTCACATGACACGTTTGTTTATTTTCCATGGATCTGGGCAGCCATCCGAAAGACTTGGCGTCTTCTCGTTTTCTCTTTACAGATAGTCTTGAATTTACGTTTGTTAGCTTTAACAATGGTTCGAATTAACTATGGCCTAAGAAAGGGTTTGTGATGGCCTATCAAGCACTTCCGGCTGTCGCAAATGCGTGCACACACACACACACACACAGACAATCATTCATGATTTCTGCGCTTGGCAACTTGTTCACACTTACAACCAGTTGCCTAGTGCCTCGCATTTGTGATTGCCATTTGCAATCATGTCTGCCAGTTTTCCCAGAGAGTCACTGGGGAAACCAACAGGGAAGGTTGCAAGCTCTTGCCGTCTGCCAAGAGCATTCCTTCTCATCTCTGGGGGAGCCGAAAGAGTTGCCTTCCAAAGGATTTCAGCTCTGTGCCTGCTGGGATTTTAACAAAGGGGAGCCAAATTCCAAATGGGATTTTCATCCCCTGAATAGAGAGACTACAGTAAAGTAAGGAGCATGGGCTGTCTCAGAGTTGGAGGAGACCCTGAAAAGCCCTCCACAGGCCACACACAAGTGAAATTTCAGGCTGAAAACCCTGCTTGGATTTGGCTGAAAACTGCCCACTGAAGGATTTCAGCTCCATACCTGCTGAAGTTCTTTGGACTTTTGACTAGGGAATTCTGGGAGTTGAAGTCCACACATTTCCATCTTGCAATGTTTGAGAAATGCTGCAATAGAGCTCAGGACGAGGAAGGATTGCATTCCTGCAGCCACTTGGTTCAAGGAAGAGTGGGTGGGTGGCTCCATGGGAAGCAAGGGGCCGGATTTAATACAGTACCGTACTCCTCAATTTACGACCACAATTGAACCCAACATTTCAGTTGCTCAGTGAGGCATTTAAGTGAGTTTTACCACCTTTCTAGCCACTGTTGTTAAGTGAATCATTGCAATTGTTAAGTTAGTAACACAATTGTTAAGTGAATCTGACTTCCCCATTGACTGCTTGTCAGAAGGTCGTAAAGGGATCATGTGACCTGGGGACACAGCAACTGTGATAAATATACAAACCTTCTGAATTTTGATTGTGTGACCACGGGAATGCTGCAAGGGTCATGACTGTGAAAAATGGTCTTTTTTTCAGGGCTGTTGTAGCCTTGAATGGTCACTAAAGGAAGTCTGGTAAGTTAAGGACGACCTGCCTTTCACCTATTTTCGATCCGGCTTGCAGGTAAATGTTTCCCAAAGCTCTGTCCACAAAACGGTTGCCCCAGCTGCAGGTGAGCCGTTTCCCGGGGTGGTTTGTTAATCAAAAAAAAAAAAAAAAGGATGCGCCCACTAAAATCACACAGCTCCAAAAACTGACTACGGAAACAGGTTTATTCAAATCGGAGCACTCAGCAAGACATGGAAATCTGGTGCTGTTTGAAAAGAGACCTGTTTGCTTTCAAGGGCAAAGCAGCAGGAAGAAAAATCTTGGGGACACAAGGCTCCCCAAATAACGACTCAACAACCCAGAGATCCATTGGATGAATAGAAATAGAATAGAAATAGAATTAGGAATAGGAATAGGAATAGGAATGGAATGGAATGGAATAGAATAGAATAGAATAGAATAGAATAGAATAGAATAGAATAGAATAGAATAGAATAGAATAGAATAGAATAGAATAGAATTTTTTATTGGCCAAGTGTGATTGGACACACAAGAATTTGTCTTGGTGCATACGCTCTCGGTGTACATAAAAGAAAAGATACGTTCGTCAAGAATCATAGGGTACAACACTTAATGATAGTCATGAGGAAACAATCAATATAATTCTTAAGGATACCAGCAACAAGGTTACAGTCATACAGTCATAAGTGGGAGGAGATGGGTGATGGGGACGACTAGAAGATTAATAGTAATGCAAACTTAGTAACTAGTTTGACAGTGTTGAGGGAATTATTTGTTTAGCAGAGTGATGGACTATAGATGGATAATATAGACCAGGGATCAGCAACCTATGCTCTGGAGCCGCATGTGGCTCTTTCACCCCTCTGCTGCAGCTCCGTCACTCAAAATATGCATCACAACCACCAATGTGTGTCACCCACCGGCATGAGATTCATTGAGCTTTTCAACCCCCAGTAGGCCCACCATGGATAAATTCAAGGAAAGAAAAGTTTCAGAAGAAAACAGAACGTTTAATTCAACTACATATGTTAGTTTTGTGGCCGCTCAAGAAATAGTCAGGCACGGGAAGGGTTTTGTGGCTCCCTGTGTTTTCTTTTCTGTGAGAAACGGGTCCAAATGGCTCTTTGAATGTTTTAGGTTGCAGACCCCTGATATAGACTGATCCAGTCCAGGGATCCCAATTTGATTTGCAAGCAAAATTTGGCTTCGTTTTTCCCCGATGGTTTGTCTTAAACTGAATTTTATTCCCAGCCCTGTAAAAAAGCGAGTGTGTGGCTAGGCTTAGCTAGATGACCCTTGAGGAAGAGGGTCCCTGGTGCATCCTTGGCTGGGGAATTCTGGGAGTTAAAGTCCACATGTCTTAAAGTTGCTAAGATTGACGAAGGCTGGAAATGCAAAGGTTAGGTCTCTGTTGCACATTGAATTATATTTCTGTGCTTAAGTCACTTTTTTTTTTACTATATTATCAAATGTTCTGGGTTTGAGGCTTTCCCTTGTCCAGCCTACCCTACCTCGCAGGATTGTTGTGTTGTTGGTGGCGGAAGGCTTAGCTGGTCTTCTCACGTTCTGATTTTTGTCGCTGCTTTTGAAGATAAGATGACCGGTGGCAGCCAGAAGGGTGGATAACTGACCTTAACTCTGCTCTCCAGAGTTAAATTGCAAAATTTGCATAGGTTGAATGCAAGCAGTTGTAGGTCTGTAATTAGAAGCACCCAATATGCAAAAGAGATGCCATGGGATATCCTCTCTCACACACACACCCCAATTTAGATGCAAATTGTCAGGATATCAAGAGTTGCTCATCGGAATTGTGTTGAGATTTTGGACTTTGCTGGATGATAGACTGTTGAGGCGGTCACTTCTGGAGGCCTTCCTATTCTTGTTGAGAGCTGGGGTTGGGGTTAGAGGCAGGAATTGGGGTCCCTGGTTTGGAAAGAAAAAAGCAATCGGTTGCATTTTTTAATCTATGGTTCATTGAAAAAGCTGGCTCTTCAAATTGTTTGAAATTATAGACAGGGAAGTAAGTTTGAATGGTAGATGTGGGGGTTGGACTAGAAGTCCTTCAAGGTCCCTTCTGACTCTGATATCCCGTTATTCTTTTACAAGAAGAAATAAGTTGATATGGAAGGACCTCCAGGTTTAGGAACAGGGGTGAGCACCATAAAAGATATTTTCTTCCTCCTGGAGATGCAGTGTCTACTTTGAGGACCTTCCATTGTTGGTCTTCACCACCTTGTTCAACGTTGATCCTGGGAGAAACCCAAACCCATCCAAACAGCTATGCCGAAGTCCTTTCTGATAAAACGTCGTAGATCAGCAGAGCTAGGAACACGGAATTGGGGGGAACTCTCTGACCGGCTCCGGGGGGACTCGTACGTACCAGGTAAGTGAACCTCCATGAATGGTGTCTTTCTGAGTTTTATGGTCGTGTTGGCTGAGCATCATGGGAATGAGGGACTCCCACCTCTGGAGGGCACCCAGTTGGGGAAGAACTGCCAGCAGGGAGAGGAAGAAGTGCGAGAGAATTTTCCTAGCAGATTCCTGGAGATCCTCTACAGGTTAGTCCTCGACTTAATGACCACAATTGAGTCCAAAATGTCCACTGCTAAGTGAGACATCTGTTAAGTGAGTATTGCCCCATTTTATGGCCTTTCTGGCCGCCGTTGTTCAGTGAATCACTGCAGCTCTTAAGCGAATTGGGCTCCCCCCCCCCGTTGACTTGGCTTGTCAGAAGGTCGCTAGAGGGGATCACGTGACCCCGGGAAGCTGTGACCGTCGTATATGTGAGTCAGTTGCCAAGCGCCTGAATTTTCATCACGTGACCATGGGGGATGCTGCAACGGTCGTCGGTGTCAAAAACGGTCATAAGTCCCTCTTTCCAGCGCCGTTCTAACGTTGGTCACTAGGCGAACTGTCGTAAGTTCAGGGCTCCCTGTATTTGCAAAAGTCACTAAATGTAGTGTCTTTATTGGCTCCCTCGATGTCTTAGAGACCAGAGCAGTCCCGGCTCTCGTTCACCCCACAATTCTCAGCCTCAGCAGCAGGAGCGAGTGGATTGGCAGAGACCCCCACCACCTGGTCCAAAACCCACTTTATTTGCCCTCACCTGCTGTGGGGAAGCATCTTCCGCAGAACAAGGTAAGGCCAGCCCAGAATGAAAAGCCCCCAGGAAAGCTGGATTGGAGACCTTAGCGAATTCCATAAATCAAGGGGGGCTCTTCACCAGTTGCCTGCCTGGTCTTAGCCCTGTCATTTCGGGGGTAGCCCAGCAAGAGAGTTCGGTGAGATTTTGATGGGGGCGGGCACTTGACTTTGCCTTCCCCCCGTTGGTTTGGGTAATTGAATTGCCTTTTGATCCTGGTTTGTTGCCCAGAGTTCTTTTAGTCGATGTGGTGGGAGGCATATATATTTGGAGAGGAAGGGAAGGAAGGGGAGAAAAAGGGAAAGGAGAAAAGGGAAGGAAGGAAGAAAGAAAGGGAGGGAGGGAGGTGAAAAAGGGAAATAAGAGGGAAGGAGGGGAAAAAGGAAATGTGAAAAGGAAGGCAGGAAGGGGAAGGAGAAAAAGGGAAGGGAGGGAGGAAGGAAGGATGGTGAAAAAGAGAAATGAGAAAAGGGAGGGAGGGAGGTGAAAAAGGGAAGAAGAGGGTGGGAAGAAGGGAGGGAGGGAGGAATTTGGCCAATGGTGCAGGAAGCAAAGACCAATATCTAGAGGACTACAGATTCTCCATTCAAAGCCCACCATTCTCACACACAAATCCTGATTGCCCAGATCTGTATTTTTTATCAACCTGGTTTGTAAGGTAAATTAGTCTGGGTCTGTATCATGTGCCACTCCTCCCTCCTCTTTGCAGGGCAGGGGTCTCCCCCTGCAGGTGGGCTTCCAGTGCTCCGTCTGCAGCAAACGCTTCCCGCTGCAGCGCATGCTGAACCGCCACAGCAAAAGCCACAGCCCTGTCAAGAAGCACCTGTGCCACTATTGCAGCAAAGGTTTCAATGACACCTTCGACCTCAAGAGGCACCTGAGGACGCACACAGGTGAGGGCCAGCAGGCCCACCGGAGAGGGAAACAGATTGACGTCTGCTATGGCCAAATCCTCCACTTACAAACATTCATTTAGCGACCGTTCCAAGTGGCTGGCCCACTAAAAAAAAAAAAGTGGTTTATAACTGGTGGTCACACGACACTGGGGGGCAGAATTTCCCCCACTAAGCAAGGCAGTTGTTTATCCAGCTATGCCTGATTTCACAACTGGTTTTTTTGCTGTGGTTGTTAAGCGAATCATGGCAGTCACATGGTCGTTAAGCAAATCCATCTTCTCCGATTCACTTTCCTTATTGGAAAGTTGCAACGGTCAGAAGCACCTGCCAGTTGCCAAAGGTTCAAATTTGGAACGTGTGACTTTTGGGGAAGGTTGTAAATGCGAGACACGAGCCCTTTTTTTTTCAGGGCCAACTTTGAAAGGTCGCTATGCAAACGGTTGTAAATCGAGGACCTTTGCAAACTCCCACCTGTTGCTGCCTGCAGGCATCCGTCCATACCGCTGTTGCCTCTGCGACAAAGGCTTCACCCAGCGCTGCTCCCTGGAGTCTCACCTGAAGAAAATCCACTGCGTCCCCCAGACCTACGGCTACCGGGAACGCCGGGAAAAGCTCTTTGTGTGCGAGCACTGCGGCTTTACCTGCGGCACCAGCGACGAGTACTACAGGCATACACGCCGGGGCCACTCCGCAGGGCTCCACCTGGGGGAAGACTTCCCCAAGCCTGGACCAGCAGCTTTTCTGCCTCAATTGCACCTTCTACTCGGATAGATGCCAAAGCAGGCAGCTGTGTGTTTTGGGTTGTTGTTTTTTTAAAAAAAATACAGGTAGTCCTCAACTTACAACTGTTCGTTTAGTGACTAAAGTTACAATGATGCTGAGAAAAAATGACTTATGAGTGTTTTCACACTTACGACTGTCGCAGTATTCCTGTGGTCATGTGACCAAAACTCGGCCGCCTGGCAACTGACTCGCATTTATGATGGTCGTGGCGTCCTGGGGTCACGTGATTCCCCTTTGGCAACCTTCTGTCAAGTGAAGTCAATGGGGGAGCCAGATTTGCATAATGACCACATGATTCACTTAACGGCTGTAGCGATTCGGTTCTCAACTGTGGCAGAAAACGGTTGTAAAATGGGGCAAACCTCACACAACTGTCTAGCTAAGGAAATCTGGGGCTGAATTGTGCTCGTAAGTCGAAGTCTACCTGTATAGGACACTGTGCGGAATAGAGCGGAGACCCCTGATCATTGTTTGCCTATGTTGCAAACAATATCACTCAACTGAGTCCCACCCCCACCCACCCATTGCGAGGCGGAGTCTTCTATAAAAAATAAATCATTTATTAGAGCAAAGGACAATTCAGACAGGCTGAATGGATAAATAGCGGAGAATCGCAGCGGGGAAGTCATCGGTGGGCCGGGAGACAGGAGGAGGCCTGGCAGGTAGTGATCATCTCGGAGAGCTTCACTCTGTCCAACGATGACCGCAGTGGGGGGCTGTGCAGACATAGTAGAGGCGCATGGCATCCTGGGAAAGGAAGAAGGGGAGGAGAGGGGAAGGCAGCCATGATTTTGTGATTCTGGAGGTCACTTCTTGCAGACAGGGTCACTTGAGAAAGCAGAGAAGCAAAGGCCTCCTCCAGATCTCCAGCAGGCTCCTAAATCGGCTCTTTCTGACCTGGTCTTCTCTAGGCTAGTTGGGGTATCATCCTTTTGCCCACAAGGGTCACAGAGGGGGTGGTTTCAGGTGGCTGAAACCCCCTGGAAGGGCCTCCAATAGCAAAACCCGAAATCTGCATTTCCAATTCCTGGAAAGTTTGGCCTAGTCGTTAAGATACCAGGTGACAGGGAGTTCTAGCCTCAACTTAGCACGAAAGTTGCCTGGGTGACTTTGGGCCAATCACCAGGAAACAGTGAGTTCTAGTTCTGTCTTAGGCACGAAAGCAAGCTGGGTGACTGGGCCCGTCCCTCTCTCAGCCCAACCTACCTCACAGGACTGTTGTTATGGGGGGAATAAGTTTGTGGGATATGTGTGCTGCCTTGAGCAATTTCTAAGGAAGCAAACACCTCTGTTCAGAGCCCAGGCTGAGTACTTTTCACTCCTATAGTATCGACTGAAAACTCAGTCGGACTCCTGGGCAGGTCGTGCTGGGCTCCAAAGGCATCCAGGTTTGTGACTGCAACCCATCCTTGGGTGGCAAAGGCCCATCACCCCTCATGGCGATTCAGAGCAATGTCATCCTAACGTGAAACCCTCCCTAAGTTAAAAAGGCATCTTCTCACCTCAGCCCTGGCGCTGTGAGATTGGAAAAAGACGGCTTCTTTGTGGCCACACCTGGAAGGCAAAGCCAGGCATCAAACAAGGTAGGGAAAGAGTGCAGAAGGAACGTGGTTGGCGGAATCATCCACGGGACCTGCGCGTGCACACGGGCAGACACACACGCCTAGGCAGGCTGCGAGTTCCCTCTGCAGTGGGTCACCCGGCCAGGAGGGAGGGCTGGGGAGTCAACTGGGGCAGTCAGCAGAATTCTAACCTACTGTCCACACCCACCTATTTCTGCTGGCCCCTCCTCTCCAGAGCCCAAATCTATTTTTTCTTCTGCCAGGAATTTCCCCCACCCTCCATATTTGGCCCCTTTCTGTGCTGCTTCTTGCAAAGCTCTCTTTCTTGAGGCTCAGACAGAGAGATGGATGGAGTCCCAGCCCCTTGGCCTGGTTCAGGATAAAAATCAGGATAAAATCTCAACGAAAGCCCCCCGATTCTGCTCACTTTCAAGGTTTAGAAAAGCGCAACTTTAAGAAGGGCGGACTTCAATTCCCAGAATTCCCCCGGCCACCCAGGTGCAGTTTTAGAAGAAAGCTGCTGTTTTCTACGACATCCCTGCCTAAAAAGATTCTTTAAGCTAAAGCAACAAGTACTTACTTCTGACATGGGTGATCCTCCGTCCGGGGCAGAGTGGGATCCTGGGAGACATCAGCGATGATCTGTGTTAATTCGCTGGAAGCAAAATAGCAGATTTATTTATTTAACCTGGGCGGTTTGGTTTATAACAAATAAAATCAATCCAATAGTAGGAAATAACAGGTAGTCCTTGATTTATGACCACAACTGAGCCCAAAGTTTCCACTGCTAAGCAGACAGTTGGGCTCCTCCCCAAACTTGTCCCCCCCAGTGAGCAATTGTTTCCTGTGGTCCTCCGGGACTTACTCCACTTCATGGGTGATCTTGTTGACGTAGATGCAGCTGTTGTCAGCTTCCTGCTGGTAGTCGCAGTTCCGGCACTGGCGGAGAGAGCGGGAAGGAGGAAGAGAAAGAGTTAAAAAAGGTGCGAGATCCTGATCTCCCGGCACCACCCGGGTGTCTCGGCCTCCGATGGTTGATGGAGCTTTGGAAGCCTCGTGGTCCAAACGCTTCCATGGGGTGGGCAGCCCCAGCGATGGCTTCCATGGGGAAATGAATAAATCAAACTCCCACGCCCTGTAGTGGGAGGGCACATGGACCCCGGCTGGCCGGGGAATTCTGGGAGTTGTAGTGCATCCACCTTCAACTCAATTAGCCTGCTGGCTGGGGAATCCTGGGAGGGACTTTTAAAGGGTCCAAGTTTGAGAAGCAGGTCCAGGCAAAGTGTCTCAAAGTGGGGCAAGAGAGGCTGAGACACCCCCCCCCCACAGATTTTCAGGCCCATCCCAGATTTTCAGCTCCCCTTCCCCTTCCAATGGCTTCTAATCCATCCAGCCCCTTCGGTTGGTGAGGGCCTCTCTTTCAAGGGGGGGTTTCGGGACTTCAACTCCCAGAATCCCCCAGCGAGCCAGCACGTGCCCACGGACCGGAGCATGCTGGGAGATGAAGTCCGCGCCTGCCGGCAGAGGGCAGGCCGCCTCCACTTACCGCGTAGAGCAGGATCCGGTTCTCCTTGTCCTCCTTCGGATACAGCATGTTGTTGCTGGGCGAGAGGGAGCAAGAAACGGCGGTGAAGCTTTTCGAAAAACAGGCCCGGACAGCGCGAAGGGGAGGGGAGGGTGGGAGATACGGTTCAAGACCTCGCGGAGAAGCCGGGACGGACTACCGCTCCCTCCCCGACCCCTCCGCCCGCTCACCATTCCTGGCAGAAGCGGATCCCCACGAAGCCTGGCTCGTAGGCCCCTTCCGGCTCCATGGCAACCGCGCCGAGCGGTCTTCGGCGCCACTGCGCACGCGCCTGGGACGACCACGCAGGCGCACTCTCGGCGAGGGTGGCTGTTGCCGCTTCGTCTACGGGAGGCCGCGAGGGTCGTAATTCTCCCGAAGCCGTAATGAGACCCATAATGCTGGGCAAGGTGGAAGGAGGATGAAATTGGAAGGGTTGAAGAAATACCCATCTCCCTTGGGAGGCCCATAATGCTGGGCACGGAGCAGCAGTAGTTGCTATTTTTACTCTTTAAAAAAAAACATTGGGTGTCCTTTTCCTTCTCCTTCTTGGATTACATATAGATTTAGCAGAGCTGAAATCATTAAACAAACAATACATCACAAATAAGATGATTTAAAAATATGACAGAATAATAGAGACAATTTATACCAAATTACACCACTTAAGCAGAACTGTTAATTAACTTAATATTAATCCTGAAGAGGAAATGCAAATGCTTTGGCCACCTAATGAGAAAGAAGGACTCCCTGGAGAAGAGCCGGATGCTGGGAATGATGGAGGGCAAAACAAGAAGAAGAGTACGGCACAGAAGGAGGTGGCTGGATGGAGTCACTGAAGCAATTGGCATGAACTTAAATGGACTCCAGAACAGCGGTCTCCAACCTTGGCCACTTTAAGCCTGGAGGACTTCAACTCCCAAAATTCCCCAGCCAGCTTTGCTGTACCAGAGGTTGTGGAAAAAGCTGCCGCCATGTTCTTTGCAGATGCACATCCCATTGGACTGCAAGGCAATGGGATGGGCGTGCATGAAGAACATGGTGATGAACATGGTGGGTGGGGCAAGTGAGTGGAAATTTGGCCAAGGTCACCGAACCAGTAGCGATGGCTGGCTGGTCACATCCCTGAACTGGTGTGTCGTCGTCTCTCCCCTCCCCCCCCCCCCCCCGGTCGTTGCTGTCCCCATGGCCAAGCCTCCTTCTGCCTCCCTGTACTGTTCCTAGGCCCTTCCTGTGTGACCCCTTGCAGACTCTCTCAGAATCATCCGACCAAAGACATTTTAGGGGTAGTAGAGGCTGGATTTCGTCTGTGACTTTGCTATTGATATTAAAAGTATCTCAAGCATTGAAAAGTTCTGGTGCCTGATTCATCTGCAGTAATACCTTTTAAAAAATACTAGTTACTTCATCCCACACGTTAAAGGAATGATATTTTTTTTCCAGTTTAGAACTGCCAAACGATCAATAGGTCTGAGAAATAAGTCAAGAAGTGGTTGGAAGGGAATTGTGGGAGTTGAAGTCAGGCTGGGGGAGGAGAGGCTGTGATGTTTTCAGCTCCCACTATTGAGTTTGCTTTCCCTGCAGCAGTGGAAACTCTGCATGGATTTTATTTATTTATCAAAGGCAGGTTTCATAGAATCATCAATTCTTAAGGCTGGAAGGGACTTTGGTGCTTTGCTGGCTGGGGAATTCTGGGAGTTAAAGCCCACAAGTCAAAAGTGGCCAAGGTTGGACATTCTGTCCCGGAACATCGTTAATACCAGAATTATTTTTCAGTCTTATTTTCCATCCTGCGCTTTTGCAAAGAATCGGAGTCAGCCCCCCCACCCCGGCTTCCTTCCCCAGGCTGGGACCCTCGACAGACGTTGCACTGCAAGTCCCATCCTTCCCAGCCATCATGCATGCAGAAGACAATCCGCGCCAGGCTCAAAGCAGGGTCTTTCTTTCTCCCGGACCAAATTAGGAGCCCTTCTTTCGCCCTCCGGTGCAAGGATGCCCCGGGACCCCCTCGCACCACCACCACGAAAGCACCGCGCAGTTGCCATCGCAGCTTTCGCTCCTGCGCGCCCAGCCGCTAGGGGAACCCTGCCCTTTTCTCCACCAGCCTCCCGGCTTCGGCCTTGGCCGCCTCTCTCCATCGCGCCCCATCATTGGCCGTTTCCGCTCCCGCGAGTTGCATCGCGGCTTCCTATTGGCGGGCCTCCCCGCCCGGGCTTCAAGGGCGGACGAGGGGAGGGCGGGGCCGAGGGCAGAAACTCCGCAGGAGGAAAGAAAGGCCGAGCCGCGCAGGACGGAGGGCGGAGGCGGGGCAGGCGCGGCGAGCGGGGCGGCGATTGGCCAGTGGGGCGAGCGGCGGGGCGCCGATTGGCTGGCCGGAGGGAGCGGCCCGTGAAGGGGCCCGAGGCGGGGCGCCACCGGGAGAAGCGACGACGGCGGCGGCGGCCGGGATGAGCGTGGCCGGGACCCCCGCGGTGGTGTCGGTCTCCATCAGCAGCAGCCTCAACTCTTTCCGCGCCCTGAAGAGATATGCCCGCGGCCTCACCATCGCCGAGTTCAAGGTAGGGCGGAGGGCCTGGATCCTTCCCGGCCACCCACGCCCATCATCCCCAGCCCGACGGGAGGCAGAGGCCGCGGCGGCTGTGCTGGAGGACTACGGCTCCCATCCGCCTCAGCGGCTCCTGGCACAGGCCCCGACTGCGCGTGCCACCCGCCCCCCCCAACACCCCCACACCCCCCCACACCCATGGGGCTCTGCCGGCGTGGCTGAGGGGTGTGGGAGTCCAGATGCCCCAAATGCCCCATGCAGGTTCTGGCGGAAGGGGGGGACCCTGCATTCTGCGCCACTCCGCCCGCCTTCCCTCCCTGCCTCCCTCCCTGCCAAGCCTACCTGGCAGGGCTGTTGTGTGTGGGGGGGGGGAGAAATGACTTGGGGGAAAGTGGGGAGCCGGGGGGGGGTCAGGCTGGTGAATCAGCATCAAAAATGGTCCTGTAATTGTGAATATTCTGCAAGGCCAAAAAAAAATAAAATAAGGAAAAGAGGAAGGCAGCCCAGAGGGGAACCTCTCTGCATTCAGGCTTCATTCACCAGTAGATGTATCAGTAAATTAGTACATTATTATATGATTATATGTATTTATGTATAATTATACACACGCAAGCACCCCACACACATACATATATATGTGGAGATTTTTTTATATACATGCATGTGTATGTATATATGTGTGTGTACACACACATACAACTATATATACAAATATAAATGTGTATGTTTGTGTTTGTGTACACGCACACACACTCATCTATCAATCATCTGTCTGTCCGTCCATCCATCCATCTAATCTAAATGCGCAAATGTGCAGTGCAGGTACCCTCTGGATGTCTTGGTCCAGAAGGCCATCTGGGGATGATGGGACCTCAAGGCCTCCCAGATCCAGAGTATGCTTGAAGGGTTAGGGTTTAAATTCCTGCACCTAAGACCCCCCCCCCCCGCATCTGGTCCCTAAGGAAGACCCCACCAGGGCTGAAGGAATGAGACTTGTGGCCTCATCAGAATGTATATTTTCCCCCCTCTTGCTTCCGCCATCTCCTCTGATAGTTTCAGGGATCCTGAACAGAGATGGGGCTAGATGACCTCTAAGATCCCTTTCCATTCATATACACCGAGATTCTAGGAGATGGGCGGCCACTGTCCAGTTCTGGTTTCCATAGGCTGCTGTGACAACAGCTAAATAAAAAGGAGGACTTCATTAAAGCATTCGTTCCAAAGCTTTTAAAATACAGCCAAGCCTCCCCCCCCCACCTCTAAATTTGAAGGGGCTTCTTGGCATCGGCTGCTTGCTGCAGACCCAGTACTGCGTCTTGGGGACCAGCGACGGCAGAGCCATCCCTGTGCCACTTTGCTGTCTGTCATGGCAGCCAAATTGCAGTGGGCGTGCTGGTTTTGATCTGAGGATTAAAAGCACCCTAAAAATGCTACCCCTTTTTTGGGAGGGGTGTCTGCCCAGGACGAGAAAAATTCCCATGCCCAGAAGAGGGAAGCGACGCCCCCGGAGTTTGTGCATCCCAGCAGATTTTGAACACCAGATTGTGCACTCTTGATCATCCCGATTGTTATAAACGCATGGCGCTCGCTCGCTCGCTCTCGCACACACACACACAAGCAGAAGGTTCTCCACAGATGGCACTCTTTGATCCTCTGCCTGATTTTGGTGGGCAAAGCGGCTGTTTTCAGCCACCCAGGCACCTCCCGCCGATCCTGGCACCTTTGGTTACCAGCCTCGGAGAAAAGAAAGGCTCCATGGATTTTCCAGGTGCCTTTTTCTCTCTCTTTTGAGCTGCAACCCTCCAGATCAACAGAATAGCATTGTCTGTGCATTGTGCAGCCGGGCAGGGATTAACTGCAGCCTGGCAGCTGGCATGTCTTGCCTGGCTGGGTAAATCTGCCACTCAGCCTTGTGCCCTCTTTGCACGGCTCCAGCTTATGGATCTCTGCCAAGGGCTGGCTTTTGTTTCCTCTCCCCAGTATATATTTATATACATATATATATATTTAATGTTGGTGCTGAGAATTTTGCAGAGAATATCAAGAATAACGTTTGTCAAGCCCGCTTGCTCCCTTCTGCCTTTGTTAGGACTGAAGCCACCCTTTGGCAGGCTGCATCGTATCTGCCCAGAATGCATCGGAACAGCGGTTTATTTGCGACTCAGAGAACTGGGAATTAAACCGGGATTTGATGCTCGGGAGAGCCGATTTTATTTTATTTTTTTAAGCTACTTCATTTGTAGCACCTCTGCCGAAGTGATGACTCGTGGAGATTTGCAGGCTAGATCAATAAAAATTAAAAACTTCCAGCCTCTGTTTGAAAGCGATTAAAACACAAACGGGAAGCAGTAAGTGCAGGAATCCTCCATATAGAAGCATGGACACACACACACACACACAAACACAAGGGAAGGGAAGGGAGATGAATGAGGGAGGGTTAGGGAAAGGAAAGAATGAAGAATAGGGAAGGAAAGATGGGGAAGGAAGGAAGGAGGGAGGGTTAGGAGAGGGAAGAAAGAATAGGGAAGGAAAGGAAGGAAGGCGGTAAGAGCTGTAGATTTGAGGAATTCCCCTCTGAAATAAATCTGTTTTGGAAAATTTGCAGGGAACTAAAAAGGATGGGGCCAATTGATGGGATGAGAGACAAAAGTCCCGTTCCACACACACACCCCATCCCATCCGTGTCCTTTGGTTTTAACATTTAATTCATTTCTTTGTGACTCACCTCAATTTTAATGTTAATCTTTCTACACCTGTGTTTTTATACCATGGTGAGCCGCCCAGAATCGGATAGCGAGATGGGTGACAGATAAATTCTGTAAAAGAAATAAATGAATTTCCGTAGAGCAAGTTCAGGAGCAATCCCATGCCCCACTTCTTACCTCATTGAAGTTGCTCTATTTGCGGGTCCTGTTATCCCAAACGGTGCTTTAACTGCTCCTCCTGGATCCTGGCTGGTGGTCAGGGGAGGCCGGGAGATTCTGGTTTTCTTTCTCCCTCCCAGGCCCATAGCTTCCCCACTGAATTGTTTGGATGGACCGGTTGGGGGACTCCCCAGCTCACGTTGTCCCTGCTAGCATTAAGGGCAAAGAGGGGGAGACGGTTGTGTTGCCAGCTACAGGTAGTCCTCGACTTACAACATTTAAGGATCATTTGAAGTTACAACGGCACTGAAAAAAGTGACTTACGACCGTTTTTCAGTGTTACGACCGTTGCAAACATCCATGCTGAGCAAATTTCAGACCCCTGGCCATTGACTCACATTTATGACGGTCGCAATGTCCTGGGAACACAAGATCCCCTGTTGTGTGACCTTTTGAAAAGCAAAGTCAACAGGAAGCCAGATTCAATTAACGAACACGATTCACATAACAACTGCAGCGAGATCCCTTAATGGTGGCAAGAAAGGTCATAAAATGGGGTAAAGCTCACTTAACGACTGTCTCGCTCAGCGACAGTGGAAATGTTGGGCTCGGTTACGGTCGTACATCGAGGACTGCCTGTACCTATGAGGAATATTCCTCCTCCTGATGGGCTTTCTCCTCTCTCGGTAGTGCAAGCTGGAACTTGTTGTCGGGAGCCCAGCCTCATGCATGGAACTCGAACTCTACACCCCAGACGACAAGTTTGTGATGAAGCTGGACCGCGATGAGGCCTTGCTGGGCTCTTACCCGGTTGACGATGGATGCCGAATCCATGTGAGTCTGCCTGGATTTGAGTTTTTTTCTTGGATTTTCCCTATCACAAAAAGTATTTTCTGTTTTTAATTCTCTCAGGGTTATCCTTGAGCAGGATTCTCCAAACATGGCAGCTTTAACACATGTGGACTTCAACTCCCAGAATTCCCCAGCCAGCTATGACTCCTGGGAGTTGAGGTCCGCAAGTCTTAAGGTTGGCCAGTTGGGGGACCTTTAAGTGAGTTGAACAACATTCACCTCTGCTTCTTCTGTGGACTGGGACCCACCAGTGACCTGAAGTGGACACCTTCTTTCGCCCTGTAGGTGATAGACCGAAGCGGGGCAACAATCGGGGAATATGAAGATGTCTCCAAGGTTGAGAAGTTCCAGATTTCGGATACTGAATATGGCAAGCGAGCAGGTAAGAACCAGAAGTCACGTCCCCCGTGTGGGATGTTGGAGTAGCAAACGCTGCTTCATCCCAGAAATGGGGTTTAGAGCTGGGCTCGCCAAAACTTGGCAACTTTACGACTTGACTGCAAGTCCCATCACTTCTTTGGCCAGCATGGAATTGCTGGGTGAAATGGAAATGGGGTTAGGATTAGAGTGAGCTCCTGTGACTTGTCCCAGCTTCTGCAAACCTAGCAGTTCGAAAGCAGGTAAAAAATGCAAGTAGAAAAATAGGGACCACCTTTGGTGGGAAGGGAACAGCGTTCCGTGCACCTTTGGCGTTGAGTCATGCCGGCCACATGACCACGGAGACGTCTTCAGACAGCGTTGGCTCTTCGGCTTCGAAACGGAGATGAGCACCGCCCCCTAGAGTCAGGAACGACTAGCACGTATGTGTGAGGGGAACCTTTACCTTTACCTTATATTCATACACATAGACATACACACATTTGCTGCCTGGGGAATTCTGGGAGTTGAAGTCCTCCAGGCTTAAAGTTGCCAAGGTTGGAGACCCCTGATTTAAACTATTATATATGTATTAAATATATAAATATTTGGCTTGCCTTCTAACCTGCTGGAGAGAACCAGAAAACATTGAAAAGGATGGTCCCTTTGGTGCCCTCCTTTCCTTCTCACACAAGGCAGATGCTTTCATGAAAACTGAATTTTTAGAGGCTTAACCAATGGAGGGAGGTTGGCTTTTTGGAGCCCATGCAAGCCCAGGCTAGGAGAAAAGGCCTCTGCTAAGCCGCTGCCTCTGCCCTGCAGATTCGGCCCGCTCGTTCATGAAGCGCAGCCACCTGGGACAGTACAAAAAGGAGGAAATGTCGAGGAAGGAGCCTGACTTAGAGCAGAAGCTGGTGGAGGAGAAAGTCCTGGCGGAGGCCATTTCCGTGGGGGCCAGGTGTGAAGTGCGAGTATTGGGGCAGCCCAACAAACGGGGGACGGTCATGTATGTGGGTGAGTATTCGTGGGACTTATGTCCCAAAGGTGCTTTTCAAAAGGCAACTGGGCTCTGTTGGTGGTTGTTTTTCCTTTGAAGACGTTTCACTTCTCATCCAAGAAGCTTCTTCGGTTCCCATGACTCTTCCTTTGGTTTTTCATAGGCTTAACAGAATTCAAACCTGGTTACTGGGTTGGGATCAAGTATGACGAACCGTTGGGAAAACATGATGGCAGGTAAATCCCTCCGTTTTTGGCCTTGTGGATGTCCACAGCCCCCCTTTTGGGGAGGGGTGTCTTGAGTTTCTGGCTGGAAAAAATAGGGTCCACGGGGGGAGAATTTTTATTTGTTTTATTTATTAATCAAATGTCTCCAAACTTGGCAACTTTTAAGACTTGTGGATTTCCAACTCCCAGAATTCCTTGCAAGGCTGGCTGGGGAATTCTGGGAGTTGTGAAGTCCCCAAGTCTTAAAAAGTTGCCAAGTTTGGAGATCCCTGAGTTAAACCAACATAACTTTGTCTGAAATAGCGTAAAGTTTCCCACTTGAGCAGGGGGTTGGTCTAGACCAAGGGTCTGCAACCTTAAACACCCAAAGAGCCATTTGGACCCGTTTCCCACAGAAAACACAGGGAGCCATAAAACCCTTCCCGTGCCTTACTATTTCTTGAGCGGCCACAAAACTAGCCTATGTAGTTGAATTAAACGTTCCGTTTCTTCTGAAACTTTTCTTTTCAGGGGTTAAAAAGGTCAACAAATTGCATGCCGGCGGGTGTTGCACATTGGCAGTTTTGACGCATATTTTGAGTGACAGGGAGCCGCAGCAGAGGGGTGAAAGAGCCACATGTGGCTCCAGAGCCATAGGCTGCTGAGCCCTGGTTTAGACCAGGGCTCTCCAACCTCGGCAACTTTAAGACTGGCTGAGGAACTCTGGGAGGTGAAGTCCACAAGTCTTAAAGTTGCCAAGGTGGAGAGCCCTGGTCTAGAAGACCTCCAAAATCCCTTCCAGCTCCTGTTATACTGTTAACTCTGGGCCTAGTGGTTGTTATTGCACAAGATCTACCTGAGAGACAGTGTTGAATGCTGAACTTGCAGAAGACCAAGAGAAAAAGGAACGTTTCCACTCTTAGGAGCAGAATGTTCAGACCCCTGTATATACCGTATTTTTCAGATTATAAGACACAGCTCAGTTTTTGGGGAGGAAAATAAGGAAAAAAATCTGCCTATCTGGTATTCATCTGGCTAGCATCCTTAATCTGGTCAGCTTCAGCACATTAGTTTGCTGGTTTTTATCCCCTGCTTGGGGATAAAAAACAACTTCTAAAGCACAGCTGATCTTTGGAAAGAGAAACAGTGAGAAAAGCAGGCAAAGCACGGAAGAGATCACTTCACTCGCTAGTGCCTCATTGGGGCTGGAAAAAAGCTTCGAAAAAGCTACATTCAGCGTATAAGATGCACCCATATTTTCAGCCTCTTTTGGGGGTGGGGGGAAGTGTGTCTTATACTCCGAAAAATACAGTAGTTCCTTCCTCCTGTTTGAAAATAAGCCAAACAACCCGACTTCTAATGTAAAATAAAAATGGATGGCAGGTTTATGCAAATCAGGCCAATTTCCATCGGTTTAGCATAAGTGCACTCGGGGCTTTGCACACACCTGTTTAATTATTTTTAAACTTTTATGTGCTTGTGTATGTAAATGATGATGTACTGTATAATATGGCTGATGACCTTTAGCAACTACGGGTAGCTAACAACAGTGACAAAAAAGACAAAGCAGTGAAACCAATACAAAAAGAAAGGGGAAAAATCAACAAAAATCAGGTATTTATTTACTGGGGGGGAAAAAGTTTAATATATTCAGTGTACGTTGATATAAATATATTTTTGTATATTCATGTACATATACAAAAGGGCTTCCCTCCCCTTGCTGAGGTCAGAGTTCTTTTAACAGAATAACAGAGTTGGAGGGGGACCTTGGAGGTCTTCTAGTCCAACCCCCTGCTCAAGCAGACAAATTGCAGACAAATGGCTGTCCAGTCTCCTTAAAATCTCTTTTGGTGGGATTAAACTTGCTATTACTGTAGTTTATCAAAATATAAAATAGAGAAATACAAAGAGAAATGAAAATAATGGAAAAATAGGGGAAGGAGAAGGGGAAGGGTTAGTCCAGAATGCAGCTGCGCGGGTGATAGAGGGAGCTCCGCGTAGCTCCCACATAACACCGCTCCTGCGCAGACTGCCCTGGCTACCTGTGGCCTTTCGAGTGCACTTTAAGGTTCTGGTTACCACCTTTAAAGCGCTCCATGGCTTGGGACCTGGGTACTTACGGGACCGCCTGCTGTTACCTGATGCCTCCCACCGACCCGTACGCTCTCACAGAGAGGGACTTCTCAGGGTGCCGTCTGCCAAGCAATGTCGGCTGGCGGCCCCCAGGGGAAGGGCCTTCTCTGTGGGGGCTTCCACACTCTGGAACGAACTTCCCCCAGGTTTACGCCAAATACCTGACCTTCGGACCTTTCGCCGCGAACTGAAGACACATCTTTTCATTCGCGCGGGGTTGGCTTAAATGTTATCGATTTTAAATTTTTTAATATTAATTTTAATGGAGTTTTAGTTTTATATATTTTAAAGTTTTTTAGGCCAATTATAAAATAAGTTTTTTAATTTGTATTTTAAATTGTATATTGTATTGTTTGTTTTTACTTTTGGCTGTGCACCACCCTGAGTCCTTCGGGAGAAGGGCGGTATAAAAATCGAATAAATAATAATAATAATGATAATAATAATAAAGAGGAAAAAGTGTAGGGTAAAGGAGAAAAGAAAAAGAAAAGCGTGGACTTCCTTTTGGCACAGCTGAATAAGGCAATAATATAAAACCTGGACTTTTTACTTTTATATAATATCTGCCAGCCATTTCTATAACAACAAACCTACCTAGTCAACAAAACCCCAAATCCACATTTTTTCCACCTCAAGCACTAAGTACAAAAGTGGTTTCCAAATAGAAATCTTTTTTTTTTTCAGTCTGCCACATTTGGTCCACTTGCTTATTTGGTGTTTATTCTTCCTTTTCTTCTTTCCTTTCCTTCTTTTCTTTTTTTCCCCTTCCTTTCCCTTTCCCCTCTTTCTTCTTCTCTCTTCTTTCTTTTCCTTTCTCCTCTCTTCTCCTTTTTCCTTTCTTTTCCTTTCTCCTTTCTTCTTCCTTTCTTCTCCTTCCTTTCTCCTTTCTCCTCCTTTCTTTTCCTTTCTCCTTTCTTTTCCTTTCTCCTTTCTCTTTCCTTTTCCCCTTTCCCTTTCTCCTGGACAGCCTCAACGGCAAGCAATATTTTGAATGCCAGCCGAAGTACGGAGCCTTTGTGAAGCCTCAGCATGTCACTGTGGGGGACTTCCCAGAAGAGGACTATGGGCTGGACGATGAAATGTGAGGGGAGCAGACCGGGAGGAAGGAAATGGAGAGGGTCTCCGGGGCCTGTGTTTGCTGGCAGAAACCCCCCTCGGTTGCCGCTGTTTCCACAGTGTGTGCCATTGCGCTCTGATCCCGAGTGGGGGGGGGAGGGCGCTTGAGTGAAACGGAAGAACTGTGTGTTTCAACGTGTTGGTTGTTTGTCCCTTTGCCCTGGTTGTTCAGTGAAGATGCTGCTGTTTCCATGCCACGCCCCATAGGTCAGTAACAGAGAACCAGAATGTCTTTGATTGTAGTAACCATTTGGGGGAGGGGGATAACAATGACGTCTCCCCAAACAGCGAGTGGAAACCGATAACGCAGGATTCAGAACAGATGTATATACAACTCTGGTTTCAAAACAAAACAAAATCTAAACCGAATCATTTTGATGCCTGTGCTTTCTTTTTCTTTCATTGTGGGTCTTTGTTGTTCCGTTTTGTTTTTGTGCTGCTGGAAGATGCTATGTGATCATTACAAATTAAAGTTTTGGAGCGGGGGGGTCAGATACATTCCAGACAAGTGTGCTTCGGTGTGAGTTTCTTTTTTCCTCTCCAGATAAGCAAAAAGGGGCAAAAGAAATTTTCAGAAATCCAGTCTTAAGCCGAGCCAAGGTGATGGCAGTACAAACCGCGATGACATCATATGAACGACGATGGTGATGATGTCTTAATGCAAGGGAGAAAGAAATGTGGAGAGGTGCATATGACATCACTTCCTCTTGGCTTTTGGTCTGTTTAGCCGGAGGAGTGGGATTCCATGGCCTGTGTTCTGCAGCCCTTCTGTCAAGATGAATTTAATGAACCATGTCAGGCGCCAAAACTCAAGAGAGGCAAATTGTGATTCTTCCAGATTCCTCTGTTGTTCTGCCCATTGACAGAATCTTGCCAAACTAAAGCATGCTAACCCCCCTGTAAGCCGTATGCTCTGGGAATTATTGAGGAGGAGCTGTCTTCGCCCTCTTTCTCTCACAAAATCTCTGAGCCGAGTTGCCCCTTGCTTGTCTAGCATGCAGCCCCTCCCTCCTGGGAATCTGGACTACAGGTAGCCCCCGATTTACGACCACAGCTGAGCCCAAAATTTCTGTTGCTAAGTTGAGACTATCGTTAAATGAGTTTTGCCCCGTTTTACAACCTTTCTCAGCACAGTTGTGAAGTGAGTCACTGCCGGAGTTAAGTTAGTCACAAGGTTGTTAAAGTGAGTCTGGTTTTCCTCATTGACTTTGCTTGTTGGGGTTTTGCAAAAGGAGATGGTGTAGCCCCGGGACCCTGCAACCGTCATAAAGATGAGTCGATTGCCAAACTTCTGACCATGCAATCACTGGGCTGCTGCAGTGATCAGTGTGAAAAACGATCGTGTCACTTTTTCCAGTGCCGCTGTAAGTTCAAACGGTCACTAAATGAACTGTTCTAAATTGAGGCGTACAGCTCCATCACAACAGTGGAAGAGCCATACAGTTGCCGCTTGCATCCCACCTAACTAGTCGAGGCAGGAAACGGGGGTCCCACTTGACTCTTTTCAAGGGGTCCCTAAGCTTTTGATTGGTCTTGTGCCATCCAATGGTTTTTGACCTATTTGCACTTCCACGAGCAACCCAGACAGCAATCACAGAGTTAGGTACATGAGTAGGCAGGGATAATTTGGTTTCATCCCCTGATACCAATGTGGGGAAGTGACTTGACCCCTGAAGGCAGGACCTGGTCAAGCCAAGACCTCCCATCGCTGCCCTGGCCTTTCTTGCATCAGATGCTCTGGGGCACTAATATCTTCCCTGGACCAGCATCTTGCAATCTCAGCTACCTTCAAATGGGGAGAGGGGGGGGACTAACTCCCAGAATTCCTCAACCTGTTTTCCTGGCTGGGGAATCCTGGGAGTTGAAGTCTTATTGGCCGGTCTGAAAATCGCACCAAGGACCAATGCCTTGCGCGTCCAGTCACACTTGGCCAATAAAGAATTCCCTTCTTAAAAACCGCCCTTTTCTTAGAGGCATCCTGGCAACGCCCCCAGGGCAGCGGCCAATTAGAAACGAGAGAAAGGCCTCAACGTTCTATCCGACCTCGTGGGCGGGGTCACTTTCCCGCCAGCACCGGGAGGTCGGTGAGCGGAGCACGCAACCTCGAGCGGGAGGGGAGGAGAAGCGAAGCCGGGGCTGCAAGGGGCTCCGTTGCACCTGCCCCCGCCTCCCGCCGCGGACAGACATCGATCCCGGGCGGGGGATCCGCAGTTGGAAGGCTTGGGGAGGGAATCCTTTTCACGTGCACTGAAGCCCGTGAAACTCCCCGGGTGGGTTTGCACTTTGCACGTGGGAAGCGGGGCTGTTTCAGGGCCCGGCGCTGGTTCTGTGTCCTGGCCGTGCAGGAGGCAGCACCGCCTGGACAACCAGGAGGACCCGTCGCCGCTGGAAGGGCCGGGCTCCGGGAGGCGGCGGAGCTCCTTTGCCCCATCGGCTCCGGCTTCATGGCCAGGCACAGCCGGCTGCAACGCGAGGTGCTCGGCCTCTACCGGCAGTTCCTCCGCGCCTGCCGAGGCAAGCCGGGCTTCCTGCCGCGGGTGCAGGCCGAGTTCCGCCGGGCTGCCCGCATCCCCCGCACCGACGTGCTGCTCATCGAGTACCTGCTGCGCCGCGGGCAGAGGCAGCTGGCGCAGCTCCGGGAAGGCCACGCCACGAGCATGGGCTTCTTCGCCCCGGGGAGGCCAAAGCAGCAGCAGCAGGAGAAGAATAAAGAGGACGCGCAATCCTGAGCGGAGGATCGCTCTTCGTTGCTGCGCAGCGATGCCCGCTGGATGCAGTTTGAGTCCCCGCTGAAGCTTTTCGGGAAGAGATAGCGCAGTTCCTCGTTGCGCCCATCGCTCTTGGCATTCTGGCCCTGGTTGTTGTACTAAGGGTCCCTCCTGCAGGAATCCCTTCCAGACCGGGTGAGAAAAAGTCGTGGAAACGGACATGGGTTGGTTTGGGGTCAACCTTCCCCCACCTGGAACTTTGGAGACAGCAGAAAAGAAGTTTTGAGCATAAAAAGACTTTTTGCCCCCCCCCCTTAAAACACTCCAGGAGAAATACCAGTGTTCCACAATGCTGACTAATGACTGTTATCTGGATTTTGTTTTTGTTTGGTTTGACACTGTATTTATGAATTGCCTTCTATTGTTATTTTTTTCAATCTGTGAAAGGAATGGAGGCTTCTGAACAAAAACCAAAACTCCCGTTGCTAATGTGTGTGCAGTACTTACTCTGGTTGTGTTTTGGATTGCAGTCTGTTATAAAGGAACATTCTAAAACTATGGTGGACGATTCCAGCATTTTCAACAACGAATTGTGATATAATAAAACAACCGGTTCCACTCGAGGGCTTTAGGAATCTTAAAAGAATTAAGGAGTCCACATGTCCATCTAGGAAGCAGAATAAATTAATTGAAAGAAGTTCTTGGGATTGATTAAATTAATTGAAAGTTCTTGGGATTGCTTTTTTTTCCACGATTAAGCGGACTTTACTTTTGCAGCATTTTTAACTGGCTGCAAATTCTATGGAAGTTATAAATGCAATACGACTATACATGTCCTGCAGCTACGAATCTCACCAATCAGGCAGCGGCATCCATTGCAAGTCAAGGCCGACAGAAGATGGGTCAATGCGTGTTCAAGACGCCCGCTCACCCAGGTCTGGGTTTTCTTTATGAGTATAATGGAAGGCTTAGAAACCAGGGGATGTGAGTTCTAGTCCCGCCTTAGGCATGAAAGCCAGTTGGGTGGCCTTGGGCAGTTGTACTCTCTCTCTCTCTCTGTCTAACCACCTCACGGGGATGTTGGGAAAATAGGAGTCAGGTTGTGATGTTCATTTAAAGGTTTTATTAGACTCTCCACTTTCCATAAAATAAAGGTTTTATAGGGAATCCTCAGCCCAAAGTTTCTGCTGCTAACGAGACTTGTTAAGTGGGTTTTGCCTCGTTTTACAGTTAAGTGAATCACTGCAGTTAAGTTAGTAAAATGGATGTTAAGCGAATCAGGTTTCCCTGTAGACTTTGTCGCAATGGGATCACGTGACCCCAGGACACTGCAACCGTCATAAATATGGACCAGTTGCCAGCTGGTGGAATTTCGATCTCTTGGCCATGGGGATGCTGCAATTGTCATAAGTCACTTTTTTCAATGCTGTTGTAACTTCGAACGGTCACTAAATGAGTGGTTTTTGTTAAGTTCGGGTATTGACGAGGCAGGAGACCAGGTTAGTGACAACAGCTCTTTAATATAGTGTGACCCAGCAAAACTCTGGAGAAAAACCTCTCCTTATATACACTTCAGCCTGAGGCTGCAACCAATCAGGAACGAGATATTTCCCGCCTAAAACTCCCGCCAAAACTTACAGTAATACATTACACTCCTTCCCTCCCAGAAGGCACTTTGCCAATATTTGCATATTACTTCTCTACGTAGTCCTGCAGGTACGTGGGGCGTCTCCTGACTCTCCCGGACCTGCGCAGTTCACTTTCTGGAGTTGAGTCGAGCTTGCCGGAGGGACTTTTCGTTCCTCTGAGCTCCTCCTCCCGGCCATCCGGCCCTGGATTATTCGCCGGCTCGGACCTGCTGTCCTCTCGAGGGGCCTGAGGGTGTCGCTGGACCTCGCCTGGCTCAGATAAGTCTCTGTTTGGTTCTATGCTTTCTGTTTGTTCTCGGTTCCAGTCAGCTGTGGGGTTAATTAAATCATAGTCAGGGCTCGTCTCGCCTAATTCTGCCTTATCGCTCAATCTGTTTCTTAACTGATCTATGTGGCGCCTCCAAACTCTGCCATCGTCTATTTCCACTAGATACGATTTGGGGCCCGTTTTGTCTATGACTATCCCCCTCTTCCAGTTTGGGCCGTCGCTATAATTATGTGCCCACACTGAGTCTCCTATGTTTAATTCCCGGAGTCTATCTGGTTTTGTTTTGAACCCGTCCTGCACGTAGTTCGGGTGTAGCCGGTCTAGCGGGCACCTTAGCTTCCGCCCCATTAATAGCTCGGCTGGGCTGCGGCCGGTGGCCACACAGGGGGTCCTGTGTTGGACGGTTAGGAATGCGTCGATTTGTGCCTGCCAGTCTCCGGGGCTGCTTCGTGATAGCGCTTCTTTTGCACTCCGAACAAAACGTTCAGCAAGGCCGTTCGACGCAGGGTGGAACGGCGCTGAGAGGGCATGTCGGATGCCCTCTTCAGCCAGGTACCCTTCAAATAATGCTGCAGTGAACTGTGGGCCGTTATCGGACACGAGGGTGTCCGGTAGCCCGTGCGTGGCGAATAGGTGTTTTAGTGCTGAAATGACGGCTCCCGCGGTTGTGGATTTCATTAGGATGATCTCCAGCCATTTGGAGAATGCATCCACCACAATTAGAAATGTTTGGCCGTGGAAAGGGCCGGCAAAATCAATGTGTATGCGGGACCAAGGGCCTTGGGGTTTCTCCCACTCCAACACTGGGGCCGAGGTGGTAGTGGTCTGATTCCTGACATACCTGGCATCGCCAACCCTGTCACTGATTTCCTGTCCATTAGGGGCCACCAGACATAGCTCCTGGCTAGCCCTTCATCCTTACAATTCCTGGGTGACCCTCATGCAGTAGTTCCAGGACTTTTTTCCTCAGCTTCTCTGGAACTACCACCCTATCCCCCCAGAGCAGGCACCCCCCTTGCACAGACAATTCCCCTCTTTTCTTTACAAATTCTCTAAAACGGTCGCCCAGCGCAGCGGGCCATCCCCTTTGAACCCAACCGATTACAGTTCTTAAGACAACGTCCCGGTAGGAGGCCCGAGCCACTTCCTGCGATGTGACTGGCCCAGAGTCCCAAGAGTCAATTAGTAGAACGGGGGTGCCCGGAGTAGGGTCTCGATTTCCCGGCAATGGGCATCTGCTCAGTGCGTCCGCATGCCCCAGCTCTTTCCAGGTCGATGCTGTAGTTTGTAAGAGTAGGCGGCCAAAAGATAGTCCATCTGGTCAGCCGGGGTGATAGTGCCACTGGCGTTGGGCGGTCGCCAGCCAGTAAGCCCAATAGTGGTCTGTGGTCAGTGATAATGTCAAAGTCTCTCCCGAAAACGTATTCGTGGAATTTTTTCACCCCTGACACTATTGCGAGAGCCTCCCTATCTAGCTGGCTGTAATTTCTCTCAGCCGGGGACATCGTTCGTGAGTAGGACGCTATAGGGACTTCTGTGCCGTTTGGGAGTCTGTGGCTAAGTACAGCTCCTACTCCATAGGGGACGATCACAAACCAATACTAACGGCAGTCTGTTGTTGTATTGTATTAACAGGCTATCGCTTGATAGCAAACTTTTTACTGCCTCAAATGCCCTATTCTCTGACTTCCCCCACGACCAAACTGTGTTTTTTCCAAGCAATTTATGCAACGGTTCAGCAACGGTTGCCTTGTCTTTTAAAAACACGGCGTAAAAGTTTACCAGACCCAGGAAAGCCTGGAGTTCTGTCTTGTTTTTGGGTGCTGGGGCTCTTTATCGCCTTGACTTTGCTCTCAGTGGGGTGAATCCTTTTTGTCTATTCTATAGCCCAGAAATTCAACAGATTCGACCCTATCTGACACTTGCTTGCTTTAACTTTTAATCCTGCCGTCCTAAAATGGCCAAAACTTTCCTTAATCGCTTCCCCAGTTCTCTTAAATCTTCCCTGATACCAACACATCATCGAATAGGGCACGACTCCGGTAACCCTTGTAGGAGTCGCCCATCAAATTTTGAATAGCCCGGGCCACACTCACCCCAAACTGTAACCGGGTGCACTTAAAGGCACCCGGTGCGTTACAATGGTCTGGGCTTCCGCTGTGCTAGCATCTACGGGTAGCTGTTGGTACGCTTGTGCCAAGTCTAATTTGGCGAAAACTTGTCCGTGCCTAGTGAGTGCAATAAGTGTTGCACTACTGGAACTGGGTAGGCGCTCTTTTGCAATGCTTTGTTCAAGGTAGCCTTGTAATCGGCACAAATTCTTATGGACCCGTCTGGTTTCATAGGGTGACGATTGGCGCCTCCCATTTGGCATGGTCAACTGGCACTAGTATCCCTGGCTGACTAATTTATCTAACTCTTTGTCGATTTTAGGTTTGAGTGCAAAAGGAACCCTCCTTGCCTTTAACCTAATGGGAGCTATTTGGGGTCTAAATTGAAGGATATAGGGGTCCCTTATACTTGCCTAAACGGTCCTCGAATCGTCTGCGAATTCCTCCATTAGGGCGTTTTGCAGGTTGCATCCGCCCGTGGACGCCAGTCACCCCATTCCCAACGCCTGAACCAGTCTAGCCCCAGCAAACTTGGCAAGGTTCCTCGACTAACGTGATGGGCAGGGTCTTTTCGTATGTTCCGTACTTGACCTCGACGGTCGTTGTCCTCGAACAGGGATGCGGTTGCCCTGGTAATCCTGCACCCGGGCCGTTGTTTCTGTAGCTTGCGCTTTGCGATGTCGGCAAGGCTTTCACAAAAGTGTCCCAGGACATGATTGTGATAGCTGATCCTGTGTCTACTTCCAGCCGGCACGGTACGCCTTCAATTGTTGGGTTAGTGAAGATCTTTTCTTCGATGCGGGTAGCTGCGTGGTCTATGGTAACAGTCATTCGGTTTGACTTCGCGCTCTTTCTTTCCTGGCCAATCGCGGGTCGCCTTGCCGATTTCGCGCTCTGATTGGCTGGTTTGAAATTTCGGCGGGAATGTGGGGTTTGCATCTCTGACTCAGAGCCGCTCTGATTGGCCGATTTGAATTTTCGGCGGGAAGGTTGGGGTGCTCGACAGACTTGGGCCAGGTGCCCCTTTCTCTCACACCGCCGACAAATGGCGTCCCTGAACTTACATCTTTGGCGCTGATGTCGCCCCCCGCAGCTTCCGCATTCCTCCGGGTCTTCCCTTGTCGATTTTCCGGTGTAGTGGACTTCTTCCTCCTCTTCGCTGGTTGACTCACGATAGGTTTCTTCGTGGTGGACTGTGCTCGGCTTTGCGCCCGCCATCGGCGTGAGTCGCTTTTGCAAGGTGTCTGCTGCATGGTTGGACATCTCATGGGCTCTGGCTTCGTCCAGAGCGTTTGCCAATGTCAGGTTGCTCTTGGCTAGCAACCGTCTCCTCAAACGGATGTCTCTGACCCCCGTATAAGTTGTTCCAGCAGCTCTTCGTCCAGATCGCGGTACTGCAATGCTTGGAGGCTTGTCTCAGGGCTGCCATGTAGTCGCTGATAGACTCGCCTTCTTGTTGCCTCGCTCCCCAAACTCGTACCGTCGAACGATTTGGACGGGCTGGTGCGTAGTGATTCTTCAGGAGGGTCTGAAGGGTCTGCCACGACACGGAGTGTAGCGGTGTTGGCTCCGCCAGGGCTTCTGCGACGGCGATGACTGCGGACCCACAGTGGCTTATGAAGTAAGCCCGTTTGCGGTTGTCGGAGACTCCCTGTAACTCGTTTGCCTCCAGGAAACTTTCGAAACGGGTCATGTATATTCCCCATGTTTCCTGGGCAGGGTCAAACGGAGTGGGTGGCGTGTAGCCGGTCATCGCTGCATTCGCTATCACCTTGCTGGGTTTGATTCTCGTAGTGAGTTCAGCTCTGTTCTGGTGCTCTGCCTCAAGATCCCATCCTCGTCGCCAATGTTAAGTTCGGGTATTGACGAGGCAGGAGACCAGGTTAGTGACAACAGCTCTTTAATATAGTGTGACCCAGCAAAACTCTGGAGAAAAACCTCTCCTTATATACACTTCAGCCTGAGGCTGCAACCAATCAGGAACGAGATATTTCCCGCCTAAAACTCCCGCCAAAACTTACAGTAATACATTACAGTTTTAAGTTGACTCCCTATATATAGTTAAACATTAGGAAAACGCCTTGAAAAGCTGGCCTTGAGGCTTTGGTTACTAGTCCCTGAATTCACTGCTGGCACATAATCAACCTACGCAATCTGCTAATAGTGCCAATAATGCAAGATCTCCGGAAGGAGGATACGGACTTAAAAAGTGGGGACCATAAGCCCCCCCCCATGAATGAAAACGCCCCATTTCTCATGGGAAGATCTGAAAAATGGGAATGACTTTCACTGGACACTTTTAGTGGCGCTTTTTGCAGTTCTGGGCAGGAAGCCCTGAATATTCACTTGAACCACTTTTAAGCAACACTTTGGCTTGAGATACATGTGAACGCAGCCCGGCGTGTCGGGGTTGAAAGATGCTTGCTCCACCTTTTGCCTCCTAATCCAGGAAGAACTACATTTACCAGAGTGCATTTCCACCCGAAAACTGCAATGGCTACGAAATGATGGGCAGGCCGAGTCCCGCCCCTTTTTAAACAAACAGCGGCCTCAGCCAGTGGCTTTTTGAGCAAGGCGCCTTCGTCTCCGCAAAGAGGCGGCGGTGGCTTGGAATGACAGCTCAAGCGGCCTATCAGTACTAATCCCGCCCACCGAGCCTGACGCAACGGGAGACCGAGGTGTCCGATCCCCAGAGCGGCTCCAGGGCCTCTTCCTCGCTATGGCGTTCGGCGGCGGTTGGTGGGGCCGAGCCGCGGCGCGGGCCAGGGGAGCCGGCGGACTGCTAAGAGGAGAGGCCTGGCCGTGGCTACGGAGGCCGACGAGGCCCAACTCCGGCCGCGGCGCGCCGCTCCCGCCCGCTTCGGAGCTAGACAAGGCAGACGCCTGGCTGCTCCGCAAGAGTCACGAGACCGGTGAGGAGGAGGGAAGGCGGGGCTGGCGGGTGACGTCATGTTGCCTGACAGCTGGGCGGGGCTGTAACAGCGGCTTGCCTGCGGGGCGTGATGGGAGTTGTAGTCCCTCAAAGTTGGCCTTTCATTTTATCAGCGTACAAAAATATATACATATGCACATTAAAGTAGAAATAAGGATATAAGGTCAATAGCTTAAGATTCAAAGCAAATCAAAGCAAGCATTTTGATATGAATTGCAGCAATTCTTTTTCTTAATATTATATATTAATATAATAATATAATATATAATTTATAATAAAATATTAATATAATAATTCAAGGCCTGGAATATTGGGCTCTTGAATTGTAATGAATACTGTTGATTTTTTTTACTTTTAAGTTAATTCGATAGTAGAAAATAATCTAATCATGTTGTATAAATATTGTACTGAGACAATGCAAGTTATCAAGATTTATACAAAAATAATGAATTACATCCCCCCACTTATCCTACTCCCTCCCTCCTCATCTTTTAGTTGTAGTTGATAACTCGTATATTTATAGTGGTTTTTTTGTATTGTGTACATGTTGTTGTATTGTTGTATTGTTTTTAATACTGTATGCCCCCCAGAGTAACCTAGTGACCGGATGGGCAGCAGAAGTTTAATAAGGAAATAAATAATGAAAATGAAAAAATAAGAAACTGTATCTGAGTGAGACCTCTTGGAAGACCCTGCCCAGAACACCCTGAATTTTATAGTTAACGTCAGATGAATGGATGGGTAGATGGATGATAGATAGATCGTTTAAGAGATGGATACATAGATAGATATAGGCATAGATAGCTAGATGATAGATGATGATGGATAGATTGATGACGGGTGGATGAATGGATGGATGGATGGATAGATAGATAGGTAGGTAGGTAGGTAGGTAGGTAGGTAGGTAGGTAGGTAGATAGCCAGTGGTGGATTGCTCCTGGTTCTGTTCGGTTCTATAGAACCGGTAGTAAAACCGGCGGGAGACTCTGCCCACTTGCCCTGACATCATCAAGGGGGCTTCTGCGCATACGCAGAAGTGCACACACACACATGCTCTCGTTGCAAACTGGTAGTAAAGGTAAATAGAACTGACCCTTGTAGATATTGGTAGATGGAGAGATACTGGTAGACAGATATAATAGTTTAATAGCTAGATAGATAGATACAGGCATAGATGGCTAGATGAAAGATAGGTAGATGATAGACAGACAGATAGATGATTGACAGGCTGGCAGGCAGACAGACAAATATGCCGGATGGAGGAATGGATATGCAGAGCTGACTGTGTCCTCCTGTTTCTGCTTGTCCTTCAGCCTTCCTATCCTGGTTTCGGAATGGGCTGCTGGCCACGGGCATCGGCGTGATTTCCTACATGCAGAGCGACATGGGGCGAGAAGCGGCCTATGGTGGGTAATCCAAAGGCCATTCAGCTGGGCTGGGTGCCCAGAGCTGGCCTGGCCACAAAGCATCAGGGCAGCTGCAGCTCCCGTCCGAGGAGAGCTGGAAAGCCAGCTCCATCTTTCCATCTTAGCATCTTTCTTCACATCCCATGTTTCCCCCTCAGGTTTCTTCATTCTCGGGGGAATCTGTGTCTCGTACGGCAGTGCCTCCTACTTCGTCAGCCTCCTCCTCCTCCGCCGCACCATGATGCTCTCCTTCTCGGCCGCCCTCCTGAACTCGGCCGCCGTGGTCAGCGTGGCTCTCTTCTGGCTCTGCGCCATCTCCCTCTACATCGGCCGGCTGGAGGTGGAAATCATCCAGGAGGACGTCACCGACAAGAGGAAGGAGAACGGCAAGGCTGAAAAATGAAAGCCGGAGGGACTCTTCTGGACTCGATGAGACTCTACGGACAATTCGGAAGGGACCGCTCCAGGGTGTTTGGGTCGGAGGGGACCATGGAAGAAGGAAGGAAGGTTGGCTGGCCGGCTGACTCTCCTGCACACGAGAGACGAGTGGAAGGAAGTCTGGTCTTTCAATTTATTTCAGATTTTCTGGATGGGGAGCAACAGATGGGAGGGGAAGGAAGGAAGGGCTTTGAAACCTTCCTCAGAGCAAATGAGCTCTGGAAGCATGAATACTTGCTACTTAAGGATCTTTGATGCTTTTCATGAGTGGGCCTGCTTTGCAAAAAAACCCTCCCCTTTTTGCTTCGCCCCTGCTTTCTGGTTTCAGGTGTGTGTGTGTGTGCATGTGTGAATAAAAGCCGATTGTCTGAATGTCTTCTGCATAGCTTGCCTTAGCTTGTCCACTCTCGCTTACACTTCGGACTCTTTCTCCGCCTCGCTTCTGTCATTGGGCCGGCTGTCGCTCTGGACATTTATATTAAAGACACACAAAGCAAATTGTGCATTTTCTAAGGTTTTTTGTGTGAGAGAAGGGAGTGGGGCCTGTTTTGAAGATACGTTTGGGAAATAATATTTGCTATTATGCTATTATTATTACCTGCAAGAGCAAGGAAGGTCTTGAGGTGGGCGGAGGGAGGCTCTTTGAAATAACATGTTTCCCCAAAAATAAGATCGGGTTTTATATCAATTTTTGCTCCAAAAGATGCATTAGGACTTATTTTTTGGCTAAATCTTATTTTTTGGGAAATATGGTACCAAATGCACCCATCTGGCAATCTGAACTGGGGCTTATTTTGGGGGTAGGGCTTACATTACGAGCATCCTGAAAAAAAACCATGCTAGGACTTATTTTCTGGTTGGGTCTTATTTTCGGGGAAACAGGGTACAGTTAATCCTCAATTTACAACAATTCATTTAGTGACTGTTTGAAGTTAGTACAACGGCACTTAAAAAAAATATTTTGTGACTGTTTTTCACACATACGACCGTTGCAGCATCCCTTATGAAAGGTTGTACAATGGGGCAAAAGTCACTTAACCAATGTCTTACTTAGCCACAGAAATGTTGGGCTCACTTGTGGTCGTAAGTTGAGGACTACCTGTGGCAAAGCCAGAGTCTTGTTGGCATCGTCTCCAGAGGGGGAAGAGTTAGGGCACTTAGAGCTGGTTCTGTGCCTCACCATTTACGGTGATCCCTTTAAATTTCACTCATTTTGAATTTCAGGAAGCTGACTTGGGAAATGTGTGATCTAAGTCAGCTGCAGGTTTCCATAAAATGAGGCTTCTTTGGGTTAACTCCCGAGGATATGTGGTCCTTTCAAGGGCCCGCTGGGGAGGAAGTCTATGGAGATTCTCCATCATGGTTGTCCCAAAGGTGCTTTTTCCAAGAGGCAGCTGAACTTCCTTTGTTTTTCTTCGAAGACGTTTCGCTTCTCATCCAAGAAGCTTCTTGGATGAGAACTGAGCTGAAGAACAACAGAACTGAAGAAGCTTCTTAGATGAGAAGCGAAACATCTTCAAAGAAAAACCAGAAAGTCCAATTGCCTCTTGGAAAAAAAGCACCTTTGGGCTGGGGACGAAGTGCTTGTTTGATCACTCAGGGTCAGGTAATTAGTAAACTAATTACTTTAGTTAATTAATCCAAAAGAGGAAGACAGGACACATGACAAAACAGCTTTCCCAGTCTGCTGAAATCATTTTAGAAGGCAGGAAAGAATTCTTGTTTATTTTTTAATGTTCTTTCAAGTCTCAGATTGCCAAAAGAAGCTGCAAAATGTCAACAAGAAATTATAGCTACCTTCAGCTACCTGATTAATAAAAGGAAAGAAAAAAACCCACAGACACGTACAGTTCTTTAGCAAGGAGTTATAGAGGGAGGGAAAAAATTCACATTATCCAAGTGCTACAATCGTCGGTGGGCACCATCCGTGTCCCACTGACACGTAGAGACAGTCCTCGACTTAACGACCACAGTTCAGCTTGAAATCTGTTGCTAAGTGAGATGTTGAGTGAGCTTTGCCCCATTTTGCGACCTTTCTTGCCACCGTCGTTAAGGGAATCACTGCAGTGGTTAAGCTAGTAACCTGGTCATTAAGTGAATCTGGCTTCCTCACTGACTTTGCTCGTCAGAAGGTTGCAATACTGGACCACGTGATCCTGGGACGCTGCGGCCGTCATAAATACGAGCCAGTTGCCGAGCATCTGAATTTGGATCAGGTGACCATGGGGAGACTCCAATAGTCATAAGTCTGAAAAACTGTCATTTGCCACTGTTTTCACTTCGAAAGTCACTAAGGTTGTAAGTCGAGGACTGCCTGTACAGTTTATTTTGAATAAGTGCTTAAAATTACAGTATTTTCTTTCTTTCTGCTCCAGTGCCACCTTTACCTGTGTTGCCCTGACTCGCCCCCTTTTCTAAGCCAGCTTGAACCCGGGTCCAGCCCTTCTCATCTGCTGCTGGGACTATAGCATAGGAATTGGGGAAAGAATTGAAGAGGATTTTTGCATAAAAAGAGGAACAAAAGTACCTTTATTGGGGGGCCAGATCCAAAAGGCAACCTAGAAGTGCCAACAAAGGACCTCAAGAGGTCTCTTAATAAAGAGGCGGCATTTTGCATCCGTTCAATTGCTGGATAGCTAGGACAACTGTTCAAAAATAAACTGTATAGAACAATTTAATAGCTCAGGATTAACTTGATATCAGTGGGAAAACCACCTTCTACATCCATGTAACACATTGGGTGACGCGTATACGATAGGGGCGCCCAACTGGGCACCTTTAAGACCTGTGGACTCGAACTCCCAGAATTCCCTAGCCAGCCTTAAAGTTGGCTGGCTGGGGAATTCTGGGAGTTGGAGTCCACAAGTCTTAACGTTACCTAGGTTGGACATCTCTGGTGTAGGAGAAAGATAGGCAGAGTCTGGAGGTGGAGTCAAGAGAGGAACTAGCCTGAAATCCTTACATCCTCACAAAAGGTCCAGGTCCAATCCTTCTTGAATTCTCTTCACCCTTATCTAGCTCCAATATACCGCTGACCGTGAGTTGACTAGATTCTTCAGTACACACACGAGGAATAAATCAGCTTCACACGAACGTGACCTCTGCTCCTGCTTCTTCGGGCCTGGCCATGGCAGGTTTTGCATGTTCAACTTGGCCACCCACCCTTGATCCAAGCTCACTCCATCTCAAGATGAGTTCAGAAGTGGTGGGGAACTTCGGCCCCTTTATGACTTGTGGACTCCCAATCCCAGCACGCTGGCTCAGGAATTCTGGGAGTTGAAGTCCACAAGTCATAAAAGGGCCATAGTTCCCCACCCCTGCCTTCAGGGATAAATTCCCTCATCCCCCCCCAAAGCTCAAGGTCAGCATCTCTGCAAAATCCAAGTTGGAAAAAGTTTGCCGATTTGCACAGCAAGGCCACGCGGCCACGTTCCTAGAAGGATCCATTCGCACCATTTTCTATACTTGATTTGATTGATCTTCGCGGTGTCCTCGTATGGATTTGTCCCTATTGCATATTTCAAGGATTAATTCAACGGGAGCAAAACAATGTGAACTGCTGGTGTGACAGGCTGGAATAAGCACATTGAGGAGAGGCATGGTGGGCAACGGCGGGCAACTTTTCATTGGCACATAAATGCAGGTTATAATTGACCACCGACAAACCCCCCCACTTCCCCGAGTTTTTAAAATCAGTCAAGTTCTAGCAGCAGGAACACAGATACAGATGTGCGTGGGAGGTGCCCCTCAATACGTCTGTGGGACTTTTTTCCTGGAAGTTTGGATAGATTTTCCACATTCCTCCAAGCAAAATCCTCCACCAAACACCCCCATTTCAATCCACCGCCGATCTTCAGAAGATGGCGATGGGCCATCCACTCTCCTTGGCGCCGAGGACTAGGAAAGAGATGTGATGAGCAGGTACGTAGGTAGGTAGTAACTTCTTCCAGGACTAAATGTTTCTTCCCCCGGGCTTCCAGAAGGCTGGTGAGCACCCCAGCACCGAGCTATCTCAAGATCCGATCGCTCTCTTGCAGGCAGGATTCAACCGTGGTTCTCTGGGCAAAGAGGACACCGATTTGATCACGGACCATCAATGCGTGGTTAATCCTCCTTGCGTTCCAGAGCTGACCCACTGTGGATACCCCCACTGGCCACAGAGAAGGGCAGGGTGGAAAACAAAGAGTCAGCAGCCGCAAAGGCTCCCCCGGAAATCTGGGCCAAGCTAGCTGAGTTCCCAAACGGGGCCACCATGTTCAACCGCTGCAGGTGATGGTACATGATCTCCCGGGAGGTCTTGGCCTCGGCACTGCTGATGTCCATGAGGCTGAGTGGGTGGTGGGAAGGCGGCAGCATGTTGCTTGGCATGGCCAGGGTCATGTCCGCGGGAGCGTAGCGAATAGTACTCGTGGTGTAGAGTCCCGGGGAGCCGGCCGGGGAGCTGGAGTGCGGATTGCCGAGCTGATGCATCAAAGGGACGACCACGTTGCTCGTGTGGAACCTCTGGAGAACTTCCATCTCCGTCGGGTAGATCAGCGGAGTGAAAGGTGTGGTGGTGCCCCGGTCCTCACAGGGGGAGCCCGAGAGCGGAGGCGAGAGCGTGTCCCCCGAGGAGGACGGAGCCGCCCGGGGAGAGGCGCTGAAGGGCCCCTTGGCCGGACCGCTGTCCATCTCGGGTGGGGTGAGCACCGAGTCTGGGATGGAGACATACAAATGCGAGGACGCCTGTCTCACTACAGGCTTCTCCAGCCGAAGGGCTTTGTTCACAGGGAAAGGACTGGCCTTCGCCCCAGGACAGGTCCAGAGCCCCACTTTGGCCTGGAACCCCTGCTCCGATTTGATGCTGAGGGCCGGACTGGCTCTGAGGGAGGCACCCTTTTGGGTCTGGATGACAGAGGTGAACTCTGATGTGCAAGGTCGGCTGGGAACCATGGTCTTCCGCCCGCCGGTCTTGCAACCATTCACCTTCCTGGCCAGGAGCCCCGTCTGCTGGGGGACCAGCTCTGGCTCCGAATCGCTGCTGCTGTCGGAGTCCTCGGAGCTGGTCGGCAAGGTCTCCTCCTTCCCCTTGGATAGGGGGCTCTCAGGAGAGAACTCCAGCTTGATGCGCTTCCTGGGAGGGGTCTCTGTGTTGCTGCCAGCCCCCTCCTCCGATGCCGCCTCTTCTGGGTATTTGGTTTCAGGACCACTGGGCTTGCTCTCCACCAGGTGGCAGTGCCGCCTCATTTCGGCCACACTTCTGGGGTAGGACTGGGCCAGGGTCCCCGGTGGTTTGCTGGCCGGGCACGGCTTCCCCCGGTCAGTCTCTGAAAAGGGAAAAACAGGGAAGTGTCAGCCAGACAGGGAATGTGTTCGGACCCAGCTCCCCAAACACAACAAACCCTCTCTATTTAAATCAATGATTCCTTTATTAGGAGCGCCAGCAGCCTCTCTCACCGCAGGCTAACAAGTCCGTCCGGCTGGAAGATGGATAGTGGTCTGCCACATCTATTCCTCTTCACCACCCTGCCTTTTGATCCCCAGGACTAGGGTGGGGCTTTGCTAACAGTGGTGGCTCTTCCGTCCCAAGGACCAGCCCATAGATCTCCACTGCTCTCCTCTCCTCTGCCTTCTGTGCATCTGTCTGTCAGTCACTGGACCCAGCTGTTCCTCCTCTTCCTCATCAGGCACCTCCAGACCTGGCGGCTGTTGACTCTCCAACTGAGGGCTGACATACGGCCCAGGCTCCGCCTCTCTCTCTCCCCCCTCGGGTTGCCTTGATGCTGGCCCTGACTCCCACGCCTCCTCCTCCTCCTCTGAGGCTGCTGGAGGGGCCAACAGGCCACAACAGAATGCCCTAACCATACATCCACCAGGCACCAGAGGGAGACCCAACCCCCTTTACTAACTGGATGGAAGTATGGACTTTGGTTAGATTACGCTTGGTATCCGGTGTCCAGTTTTGGTGACCACAACACAAAAAAGATGTTGAGACTCTAGAAAGAGTGCAAAGAAGAGCCACAAAGACAATAAAGCAGAGGTGTCCAATCTTGGCCACTTTAAGACCTGTGGACTTCAACTCCCAGAATTCCCCAGCCAGCTGTGCTGAGAATTCTGGGAGTTGAAGTCCACAAGTCTTAAAGTTGCCAAGATTGGCCACCCCTTGTGTTAAAGCGTCTAGAGCAGGGGTGTCCAAACTTGGCCCCTTGAAGAGTGGTGGACTTCAACTCCCAGAATTCCCCAGCCAGCATGAGCTATAAATATGAGCAAGTTGCTGGCTGGGGTATTCTGGGAGTTGAAGTCCACCACTCTTCAAGGGGCCAAGTTTGGACATCCCTGGTCTAGAGGCTAAACCACACAACCAATGGTTGCAGGAATTGGGTATGTCTAGACTAAAGATCTTTTCTCCCGAACGTCTTCTTCCTCTTCCACCAGCAAGGCACCGTCAAAAGGTGCCCCCCCCCATGCAAGCCCTTCCAGGACGTTCACCTTTGAAATCCGTTCCTGCGCTGGGAGCTTCCGTCTGTCTGGCGGGAATGCCAGGAACCTGGAAAACATCCAGAGCGATGTTCTTGCATTCTGGTTTGCTGGAAAACATTTTAAAAATATAAAGAGCAGGACGTTATTGTTGTATTTATTTGCATCACACTGTTTTTCTTCTTTCAAATTTTGCTGGTCATTGACCTAATAAATGTGGACTGACTGATGGATCTTGCTTGTGTTGCCAAGGTCGGTCCCTGACTTGGAGGCAGCAAAGCCCCTTCAGCTGCCCCTTCCCCAAGCTAAAAGAAATGCAAATTGCCTCCTGATTTGCAAAAGTAAGAGGCAAAGGATTAAAATAACTGCTCATTCCACCCGCCTAAGAAAGCCCACTTGAATGGGACTGACACAGCCAGCCACCTGCAGCCGGAAGCAGCAGCCTAAGGAAGGGACGAACGGCAATGGAGGGCCACAGTTGCTCCATTGTCCAAGAACAAACAGAGGCAGATTAAAATTGCAAACTCCTAGAAAGAAAGAAAGAAAGAAAGAAAGAAAGAAAGAAAGAAAGAAAGAAAGAAAGAAAGAAAGAAAGAAAGAAAGAAAGAAAGAAAGAAAGAAAGAAAGAAAGAAAGAAAGAAAGAAAGGGAAAGGAAAGAAGGAAGGAAGGAAAGAAAAACAGAGAGAAAGCAACAAAGCAAGAGAAAAAAAGAGAGAGAGAGGGAGGGAGGGAGGCAGGAAAGAAAAAAGAAAGAAAGAAAGAAAGAACGAAAACAAAGAAGGAAGGAAAGAAAGAAAGAAAGAAAGAAAGAGAAAGAAAGAAAGAAGGAAGGAAGGAAGGAAGGAAGGAAGGGGCCTCTGGTGGCCCAACAGACTAAATCTGTCTGTTATTAACACAGCTGCCTGCAATTACTGCAGGTTCGAGTCCCACCAGGCCCAAGGTTGACTCAGCCTTCCATCCTTTATAAGGTAGGTAAAATGAGGACCCAGATTGTTGGGGGCAATAAGTTGACTTTGTATATAAATATACAAATAGAATGAAGACTATTTCTTGACATAGTGTAAGCCGCCATGAGTCTTCGGAGAAGGGCGGGATATAAATGCAAATAAATTAAAAAAAAAGGGAGGAAGGAAAGAAACAGAGTGAAAGCAAGAAAGAAAGACAGAGGGAGGGAGGGAGGGAGGAAGGAAGGAAGGAAAGGAAGGAAGGAAGGAAGGAAGGAAGGAAGGAAGGAAGGAAGGAAGGAAGGAAGGAAGGAAGGAAGGAGTCGGGCAGGGGGATTCATTGCTATGGGAGTGATCTGTAAAGGTTTCAAATAAGATTTTGTACAAAGGTCACCAGGATTGCAGGAGAAAGGAGGCAGCAAGTTGGGGTTCTGCTTGCCGGACTAATTCTGGACCCCAATTTGGGACTTTCCTGATCTGGAACGGATTCCAACGGCTACAGGTTGTCCTCTGCCAGGTCTCTCAACTCATTGACGTTTCTAAGCACCTTTTGTAAGGCCTGTGACGCTTGGTGCTTCGGACTCTGATGAAAGAATTCTTCATTCCTTAAACACTTCAGTCCCTTTAAGACTTCTGGACTCCAACTCCCAGAATTCCCCATTTGAAATCCACGGTCTAAAAATGGCCAAGTTGGGAGACCCTGGTTTTAAGGAAGCCTTAGGCAGAAGACTTTGGGGGCTCAGCTTTCAACCTCCACCCCAAATGGAAACTCCTGCTGCCCCACTGCAACACACACACACACACACACACACACACACACACACGGAACGGCTTTATCCACCTATTTAGGAGCTGCCGTCTGCGAATCTATGGGAGGCTGGGGAGATTCAGTGGGGGAGAAGCCCACCCCTCTTTGCCTTGATTGGCCACAAAAAAAAAGTTTGTCAGCAACTGCAGGAGCAGCACAGCTGCCTTTCACTCCATCTTCACCCCCCACTGAACTGCATAATTTCCCCCCTCCCCATGTGCTTGCAAAGGGAGCAACGAAGCCCCCAGCAGAGGGGCAACCAGCTTGGATTGTTGCTCAGCTCCGTTTGTTATTATTTTACCCCCCAAATCTTGGACCCTCCTGAAAGAAAGCCCCTCTCTTCTTGCAATACACACACACAGACACTGCCAGCTACAGGACCCCCAACAACCCCACCCACCCCCTCCCATGCAAAGTTTTAGGGGCAGCTGCGGGGGAGAGGGAGGGAGAAGGAGCTTGCTTGCAGGCAGGGAGGCTGCTGCAAGAAAGTTAATTAGGCTCTAATTACAGCTCTAATTAACTAAAATACTAATCACCCTGACAAATCATACATTAGTATCGGCAATTGCATGCCCGTATTAGCATAAGAATGCTTCCTTTGCCTTTATGGAGAGGGGGAAAAAGAGAATGCAGCCATTAATAACCATCTGGGCCGGCCATTCACACAGCCCGGCTTTTATTCCTGCAAAAAAAAGACTCGGCAGAGGAAATTTGGGCAGTTTAAAGGGTCCAGCTGGGTGGGGAGGGCCCGAGGGGGCTGGGGAGGAGCAGCAAAACCAGGGTGAGGACAGAGCAGGACCCAGAGCCCGAAGGGTGCGCTGGTGGAGGGAATCCAGAATCCAGAATTGTGATGGTCTGTATTTCTTTCTTTTTTTAAAAACAAAATCCCTAAATGGAGAAATTTAGCCCAGCAGGGAGAATACCTGCAGAGCTAAGTTTCTGCTTTAAGGGAATTTAGGGTAGAAAAGCACATAAGGCGGTCTTGAAAAAGGTTGGGGAGCAAATTTTGCTGGACTGCCTCTGTCCTCCTCGAGAATAGAAACAGAAATAGGAACAGAACAGAACAGAACAGAACAGAACAGAATTCTTTATTGGCCAAGTGTAATTGGACACAAGGGAGAGAATTCTGGGAGTTGAAGTCCACAAACACCTGAGGGTAGAACAAGAAGCAATGGGTGGAAACTGATCAAGGAAAGAAGCAACTTAGAACTAAGGAGAAATTTCCTGACAGTTAGAACAATTAATCAGTGGAACGACTTGCCTGCAGAAGTTGTGAATGCTCCAACACTGGAAATTTTTAAGAAAATGTTGTATAGCCATCTGACTGAGATGGTGTAGGGTTTCCTGCCTGGGCAGAGGGTTGGACTAGAAGGCCTCCAAGGTCCCTTCCAACTCTGTTGTTATATTATATTATATATTAAGTCTTAAAGTGGCCAAGGTATATCCGAATTCTTATACTCACCTGAGGATGTAGTTCACCCACACCATGTTTTTTTCGGAGGGATTCTTGACGTTGACCGAGATGGTGGCGCAGGACTGGACCCAGATGAAGCCCCCATTCTTCTGCAGCCAACGATAATAGCGGGTGACCACCTGTCCCTTGTTCAACACTAAAGAGGGGTGCAGAAAGAACAAAAGAGTCCATCTTGGCCAAGGCTCAAAACAGCCACGTGCTCAATTCAAACTTCTGCAGGTGTTTTAACTGCCAGGCAGTTTGCTTGTAGACGTTTCATGACCCAACTAGAGAATGTCACCTGTGCAAGTGGAGGTGGGATATGTGCCCCATTTATATACATGGTGACATTGTCTTGTCAATGTCATTGTGATTTTCCCCTTGATGGTGCCTTCATTTGGGCATTACACTGTAAGCCGCCCTGAGTCTTCGGAGAAGGGCGGGGTATAAATGTAAACAAAAAAAAAAAAATTACTCTCTGCTTGATGGTTTGTTTGGGGTTAATCCCTGCTTATCTAAGTGTTGGCTGCTGGAGAGGAGGTATTCTCTCACCCTCATCAGCACTGATGATGTTCCCTAGTTGGGTAATGAAATATCTGCAACCAAACATCCAAGCTTAAGAGAAGCACCAAGAACTCCACAGACAAATTTATTTACAGCATCTTACCACATTTATCTGATACAGTAAATATTACCTTACTTGCAGCCCATAAAGCATTTCCTTTCCTGAAAGGGAACTCCCTCTTGGTGGCAGAAGCAGTGTACAAATCATTCAAAAATCATTTTCTAGATAGCTCCACGAAAACAATCGCGATGCTTAGGGAGATGGGCAAAGCTCCCCAAAACAGGAGAAGTGTACCTGATTTATTTATTTATTTATTTTTATTTATTATTTAAATTTATATACCGCCCTATCTCCCAAAAGGACTCAGGGCGGTTTACAGGCATATAAAACATCAGTATACAAAATTAAAATAATCTTTAAAAAACTTATTCCAGTGCCCTATCATTTAAAATAGAAATATAAATATTAAAATCAGTTTAAAACCCCTATAAAATTTAAAAATCTAAGCCAGTCCTGCACAGATGAATAAATGTGTCTTGAGCTCGCGACGGAAGGTTCGAAGGTCCGGAAGTTGACGGAGTCCTGGGGGGAGCTCGTTCCAGAGGGCGGGAGCCCCCACAGAGAAGGCCCTTCCCCTGGGCGTCGCCAGACGACACTGCCTAGCTGACGGCACCCTGAGGAGTCCCTCTCTGTGAGAGCGCACGGGTCGGCGAGAGGTATCTGGTCGCAGTAGGCGGTCCCGTAGATAACCCGGTCCCGTAGATAACCCGGCCCTATGCCATGGAGCGCTTTAAAGGTGGTCACCAAAACCTTGAAGCGCACCCGGAAGGCCACAGGTAGCCAGTGCAGCCTGCGCAGGATGGGTGTTATGTTATATAAACAGCTCACCGTACTGCATGGAAATAAGAAGTTTGTTGTTCCTAACATCTTTTATCTTTTTGTAATTTTGTTGAAATGTCTTGGTTTTGGATGGTTATCAGAGGCCCAGTTTTGTGGGGAAGCTGAACAGCATACAGATTAGTCCTCGACTTACAACGGTTTGTTTAGTGACCGTTCAACGTTACAACGGGACTGACAAAAGTGACTTACGACTTACATTTTTCAGACTTACGACCATTGGAGCATCTCTCCGGTCACATGATCAAAATTCAAATGCATGGCAACTGACTCATAGTTATGACGGTCTCAGTGTCCCAGGGTCACAACCTTTTACGACCTTCTGACAAGCCAGATTCACTTAACAGCCATGCTACTAACTAAACAACTGCAGTGAGTCACTGCAAGGTCATAAAATGGAGCAAAACTCACTTAACAACTGCCTTGCTTAGCAATCAAAATTTGGGGTGGCCAATTGCGGTCATAAGTCAAGGACTACCTGTACCACTAATATGTCTGGTGAAGAAGGAAGCCTCTGGGATTGCAACTTAGCAAGGATCTCAGGATCCATAAATCCCGACATGCCATTGCACCATTCTTGGGGCCACGTACAGTCCAAGTGGCTTTGCTGGATCCCTTCAACGTCTTCTCCATGAATGAACCGATAGCAGCTCTTCCCCACGAGTTCCGAGGGACAAAAGTCCATGTAGTCGGTGATCCTGAAGAAGAAAAGAAGAAGGAGACAGTTGTTGACCAGAAATGGTCTTTGGTTTGGGGTGGAATTTAAAGGAGAAGTAGAGCTTGGTCAAACTCTTGTAGATGGTCTTGAAGGGGAGATGACCCACATGGTCTTCTCCATGGGGTGTCTAAGGAAAGCTAGGACTTCCTGGCTTCTTGGAAAGGCAGGACACCTTCTAAGGTGAAGACAGACCTTGGGTCCACCAAGGCTAGGAGGGTTGACCTCAAGCTAGTTGAGGTTCTCCAAGGTTTCTGTCCAGATTGTGGGTATGTGGACAGGTAGGGGTCTTAGGGTCGGAAGGGGTCAGGAATCTTCACATCAGCCCAGACAACTGGACACCCAACTTTTACTTGAAAACTTCTGGTGATGGAGCCCTCACAATTCCAGAAGATAAGATGGTTCTTCTGCTTCCTAGCTTTCATGATCAATGAGAGGTTGAGTTTCTTCCCTTCCCTCTCAAAACCAGTGAGGTCTACTTGATGATGAGCAGAGCACTCCCTCAAGAGAACAGGAAGTCAGATGTCACCAAACCAGGTCATCAGGTGGCACAAAACTTGGTCATCACCCAAGCTGAACAGTGCACTACAAAACATGGCTGAGAGGGCTAGTTCCAATCCAGGCTGAGTCAGCCTGCCGTACAAGTTGTAAGTCAGAGCTAGCGACCATTCCCAAATGTGTCGGGTTCTAGACACGCCATATGCTCTGCGGGGCTTCACTTTCGATTCCCATTTTTTAAGCAATGCCTGCAAGTGTCCAGCCCTCTCCGGCCAGGGCAGGCTACCATCCAGCTGTCCCCTTCACTCACCTGCTCTCACAGTACACGATCTGAAGGTCCATGTTGACCCGGAAGACAAACATGTGACACTCGATGCGCACCTCGCTGAGGGTGGATGGGGGCAGGGTGTGGGCCAGCGCTACAAGTCCCAGTACCCGGCCCAGCACCGAGTGGGCGTGGGAATAGGACGGACGTCGGGAACGGAGGCGGCCCGTGACGTGAATCACCTGGAAGGCAAAAGAGGAGCACAGAGAGGATCAGGGCCCAAGGAGAGACGCCGTATCCCAAAGGGTGCTCAAGTAGTCCTCGACTTACGACCCGTTCATTTAACGATGTTCATTTAACCCTAACCTTTTACCTTATAGCCTGAAGTCTTGATGTGAAGTCCTCTCTTGGTCAAAGTGGACTTCAGACGGACGAAGAAGGAACGTTCCAGGCCTTCATCTCCTTCAGCAGCGCGGGAACTAGAAAGATCTAAAGCACAAGGCTATGTGTTTGTGTGTGTGTGTGTGAGCATCACAGTTTCTATGTGTGCCACAAGGGTCAACAAGGAGAAAAGAAGGACCGAATTTGTTCACCCAAAGCCTCCCTCACCATCTCCTCCTCCTCCTCAGCCTTCAGGGAAAAGAGAAACGCCAATAAAAGTTGCGTTTATTTATCTATGGGCTCCAATCTTGACCACTTTAAGACTTGTGGACTTCAACTCCCAGAATTCCCCAGCCAGAGCAAGGACCTCCAACTTTGGCCATATGCTGGCTGGGGAATTCTGGGAGTTGAAGTCCACAAGTCTTAAAGTGGCCAAGGTATATCTGAATTCTTATACTCACTAAATACTCACTTATACTCACTAAATATTTATACTAAATATAAATATTTATACTAAATATTATGGATATTTATAGAAAAACTATATATAAATACAGGTAACTCCTCGACTTTCAACCACAATTGAGCCCCGAATTTTCATTGCGAAATATTGGTTCAGGGAGTTTTGCCCCATTTTACGACCTTTGCCACCGTCAAGTGAATCACTGCAGTTGTTAACTTAGTAACTCAGTTGTTACGTGAATCCGGCTTCCCCATTGACTTTGCTTGTCAGAAGGTCACAAGAGGGGGTCATGTGACCCCAGGAGACAAGTATGATCACATGACCATGGAGATGCTGTCATGGTCATAAGCATGAAAAACGGTCATAATTCACTTTTTCCAGCACGGTTTTAACTTTGAACAGTCAGTAAGTGGGGGAATATTTCTATTTATTTTAAGATATAAGATGCTTATAAGATATAGATTTATCTTAAAATAAGAGCCAAAAAATGTTCAGTATCTAGGTACAAACACTGCATGCCAACGACATGGCAGCTGACCATGGGCAGCAAAGTTGCTGGCTAATAAGGAACTGGGTTCAGGAGGAGGAGGAGGGAGGGAGGGAGGGAGGGAAAAGGAGGAGGCAGCAGGAGGAAGACGAAGACAGAGGGGGTGATGGTGGAGGTGGAGGAGGAAGGAGGAGAAAGGAAGGAGGAGGAAAGAGAAAGAGGAGGAAGAAGAACAAGAAGAGGAGGAGGAAGATGAAGACAGAGGAGGTGATGGTGGAGGTGGAGGAGGAAGGAGGAGAAAGGAAGGAGGAGGAAAGAGAAAGAGGAGGAGAATAGAGGAGGGGAAGGAGAAGGAGGAGGAAGAAGAACAAGAAGAGGAGGAGGAAGATGAAGACAGAGGAGGTGATGGTGGAGGTGGAGGAGGAAGGAGGAGAAAGGAAGAAGGAGGAAAGAGAAAGAGGAGGAGAATAGAGGAGGGGAAGGAGGAGGAGGAGGAAGAAGAACAAGAAGAGGAGGAGGAAGATGAAGACAGAAGAGGTGATGGTGGAGGAGGAAGGAGGAGAAAGGAAGAAGGAGGAAAGAGAAAGAGGAGAATAGAGGAGGAGGAAAGAGAAAGAGGAGGAAGAAGAACAAGAAGAGGAGGAGGAAGATGAAGACAGAAGAGGTGATGGTGGAGGAGGAAGGAGGAGAAAGGAAGAAGGAGGAAAGAGAAAGAGGAGGAGAATAGAGGAGGGGAAGGAGGAGGAGGAGGAAGAAGAACAAGAAGAGGAGGAGGAAGATGAAGACAGAGGAGGTGATGGTGGAGGAGGAGAAAGGAAGAAGGAGGAAAAGAGAATAGAGGAGGGGAAGGGGAAGGAGGAGGAAGAAGAACAAGAAGAGGAGGAGGAAGATGAAGACAGAGGGGGTGATGGTGGAGGTGGAGGAGGAAGGAGGAGAAAGGAAGGAGGAGGAAAGAGAAAGAGGAGGAGAATAGAGGAGGGAAGGAGAGGAGGAGGAAGAAGAACAAGAAGAGGAGGAGGAAGATGAAGACAGAGGAGGTGATGGTGGAGGTGGAGGAGGAAGGAGGAGAAAGGAAGAAGGAGGAGAGAAAGAGGAGGAGAAGAGGAGGAGGAGAAGAGGAGGAGGAAGAAGAACAAGAAGAGGAGGAGGAAGATGAAGACAGAAGAGGAGGAGGAGGAGGAGGAGGAGAAAGGAAGGAGGAAGAAGGAGGAGGAAGAAGAACAAGAAGAGGAGGAGGAAGATGAAGACAGAGGAGGTGATGGTGGAGGAGGAGAAAGGAAGAAGGAGAAAGAGGAGGAGAATAGAGGAGGGGAAGGAGAAGGAGGAGGAAGATGAAGACAGAGGAGATGGTGGAGGAGGAAGGAGGAGAAAGGAAGAAGGAGGAAAGAGAAAGAGGAGAAAGAGGAGAATAGCGGAGGGAAGGAGGAGGAGGAGGAGGAAGAAGGAAGAGGAAGAGGAGGAGGAAGGAAGGAAGGAAGGAAGGAAGGAAGAAAGAAAGAAAGAAAGAAAGAAAGAAAGAAAGAAAGAAAGAAAGAAAGAAAGAAAGAAAGAAAGAAAGAAAGAAAGAAAGAAAGAAAGAAAAGGGGTAATATTTATATCCCATGGCTTCTCCTTGGATCCACTATGGACAGAGAAGGCGTCTTTTCCTTGCCGCCCCATAGATGCTTTGAGGCAGAGGGGCAAAGCTTCCCGGTTCAGGCCAAGGGGCCAAGACGTGATGGACCCTCACCCAAATCCTGGAAGACCCCTTCTTCTTCTTCTTCTTCTGAGGATTCAGCCTTGAGAGCCGGCTGATCTGCTATTCTCTTTCAGTTGCCGTCTTGGAATAAATCTTTAACAAGTTCCCCAGATAAAAGCTCAGCCGGCAACAATCCAGCGGAGGAGCAAAGGCGGCCCAAGAGGTTTCCCTTCTTTCTCCCTGCCCGTTATTCATGGGGTGGGGGAGGAAGAAGGGGAGGTGAAGCTGAGAAACCCCCGTCTGCACCGAGCCCTGGTGCAATTAAAGGCCAGACCTGGCTCAGCACCGGCACCCCAGGGAGCACCCCAATTCCTCCTCAGACCAGCACAAAGAGGTTTACTTTGGAGTAAGGGTGCACAGAACCCATCAGAAGAAAACAGCCGGGTCTTAAGTTTGAGATGCGGCTCAGAAAACCATGATTTATTCAAGCTGACTTTTAACGAAGCTGCCACCGGCTGGGCTCAGGCACGCAAGAGTGATAAATCCAACAAACCAAGTTTTGGGGCCTAGAATAGGATAGTTTGGGCTCTGCCAGCCAGAGGACAATCTGGGGCTTGCTGGAATTCTGTTAAGTAAGCTCCAGACCAGGATAGAAGTAAGAGAGAACCTCTGAGCATGTGCTAAGTGCTTCCTGACTCAACAGGTGACCAGGCAGCCTCCAAGCCTGCTTGAGCAATCGGGCACTTTGGGGAGGGGGGTGTCCAAGAGTGGCTGTACCTGACTGAGGACCCTCGGACGAGGCTTTGGGGCGGTGGGGGTGACCGGGACCCAGGGGAGCCTTCAGCCCCAGCTGATCGGCCACTTCTAGGTGGTCTCCAGGGTGGACGTAGTCGAAGATGCTGCTGCCGGTCAGCTCCACCTGGAAGAGCAAGGAGAGGTTCAAAGGTCAAGCGGGGATAGTCAGCTGCTCTGGAGCCCACCCAGGGTTCCCCCCGCCCCAGCTGTACACTCATAATATCTAAAGCAGGGAGGGAAGGGAAGGGAAGGGAGGAAGGAAGGAAGGAAGTGCATGTCTTAAACTCTAATTAAATGAAGTCTTAGATTCTTCTCTCTAGATTCAGAACCCTGATCCAGGATTTCTCCTTGCCCATCATTTACTTGTGGGGTGGGGGGAGGGAGGGATGGATCCAATGATCTCCCGAGAGCAAAGCAAAGCAAACCCACCCCCATTATACTCAAATCAGCCAATCTGTGCAGTCAATATCCCAAAATCCCCCTCGTTCCCCTTCTCTCAGGAGGTCCTCTCTTGCCTAGAGGTGCACGGATGCCTCTGCAGGAACTCCCACCCCCCATTTCTCTGTCTCCTTCCTGCTCCCAGGCCCTTGGCAGCCCTCCCCCCCAGAGCTCCCCAAGGAAGTCACATTCAAAGTTAGTCCCGGGGTGGGGGGGTGGAAAGGGGGACCTCCCAACCCACCCCCTTCTTTGAAACCCTGCCGGGGGGGGGTTCTTGATGCCACCCCCTGGCCCAGATTCTAAGACGGCCACTGCGTCAGGTTCACGTCCCCTGCATTGCAATGAAGGCAGGGCAAAGAAATCGATAAATAATAATGCAGAAGTATTGGCTTTCCCTGGTGCGGGTCGCATGCGTTCAAAGAAGCTAGTCCTCATTAAAGATGCGCCAGCTACTCCTCAGCCAGGAGAACTGAGAAAGCCGGAGAAAGGGAGAAGTCGGAAGGGGGAGCAGCCGAGGGGAGGGGAGGGGGAAGGAGGGTCTGTTTTTGGGTGGGGAGAACCGACACGGCTGCTTCTAATAGCTGGCAGGATTTTCATGCAGGGCAGCCGTGTCCATTGTGACCTCGACAGACACATCTGGGGGAGGAAGGGAGGCCACTTCATACAGTGCCTGGTGCTGCATCGGCCTCCCAGCTTGCACAGATCCGAGTGCAAGAAGTCACGGGTGCAACCGTGAGCGAGAGAAGGCCTTTGGGTGAGCGAAAGAAGAAGAAAAAAGGCAGTTGGAGAAAAGAGCAATGGGACAAGAAGATTTACTCATATTTATTTATATAATCTCAATGATCTCAAATGGACAGCTAACATCAAAAACATCATTAAAAAAGGACAACAAAGAATGTTCTTTCTGCGCCAACTCAGTAAGCTCAAACTGCCCAAGGAGCTGCTGATCCAGTTCTACAGAGGAATTATTGAGTCTGTCATTTGCACCTCTATAACTGTCTGGTTCGGTTCTGCAACCCAACAAGAAAAACACAGACTTCAGAGGATAATTAGAACTGCAGAAAAAATAATTGCTACCAACCTGCCTTCCATTGAGGACCTGTATACTGCACGAATCAAGAAGAGGGCCGTGAAAATATTTGCAGATCCCTCGCATCCTGGACATAAACTGTTTCAACTCCTACCCTCAAAACGACGCTATAGAGCACTGCACACCAGAACAACTAGACACAAGAACAGTTTTTTCCCGAAGGCCATCACTCTGCTAAACAAATAATTCCATCAACACTGTCAGACTATTTACTGAATCTGCACTACTATTAATCGTTTCATAGTTCCCATCACCAATCTCTTTCCACTTATGACTGTATGACTATAACTTGTTGCTGGCAATCCTTATGATTTATATTGATATATTGATCATCAATTGTGTTGTAAATGTTGTACCTTGATGAACGTATCTTTTCTTTTATGTACACTGAGAGCATATGCACCAAGACAAATTCCTTGTGTGTCCAATCACACTTGGCCAATAAAAAATTCTATTCTAAAGATAAGATAGATAAGATCACCATTATTACCATTTTCTTTCCTGTGACCACACGGGCCTACATTAAAAATGAAATTATGCTGCCCGCTCTCAAAAGAGAATATATATCTACCCATACACACACACACGTATCACAAACGCACATATACACCTGCTATACACACACAAACACAAACACAGACACACACACACACACATATATACCTATACATACCCAGTTTCCCCCAAAATAAGACATCCCCTGATAATAAGTCCAATCGGGCTTTTGAGCGCATGGCAATAAGGCCAAATATAAGACAGGGTCTTATTTTTGGGAAAACACGGTATACACATATATATTAATCACTGTCCATGTTGAATACATAGCAGAAAGAGGAGATTTCACAAGGTTGGTGATATAGGGAAGCAAACGGTGACTGGATCCGGATGGCCTGCTTTGGGTACTCCGAAGCCCCATCCCAGAAGTTAACAGGTGGTGGAGAGGATGCGTAGCATCCCAGAGTAATCCTGCAGACCCTGCTCAACAAGCATCGCTTATATGCTATATATTTCACATATGCTTAACATAAGAAGTATGTTAACGCAACAGAAAGCATCCGAACAGTTAAAAAGACATTAAAACGCCTTAATTTGAAATGCAATTTTGGGGAACCATCGGTGGGGGGAGGGGGATGGAAAGGATGGGGAGGGGATGCCAAGGGCCAGGAAGCCCGAAGAAAGGGGAGCTGAAGGAAAGGACATCTCCGGGGCGCCTGGTGAGGTGGATGCGGGGAAACGGAAGTGCCCATCAGCCAGGTGGCCGGGCTCCAGCCGGGCATTGTGAGGTTGCCCAGCAGCCAGGAAGACATGGATTGCAGAATGCCATTTATCTCCCGGGCATTAAGTTGCGTCCGGCTCCTCTGCATCCCCCCCTTCCACACAAACCAGGCGCCTCTGCTTCCTCCCAGGGCCCACGGCAAGGCCCATCCCCTTCCCAACTCAAGACGGGCGGATCAAAGGCCGCCGTCTCCTTGCCGGAGGTTCGCTCCGGGCATGTAAGACTCAGCTGACAAGCAGTTGAAAAGGCCAGCGTGGGCGCTCGCCTCGGGGCTCCGGCAAGAGATGTGCCTGCCAGGCTGAGCCGATCAGACCAGGCGCGGGCACCCTGGTTTCCTCCCTCCTTCCCTCAGTGGCAAGGCGCCTGGTGATTGGCCCAAAGTCACCAGCTGACTTTTAAGGCAGGACTAGAACTCCCAGTCACCTGGTGACTAGCCCCAAATCACCCAGCTGGCTTTCACGGCTATGGTGGCACTTGAACTCCCAGCCTCCCGCTTTCTAGCCTGGTGCCTTAACTATTAGGCCGAACTGCCTCTTTATTTATATTTCATAAACGTGTATTTCTATATCCAATTTTGAGACTGCCCCTCTTGCTCTCAGCACGACTTCGGGGGGCATATGAGGAAAACACGGAAAACGACTCCTCTCCTGGCTGTGTCCCAGAGGAAAAGCAACATGGGCCACTCGCGGCGGGCACGGTGCAAACCGGGACTCCGAATCCTGGCATGGTTTCATTGCATCGGAAACGGCCACCCCCAGAAGCACCAACCAGCCAGTCCTGGGAGGACGTCACGAATTCGGACGACCTTGACCAGAGACAGCGCGTCCTCCAGACATCTTTCTAGTGACTCACCCGCCGTTCCGGCCACCTCCTTAGCAAAAGGTGAACCGTGCCCTGCATATTCTGCCAGGCTCCCCGTGGAAGCAGACAGCTGTCACTCACATGTCAGGCACCATATCTGGGCCGGAGGCCAGCCCAGGCAGGCAGGCAGCTCAGCTTCTGGAAAAAACCCACATCCTTCCCCCGCCTTCCCCATCCTCCTTTTCATCCCCCTCTAATTGCTTAAGGCAAGTGGGCGAGTTGAAAGAACGCCCCCCCCTTTGGGGGTCTTCCCACAGACGGAGAAGCGGGCACCTTCCGGCGATTGGTCGGAGGCAGCACCGTGGGCCCCTCTTCTGCCGAGATTCAAATCCCAGCACCCGTCGGCCGTTCTTGCCTTGTTCTCAAGGTGAAAAGTAAAGAAAACAACAAAGAGAAAGGAGAAACTGTTGGAAGTGCAGCTAAGTGACTTGTTCCAGAAAAAGAGAGGAGGCGGTTTCCCCCCCGTAGGATCTTTTGGGAGCCGCAAGGTTTCTCCAACGGTGGAAACTGCAGCTCGCAAAACCTTCGCTTCAAGTAAAAATTGTCACCTGCAAAATTCCTGATTTTTGATTCCTGCAGAAAAACAAAACTTTCCCCCTAAAGGATTTGTTTACACTGTGGAACTGTGTAGGGTCTCCTACTCGAGCAGGGGGCTGGACTAGACGACCTCTAAGGTCCCTTCCAACTCTGTTCTTCTGAATTCTGTATGTCCCCCAAAATCACGATTCCACAATTTAATGGAGACTTTCCTATGGGGTGGGGTGGAGGGGCAACCCCCCAGCCTTGCATCAAGCTGTCCCCGACTAAATCAAAGTAGGAGTATATACAGTCCTCGACTTACAACAGTTCACTTAGTGACCATTTGAACTTACAACAATACTGAAAAGAGTGACTTATGACATGTTTTCACACTTATGACGGTTGAGGTATTCCCTTGGTCACGTGATCAAAATTCAGACACTTGGCAACTGACTTGTACTTACGTCAGTTGCAGCGTCACGTGATCCACTTTTGTGACCTTCTGACAAGCCAAGTCAACAGAGAAGGCTGATTCACTTAACGACCGGGTCACTAACTTAACAACGGCAGTGATTCACTGAACCATGGCGAGAAAAGTCGCAAATTGAGGTGAATCGCACGTAGCAAACCTCTCACTTAGCAGGAGAAATTTTGGCCTCAGTTGCCATCGTAAGTCGAGGACTGCCTGTGTTAGGAATGGCACCACAGAGAGTCCTTAATTTACAACCATCCATTTAGCGACCGTCTGAATTTATAACAGCCCTTTAAAAAAAGGGGGGGCTTATAATTCAAGCTCAAACGTGTGCGAGAAAGAAATGAAAGGCATGAATGAAAAGAAGCTGGGAAAATTTGGGAGGGGGGACAATGCCCCCTTCCCGGAATTTGGACACAATCTGGAATTAAAATCTGAAAGTCAACCCAAAGAGGGTTATTGACGGGCAAGGATCAGAAACGGTCACAGATGCCCTTCCCTTTTCAACAGCTGATTTGCAAGGCAGATTTTTTTTTCTATTTGAGGAGGGGGCATTTCTCCTGAGTGTTGGGCACTTCTACAATTCTCCCCTCCCCCCGTCTTCCTGCCTCAATTTCTCCCACAAGAAAAGAGGGGGGGGGGATAAACCTTAGCAAATCTCTCTCTCTTCCCCTGCGCTCAATCAATTCCTGCTTGGAAGGAGCCGCCTGATCATTGATCATCAATTATCAGACGAAGCTGCCCGGCTGGCGTCATTTCCAGGGGAGATAATTGCAGTGGCTCATTATGTATGTGGCAGAGTGGCTGGCGCGCCGAAAAACCAGACGGCGGATGTTCTGGGCGCTCAGCAGGTGAGGCCGGCGAGGACACGGAAGAGGGCGTCAAAACAGCGACTGGGCACGCGGGAAAGGTTCCCCACCAAACCACCAAGTTCATATCAGCATACTCCAAGGTTTCTACGGGTAGTACGTTCTTGTTCATTGGACAACGGTTCGAAGTTACGATGGCCCTGGGGAAAGTGATTTAGGGCAGGGGGTTCCCAGTCGGGGGTACGAGACGATATTCCAGGGGTTGTGAAATTATAGTGTATATACATAATTATATGCCTATAATTATTTACTTTTGTAAGGGGCGTGAGAATATATCAGAAGCGCTCTAGGCAGTGGTGGGATTCAGACAGGTCTGTCCAGTTCGGGCAAACTGTTAGTGGCAACTGCGAGAGGCTCCGCTCGCCCGCCTGGACGTAATACATGACTACTGTGCATGCGCAGAAGGCCATGCACCAGTGGTGAAATCCAGTTTTTTTTTACTACTGGTTCTGTGGGCGTGGCTTGGTGGGTGTGGTGTGGCTTTGTTCTGTCCCCCTCGCCTCAGTCCGAGCGATGGCTTAATTAGCCGGCACTATCAGCTCTGGCAGCAAACTAGCGAGCCTCTGCCAAGTGTCTCTGTTATCTCCCTTGATGCCAATGAGTCAACAAACAGTACTTCAGCTCTTAGTTAAGCAGTTGATTTGCCTGCTACGAAGAGGCATAGCAGCCCTAGCTGCTTTTATATCCTGTGGGGTGTGGCTCCATGACTCAGCACTTCCTAGGCCTGCCCCACCCCTGCTTCTGTTATTCCCGCCTCTCCTGCCTACAAAACCTAGGGTCCAGCCAGGCCTGATTGCCATCAGCTGGGTCTGGAGGCGTGGCCTGGGGGGGGAAGAGTCAGGGGACAGAGGCCTCGTTATCTCTTCCACCTGGCCTGCCTCTGGCTCCTGGAGCTGAGCCAGGGAAGCCGGTGCTCCAGAGGTAAGTCCTGATGGCCCTTCCCCCTCACTTTCCAAGTCACTTTCTGGCAGGGGGCCCGGTTCAGGGGGTGCAGACACAACAGGCTTAGTGGGCGTGGCAGGGGAAGGATACTGCAAAATATAATTTATATTATAAATTTATAAATTTATAATTTATATTATAAATTTATATTATGCAAAATATAATTTATATTATATTAAATCTCCATTCCCACCCCACTCTGGGGCCAGCCAGAAGTGATATTTTCCAGTTTTCCAAATTACTCAAAATTTCCGCTACCGGTTCTCCAGAACCTGTCAGAACCTGCTGGATTTCACCCCTGCCGTGCACATGTGCAGAGGTGGCGTGTGAGAGGGTAGCGACCACACTCTCACATTTGCGAACCGGTAGGGAAGGTAACTTAATCCCACCTCTGGTTCTAGGGGTGCAGGGTATAGAAAAGGTGGGGACCCCCTGATTTAGACTCGGCACTTGTGCACAACACCTACCTGTGAAAGGCCCAGGTAAATAGACACAGTCTCGGAGATATAAAGGAATTTCCCCTCTTGGTTCAGTGCAAAGACGAAGCCATCCAGGGACTGTGGGGGGAAAGGAACACAATTCAGCTGCGGTTGTGTGTGTGTGTGTGAACACAAACGATCTCCCCCGACAATGTAGTTCCCTCCTTTCCCCCAGCAGACCTGTGATGGAGCCCATCTTGCTCTCTCTTTAAAGTGCTTTGGGTTGTTCTGCGCGTGTGGTTTTTATATCTGTGCCTAGTTGTGTGTGGCTTTTTAGATGTTGATTGGGGTGTTGTTGGCTGGCTAAACACCACACACAAAACAGCCCAAAGCACAGAGAGAGAGAGAGAGAAAGAGAGAGAGAGAGACGCCCCGTGAAGATGGGCTTCATCCAGCAAGAGTCCGAAAGCTCAGAAACTCAAAACTTCTGAACCCAGGTTTGATCCTGCAACATTCATCCTGGGACACGTATATCTTCATTAATGGCCGCTACGATTCTGATTCTTCTTTTTCGTGCTTTTCTTTTTTCCTAACTTTTCCCGTGACTGTAATTTGATCCGTTTGAGAAATCCAATCAAGCTATAAATAAAAAAAGGTAGTGATTTCTTGGGGATCCTCCAGAGAGGGGAGCTACAGAGAAGCTGCAAAGGGAGAAGATAGAGGGGGGAGGGGAGGAATAATCAAACCAACTAACCCCCCTCCCCTTTCCAAAATTGTTCCGGAAAGCAGGAAATTGCTCTCTTGGGCGCCTCAAGGAGGAAGCCTGAAATGGCCCTTTGAATCTAACCATGGCAACTCATCCCCCACGCCAGGAAATTTGGCTTCTTCATCAACCCTCTGAAGCTGAGCCATGACCCTCCAAAGGCAAAAACTGCCCCTCGTCTTTTCAAGGTATTTTGGGGAAGTTACAAAATCAGCCCCAGAGCAGGAAAGACGGACATCCTGAACTCAGAGCCGGAAGTTTTCCAAATTTGGAGACAAATTCATCCAGGCACATGGGACGGGCGGGGGATGTCTTGGCTTTGAAGGATCACCTATAGGGCACAAGCAGAGTCTGTGAATAAAGACAGCTGGGCACAGAACCAGAGGGTGCTGCTACTTCGTTTCTCTGGGATCTGAGTTCAAATCTTCAGAGATGGAAGGAGGTGGTTTTTCTACCAATCACTTTGTTGGGGAAATAATATCGCAAGGGACCTTTAATGCAATAAAAAATCAGTTGACTATCTATCTATCCATCCATCTACCTACCTACCCTATCTATCTACCTATCCCATCCATCCATCTTATCCCTCTCTCTCTCTTAATCTACCATCTCTCTCTCCTATCTATCTATCTATCTATCTATCTATCTATCTATCTATCTATCTATCTATCTATCTATCTATCTATTCATTTATCTATCATCTATCTATCTATCTGATCATTTCTCGCCTTTATTGTTTTCACAAGTAAGTCAAGGCAGCAAACATATCCAACACACCTTCCTCCTTCTATTTTCCCCACAACAACAACCCTGTGAGGTGGGTTTCGCTGAGAGAGAAGGATTGGCCCGAAGTCACCCAGCTGGGTTTCATGGCTATGACGGGGCTAGAACTCCTGGTCTCCCACTTTCTAGCCTGATAGCTTAACCTCTAGACTAGGCCAAATCTCCTTCTGCTTCCACATCTTCCGTCAATTTCATTGGGGCAGCCCCCAATCCCCACCTAATAAAATGGGATCCCACCACCCACCCCTTTTCTGTTCTCCTCAACAACCCCCCCGAGACATGCCCGACGTCCTCTGGTGCCAACCATTTAATTGCTGCGGCAGTGACCTCCCAGCAGACTTGATGGGGGGAGAAGCAATTTTATCTGTCAGCGGTAATTAACACGTCTGAACATTAATTCCCCGCCGTTCCTCTTCCACGGCTTCACTGGGGTTGTGCCAAAGCATTTCCTCAATGTCACCTGTTGCCTGGGAGTCAGGACCCCCCCCCACTTCCCTAGAGCAGGGGTCTCCAACCTTGGCCACTTTAAGCCTGGAGGACTTCAACTCCCAGCTTTGCTGGCTGGGGAATTCTGGGAGTTGAAGTCCTCCAGGCTTAAAGTCAGGTGTGGGATTCAGCCGGTTTGGAGCGGTTTGGGCGAACCGGTAGTTACAGCCAGTGGCCTCCAACTTACAACTGTTTGTTTTGTGACCGTTTGAAGTTACAACGGCACTGAAAAAAAGTGACTTAGGACCCTATTTTCACACTTACAATCTCCAGGGTCACGTGATTTACAGTCAGATGCTTGTCAACTGGTTCGAATTACGGGGCTGGCAAAGGATCCAACGGAAAAACCCGGCAGTGCGAATAGAAACCACAAACAGCTTCCAGCACCTTTGTCATAACTGGGGAGGGGTCTTTTGTGGGAAGAGAAGGCAAAAGTTTCCTGCCCACCATCTGTTCCCCCAATCTTCCCATACATACCGAGGGACAAATCAAATTGCTTCCCAATAAATCTGCATTAGCTCCTGAAAAGGGGCTGGCGGAGGCGGCCGGCGGCACCAGGAGCCCAGGAAGAAATCTATTTCCAAAAGGGCTCCCACCTGGCTGAGCAGCCAAACCAGGTTAAGGCCTCGGTTTCCCTCTGTGCCGAGGCTGGAGTAAAGCCCCTAACTCAATTGGTCCCCTCGCCTGCCACCCCCTCCTCGCTCTCTCACACCTGCATCCAGCACTGGTTAATTAGGTTCCCTCCGAGGGAGGGAGGGGTTCCCCCCCCAACCCACCATGGCTGAACCAGCCGAATCCAGAGCGATGCCCTGAATGCAGAATTTCTGGGTCTTAAGAGAGAGGGAGGTGGGGGAGGGGCTCAGGGGGAGGGAGGGATCAGTGGGCAGCCTCGGTTGCCTGTGGGAGGGGGAAGCTGGGTTGGAGAGTGGCAGGTGGGGTGGGGGGCATGGAAAGGGGCAGGAATGGACCAGAAGACGAGGGAAATAAGGCCTCGCATCCACTCGCTTGTTTTCCTGCCGTGCCTTCACAATTTGCACACTTGACATGCACGGAGGCAGAGGTCTGGAGACTCGCATTCCTGCCAATAGTTAACTGGAGGTGTGTTTATTTTATTCAATTTGCACAGTCCTCAAGTTATGACTGGATGCTTAAAGATGGTTCAGACTTATGACAGGGGGAAGGCGGGAGGAAAGGGAAGAAGGAGAAGGGAGGGAGGAAGCAAGGAAAAAAGGAAGGAAGAAAGGGAGAAAGGAAGGACAGGGAGGGAGAAAAGGAAGGAAGGAAGGAAGGAAGGAAGGAAGGAAGGAAGGAAGGAAGGAAGGAAGGAAGGAAGGAAGGAAGGAAGGAAGGAAGGAAGGAAGGAAGTTGTCGTGGGAGGCACTTTGGTGAATCCCAAGTGATGGACATAACATGGACTTACCTGCAGGATGTGGCCCCCTAAGTGCTTTTCAAAGAGTTCCGTCAGCAGCCCGTTCATACTCCTCCGATCGGAAGCTGAAAGAAACCAAGATTAAAAGGTCAGTGAAGAGGATCCCGTGTGGCAAACACCCCCCTCCTCCCAGTAGGCTTCTTGGGGTCATGAAGCCTGAGAGATCCCTTGCTACAGGCAGGATCTGGCTAAGAGGAATCAAAGCTCCGGTGAGATCTGCTCGCTTGTTCATTCATTCATTCGATTTATATGCCTCCTCCTCCGCTTTCCTTCTCCAATGTAGTCCTGAGATTCCAAACCTCCTCTCAGGGTTGGGGGATCTTAAAGAACAGATCACAGACTCCCTCAGATCCACCACCCATCTGAGATCCTGGATCTGGATCTAGACCAAATGTTTCTTAATCTTTGCCCTTTTAAGATGGATAGACTTCAACTTCAAGGATAGATAAGTGACAGATATGTATAGATAGATGCCAGTAGATCAGATAGATAGGTAGGTATGTAGGTAGATAGGTAGGTAGATAGATAGAAGATGGATAGATAGATAGATAGATATAGATAGATAAATGATAGATGATAGATAAATAGGTAGATAGATAGAAGATAGATAGATAGATAGATAGATAGATAGATAGATAGATAGATAGATAGATAGAAGATATAGCTAGCTAGATGATGGATAGATGATAGACAGATAGATAGATAGATAGATAATATAGATAGATAGAAGATAGATAGATAGATAGATAGATAGATAGATAGATAGAAGATAGATAGATAGATGATAGATAGATAGAAGATAGATAGATGATGGATAGATAGATAGAATAGATAGATAGATAGACAGATAGATAGATAAATGATGGATAGATATAGATAGATAGATAGAAGATAGATAGATAGATAGATAGATAGATAGATAGATAGATAGATAGATAGATAGATAGATAGAAGATAGATAGATAGATGATAGAGAGATAGAAGATAGATAGATAGATGATGGATAGATAGATAGAATAGATAGATAGATAGACAGATAGATAGATGATGGATAGATATAGATAGATAGATAGAAGATAGATAGATAGATAGATAGATAGATAGATAGATAGATAGATAGATAGATAGATAGATAGATAGATAGATAGATAGACGTGCGTTAATTTGTTCCAGGAATATCTAGAGCAGGAACAAATAAGCAGAACTTTTGGCTGGTGTGTGCAGGGGAGGGTCTCTGACCAGGACCCTCACCTAGCACGGGGGCGGTGGGGGGAGGCAGCAGAGGTGAAGGAAGGCACTGAATTTGGGGGAAGCCAAGGATAGAGCAGGAGCGGGAAGAGGGGGGGGAAGGACAGGACGCGCCATTGTGTCCTGCACATTCTTGCCAGACGAGAGGAGAATATTGATCAGGCCCGGCATTCACAAGAACCCTGTCCAAGCTGAAAAGCTTGCCAGCCCCTAGGTTAACCTTTCCTCCAGCCCCACAACTGGCTGGGGGCTGAGAAGGGGAAGGAAGGTGGGCTGGAAGGGAGCCACACGTGCGGGGAATGCTGAATGGGGCTGCATCGGGTGACCCTCGGGGGCATCCCGAGTTCTTTCCTAACAGCCTTTCCGTTTTTTTTTTCTACAGCCCAACCACCAACCACCTGTTCAGAAGTTCCATAGAGTTTGTGGGCTGTTTTCACTTCTTATTTATCTCTTTTTTGTCACATTTTTGAAAAAAAATTTGTCAGTGGAACACCTTGCCTCCAGAAGTTGTGGGTGCTCTTAACAAACTGCTGCAACTAACTTAACAACGGTGCGGCCCAAAAGGGCATAAACATGCGGCTTGCTTCCCCAAAAGTTTCCCCAAACTTGCTTCCCAACTGTCTCGCATAGCAGTGGAAATCTTGGGCTGAATTGGGGGTCGTAAGTCGAGAACTACCTGTAGCCAGTCCCAGAGGCTTAAACCGCCCCCTCCCCCCAAAAAAGGGGAAGATGGCTTGTTCGCTTTAGGCAGCAAAATTGATCAGACGTGGGGTACAAAGAGCCCCCGTCTTTTGGGGAAACTGGTTTTCCAAGGAGAAAAGCAATCAAAAATAAAATTCATATTTCCCCCCTTTTCCTTCTTCTCCTCTCTCTCTGTTTAAATCGCTGCGGCAGCTTCACAGGCGCTATTCAGAACGGCTGCCTCGCCTCGGTTATCTGTACGAATTTACTTGTAACTAACAAACAGAGACCGACTTGACAGACAATTGGGAACAATACGAGCTCCGCTAATTGCTGCAATTTCCTCTGTCATTTTCTTTAATTCCTTCATTTTTCCTCTCTCGAAATAACCCCACAGGTCAGACAGAATGCTCCTATAATTAAAAGCATTTAATGCAAGAATTAGAAAGCTGCTCACATTATGGGGAAGGGAAGGGGACAGAAGCTGGGGTGGGGGTACTGTTAGCCCCCCACCAACCCTCTTTTCAGGTTTGCAACTTGCCAATTTTTCAAAGCCTTAAAACTGCATTTCCCCTCCCAAAAAAAGAAAGAAAGAGAGGGAAGGAAGGAAGGAAGGAAGGAAGGAAACAAGGAAGGAAGGAAGGAAGGAAGGAAGGAAAAAAAAGGAAGAAAGGGGAAGAGAGGAAAGAAGGAAAAGAGAAGGAAGGAAGGAAGGAAAAGAAAGAAAAGAAGGGAAGAGAGGAAAAAAGAAAAAGAAAAAGAAGGAAGGAAGGAACGGAGGAAAAGAAAGAAAGAAAGAAAGAAAGAAAGAAAGAAGAAAGAAAGAAAGAAAGAAAGAAAGAAAGAAAGAAAGAAAGAAAGAAAGAAAGAAGAGAGAGGGGGAAATTAACTTGGGTGCAAAGCCAATGAATTCATTCATCAATGAAGCACAACTTTTATCCCTGTTGCAACCAGGCACAAAACGGCCAAAGGAGATTCTTCTGAGAGCGGGTAGATTTTATTTGGAAACGGGGGGGGGGGGGGGGGCGGTCTCCAGACTTGGCCACTTTAAGAGATGTGGGCTCGGAATGAGGGTTAACGTCACAATCTGCTGAGATTATCGGAGCTGCGACATGGCACATGGCCGGCTGGGCCTAATCACTGAATTCTTTCCCCAAACGCCTAATTATGTGGGAGAATAAAGCTGCCAGCAACACTGGGGATGATGGGTCTACAGCTGCAGCCCATTCTTCCCAGCCGGGCTGCGATGGAATTAGCTGCAGCTGAGAGGCCAAAGAGTTTGCCCGCGGACTTTGGTGGAATCGAAGCGCTGGAAGGGACCTTGGAGGTCTTCTAGTCCAACCCGCTGCTCAAGCAGGAGACGGGAAAAGGGACTTCGATGGGGAGAATGGAGCAGGATAAGGTCATCTGTCCCAGGGATCCTAGAAATGGCTTTGGACGTAACAGGCGACTTTTGCTGGCTACTCAGAAGTTGCGCGTTGCATTTGCCATCCTTGCAATGCTCTTTAAGGGAACTGTGGTGGAATGGGGTCTGGATTCCCGGGAGGGACGGGCTGTTTCCCAGAGACCAAAGTGGCAATGGAGCTTGGAATGATGGAATGGGAGGAATGAGGGGAAAGGGGTTCAACGGCTTCCAGGATTTGTCTATAGTTATGCAAATTGTTTCTATAGGGTCCTGGTACTCTCGGAGCTGGGTGGTTTCCCTGCAGACGCTTCATGACCCAACTAGGGAGCATCATCAGTGCTAGGAGGGAGTGGGGTTTGTGGAGAGGAGGAGGGGAAGGAGGAGGAGGACTATGGGGTCCTTGGTGCTCTCTGAGCTTGGTTGTTTTCTTGCAGACGTTTCATGACCAAACTAGGTAACATCATCAGTGCTAGGTGGGAGTGGGGTTTGTGGTGTGAGGGAGAAGAAGGGGAGGAGGAAGAGGAAGGTGTGGCAAGGCAGACTCCCCTCCCCCCTTGGCACAGCCAGGCCAGAGATGCCATGGAGCAAGGAAACCAGGCCGTTTTTCACCCAACCCCTTTGCCGAACCTGGACAAAACCAAACCTTGTTTTGTTCCAGGTTTCCTGCTGCCGGCCAGTCCTTGACCCTTCCTCTGCCCGTCTCCTGCCACTGGCTCCAGGTGCGAGAGACATCGTACCCCGACATATATTTATTTACGTGCATTTATTTATCCATACCCGGCCTTTATTATTTTGACATGTTGACAACAGTCAGTCAAATGTTGAACTATGAGCTTGTAGGGGGGGGGGGGAATTGTGGGATATTTTTTTAATCAAAGGGGGCGTGGCTTTATTGTGGACGCCATCTTGACTTTTTTGACTGTCCTGGCAAATGCCTTCGCTGTGTGGCACTTCACCAGGTCCCTAAAATGTCCATTTCAGCCCCAAACACCCCTACCCAGCCTTTCCTTTTCACTCCCTCACATTCATGAAGTGCCTGGGGGGGGGGGGAAACGAAATTAAAAAATAAAATAAAATCAGGCTCCGTTTTCCTTGTCAAATTAGGGGCCATTTGAACAATTGGTCTCCCTCCGGAGGCCTCATAAAGCAGCCACTGATCTATCAGCAGGACTTCAGTCGGGTTTTTTCCCCCCTAACAAAAGTCCCAGGAACAGACAGAAACTCCCCCCTCCCAAAGGGAAACCTGCTGCTAATTGTGCTAAAGCAATTGATTACGGCCTAGCCCCCCCCCCAGATGGAGAGGGTAATTGAGGAGGGGGGCCTCTCTGCAGCCTATGTGTGTTTGTGTGTGTTGTGTTGAGGACTGCAGTAACGCAAGGTATAAAATGATGGGTTTTTTGGTTCCAATGAAAGAAGGAAGGAAGGAAGGAAGGAAGGAAGGAAGGAAGGAAGGAAGGAAGGAAGGAAAAAGAAATAAAGGAAGGAAGGAAAAGAAAAAAGATAAAGAAGCAAAAAAGGAAAAGAAATGGAAGGAAGGAAGAAATGAAGGAAAAAGAATGAATGAATGAATGAATGAATGAATGAATGAATGAATGAATGAATGAAAGAAAGAAAGAGGAAGGAAGGAAAGAAGGAAGGAAAAGAAGGAAGGAAGGAAAACCACCGGCATGTGCTAATGGAGCTAGGAAATTATCCTTAAATACTACAAACACTCTTAGAATATTGGCATAATGGCAGCTAACCAGCCCCTGCCCCCTCCCAAAATACGTCTGGGGGGGAAAACCCCTGCCCACCTCCTCTTGGGATAATGAGTCCTCCTGCCTGGCATATTTCCTTTCCACCACTCAACCATCCCAACAAGCCTTTTTCTCTGGGCCCTGTTCTGTACAAGTTTCTAGTCCTCATTGCAAAATGCAAACTCATGAAGCGCCAGGCATCCTCCCCCAACAAGCCCCTCCTTTATGGGGCAGGAATGGGGGAGGGGCAAAACTCCTGAGCCATTTCAAACCTCAACCTTTTTTAAAAACTGGACGCCCAGATGCCAGGAACCGCAGCCACCCCGGTTTTAAAAAGGTATTTGCGGTCTCCATTTGGCAAAGGCAAACCACGACCAAGATGAGTTCCCTGCAGATTTGGGGTGGCCCCCCAAGACGCCCCTCCATGAGCTGGGGTGGAAGGAGAGAGTAAAAGAGGAACAAAATGCCTCCCCCCCCCTTTTCCTCAGCCCCCTCCCCTTAGTGCTGGAATCCGCTGTTGCAGGAGGGCCCCCCATCTCCCCCAAAACAATAGACAGATGTTATCCCTAATGCTCAGCACCCTCGTTATGTGGCTGGTAATTACCCCACAGCTAATGATAGTAATCAGAAAATCCCGCAAGCCGTATTCTTCCCAGGCAGTTAATTTATTTAATTACAGACTTTGAAGCCGCATTATTTAAATGGCGATTTATTGCCTGGCTAATCAATGCCATTTTGCCCGGGTAAGGGGCTGCGGGCAGGCGGGTCTGGGGCGGTGGGCCGGGCTGCCTATGTGCTGGAATGGAGCTTTCAATTGGCCAGGTATGGGGGTGGGTGGGGGCTGGGCAGGGAGCTGGACTAGATGGCCTCCAGGGGCCCCAACAAGTCTTCCGTTTTGAGCGTTCTCTCCCTGCAACATCTACACATTGGGAAGAAAGGAACTGTACAGGGAACCCCCCACTTACAACTATTCATTTAGTGACGGTTTGAAGTTACGACGGTGCTGAAAAAAGGGACCTAGGACCATTTCCCACACTTATGACCGTTGCATCATCCCTTTGTCACATTACCAAAATTCAGATGATTGACAACTGACTCATATTTATGACGGTCGCAGAGTCCCGGGGTCACCTTTTGACCAGCCAAGTCAATGAGGAAGCCAGATTCACTTAACAACCGTGCCTCAAGAAAGGTCAAATGCCTTGCTTAGGAATGGAAATTTTGGGGTCAATCGGGGTCCCAGGCTGAGGACTTCCTGTAGTTTGGCCATTGCCGTCTTCCTAAGGGCTGAGAAAGAGTGGCTGGCTCAGGACCACCCGGCTGCGTTCAGGCCGAAAGTAGGATTAGAACTCGGGATCTCTCAAATTGTAGTCTGTTGCATTCACCAACCTTCCTCTTTTTTTCTGTCTTACTTGCAATAAAATCTGGCTTTTCACTCGGCCCCACCCAGCTCCCTTCCGTAGCTTTGCAGCTCAGGTTGCCTGCCCATCGTCCGAGCCCCCTGAGTGGTCAGTCCCCCTCCCTGTCCCGTCCCGTCCCCTGCCCCCGGCCCCCCCTCCCTGCCTGAGTGCCCTGGACCCACCGTTGCCTGCCGAGGCAGCAGGGACCTCTGCCCGCAGGGTCCAGGGGGGGTCTCCCTGGAGGGCGAAGGTGCGCATCTTCAGGTAGGTGATGGTGAGCCGGACGATGGAGGCCTTGTCCAGCTGGCTGGTGATGGCGCCGGGCAGTGGCAGGAGCTTGGCCAGTTCGTAAAACTCAAAATTTTCCTTGCCTCGGCGGGAACGTGCTGCGTTGCGGGATTTTTCCTTCCGTAGAGCCTGCAGGCTGGAGGAAGGGTAGAAGGAAAGAGAAACAGAGGAGGGAGGAAAGAAAGAAGGAGGGAGGGAGAAAAGGAAGGAAGAGGGAGGGAGGAGGAGAAAGAGAAAGAAGGAAGGGGGAAGGGAGGGAGGAGAAAGAGAAAAGGGAGAAAGAGAAAGAAGGAGAGAGGGAGGAAGGAAGGAAGGAGAAAAAGAAGAGAGAGGGAATGGGGGAGGGAGAGAGGAAGCAGAAATAGAGAAGTGAGGAAAAGAAAGAAGGAAGGAGAAAGGAAGGAAGGAGGAAGACAGAAGGGAGGAAAAGAGAAAAGGTAGGGGGTGGGAAGGAGGGAGGAAGGGAAGACAGGCAGGCAGGAAGGAAGGAAGGAAGGAAAAGAGGGAGAAGGAAAATGAGCTGAGCTAAGGGAGAAAAGGCCAGTGGTTCTCCAACTCCCATGCACCCGGTCAGCTCAGTCAGGGATGATGGGAGCTGTAGTCCAAGACTATCTAGACATATACTGGTCCTGGGAATTTAAACACGGGCATCATAAATTGGTCAACTTTTTCTACCAAACAGGGGCCGACCAATTGGGCCACCTTGACATATGGAAAGAGTCAGGGGGCCTTTTTTCCCAATCCCCCCCCCAGCCCCCTTTCGTGTAAAAATACCAGAACTGCCAAAAGTGGGGTCTACAAACAAACTGGATGCCTCCAGCTGCCCTTGTCCTAGGGAAAGCCATGGCTTGTGATCTATGGCCGGGGTACCCAAGCTTCACTTGCAACTCCCCAAAATAGATTTTGGGGCGCCCCCCCTCCCGCCTCAATCCGACAGCTCCGGAGAGGGCTTGAGTTCCAGTCCAGCTTCCTCCCATTTATCTCCCCCTTTCTTTCTGAGCTATGACAGCCCCTCCCCAACTCGGCCCCTCCAAAGCTGCCCATCTCCCACCCCCATCGTTCCCCACCTGAGGGGTCCGTGCCCACAGGAAGGGTCCCGGCACCCCTCCGACCTTCCAAACAGCCCTTCGAGGTAGGCTGAGAGAGCATGCCAGACTCTAAGGGGACAAAATGCAAGCTCTGGGTCATTGGAGCGGCCACCCAGCCCAATGCCCACTGGATGCCAACTTACCAGGGCACCGGCTGGTTCTTGACCAGCAGCCCCTGCAGGAAATCCCACTCCACGCTGACGCACTTCAGCTCGCTGCCATAGAGGGAGGCCATGGCGCCCAGCAGGGACCATCCGACTGGCGCTGGACGCACCAGGTCCTCCGGTCACTCAGGACGTCCTCCGGTCACGGGTGCAGCCTTCTGAAAGACGTGGGGGGAGGGGAAGTCCCTGTCACATCTCTCCTCTTAATACAGGTAGTCCTCCACTTATGACCACAATTGAGCCCAACATTTCCGCTGCCAAGTGAGACATTTGTTGAGTTTTGCTCCAGTTTTCCACCGTTCTTGACCCAGTGGTTAAGTGAAACATGGCCTTTGAGAAGTGAGTAACCTGGTTGTTAAGTGGCCTCCCCTCATTGACTTGGCTTGACAGAAGGTCACCAAAGGGGATCACGTGACCCCGGGAGGCTACAACCGACGTAAATACGAGTCAGTTGCCAGTCTGAATTGTGACCGTGGGGATGTTGCAAAGATCGTAACTTTGAAAAACCGCCATAATTCTACTGAACTGGAAGCTTTGTGGACTTCAACTCCCAGAATTCCCTAGCTAACATGCGGGGGTTCTGAGCTCTTGATCAAAGGGTGGGGGGAAATTCCTCAAGTTTCTAGTCCTTATGCTTGGGGAAGGGGAGAGGAAGAGTCAGGTGTTTAGAAGATGTTTTTTTTCTTGCTACATTAATTATTATCCTTTTTGGGGGGAAGGGCACGAAGAAAAATATTTTCTGATAAGAGTCGGTGGCATTCTGAAATTGCTTAATGACCAGTTTCCTGGCCTGGCTTTTCCCAATTATCTCAAAAAGACCCTCCAGTTGAGATTTTAGAACTAGGCGCCTGTGGAAAGAAATCAGCAATCTGTTAAAATTCCAAGAATGGCTAATCAGTGTTTCTTTTTAAAAAAAATTATAATAATAATGCACCCCTTTGAATTCCTCCCCAACAGAGAGCTGGAGCGTTCCCCTTCTGCTTTTCACCAGCGGCAAACCGAGGAATTTGTTCCTGTGGCATCCATCTTTCGGGAAAATGGCGTGGAAAGAACAGCATCTTCAAGTGTTTCGCACTCAGGACCCGCACTCAGCTCTTTTGCCCTCTCTGCTGCCACTTAGGAGTTTCCCTTTTTGCATGGCAAATGTGGGCAGTGGATTTTTTTTTTTGTGGCTCACGAAGGGAAGAAGAGAGTACAGGTAGTCCTCAACTCAACGTTTCACTTAGTGACTGTTCAAAGATACAACGGCACTGAAAAAAGGGACTCGTGAGTCGTGACCCTTTTTCACACTTACGATCATTGCAGCATTCATGAAATCCAAACAGCTTGGCAACTGGCTCATATTTATGACGGTTTGCGACCTTCACACAGGTAAAGTCAATGGGGGGAAGCCAGATTCACTTAATGTCCGGGTGACTGACTTAACAACTTTGGCAAGAAAGGGGGTGAAAGGAGGCAAAACTCACTGAACAAATGTCTCGCTTAGCAACAGGCATGTTGGACTCATCTGTGGTCGTAAGTCGAGGATTACCTGTATATATGATGAGCAGCCATCAACAAACCGAGCCTCCCTGTTCAGAAGCTGTGTATCTGAGCCCTTTGTGGGTTTTGAATGCCAGTTTAAAAGGGCTGCACCCGGATCTACATGGAATCGTTTAATTTGACTTTTTAAGATGGTTTTAGATCTGTTCTTGCTAACTTTAAGACCTGGAGACTTCAGCTCCCAGCATTCCCCAGTTGGCCCTGAAAAAAGCGACTTAAAGGTGATGGTCCTCACACTTATGTCCGTCGTAGCATCCCCATCATCACGTGATCAAAATTCGGGCAACCGGCACATCTTTAGGGTGGTTACAGAGTCCTAGGGTTGCCTGATCGCCGTTTGTGAGCTTCGCAGCTGTCTTCCGATAAGCAAACTCAACACGGGAAGCTGGATTCGCTTAATGACCGCACCATCCATTTAACAACCGCAGCAAAAAACATCATAAAATCGATGCACAATTCGCTTAACAACGACCTTGCTTAGCAATGGAGACGCTGGTCCCTGTTTATAGTCGTAAGTCGAGAACTACCTGTAAATCCTGAATCTGGAAACTCAAAGCTCTGGAAATTTGGAAGATGAATCCACTGTTTCTCCCAGGCTTTCCCCGAACCATCAGAGGAGCAATTCAGAGACCGGCTCTTCGAGTAGCAAACTTCAAGGCAGAGATGCAGTTGTTGCACTAAAATTCACAAACAAGAGTTTGCAGCCCGTTGAGACGCGAGGGTGATCTGTGAGCCCATTTCCCCAAAGCGACGGGGCTGCACCCATCAACGCACTAAAGCGACCCTCAGCTGGGAAGGCCCGTTTCTCTCGCCCTTCCTGGTTACAGAATAACAGAGTTGGAAAGGACCCTCGAGGTCTTCTAAACCCTACAGCATTTCACACAGATGGTTGTCCAATCTCTTCTTACAAACCTCCAGTGTTGGGAGCACCCACGACTTCTGGAGGCAAGTTGTTCTCCCTGTGAAAACAGAGAACCCCCCCCCCATGGAAGCAACCAACCCTAACCCTAACCTAATCCTAACCTTAACCCTAACCCTAACCCTAATTCTAACTCTAATCCTAACCTGGCCAAGTTGCTTTTCCGACATTCTTAACTTGCCCCAAATGTGAGAGCAACAGATCCAGAATCAACGTGTTTTAGCCAGCCAGCCCCTGAATTTGCAGCTCCCATCAGAGTTGCCGGTTGCTTTCTGGAAAAGAAGGATGACACAGATGTGGGGCCCCTTCACCTATTTACGGTGAGGGTTGGGTAACCAGGTGCTTCTGCCCCTTCCTCAGGGAGTGGTAAGGCGGGAGGGGTAGCCCTCCTGGCTAAGGGGGTCTTTGCCCCGTTAGACTCAGGAGGGTGGGCAACCCAGACTTCAGGGCCAAAGAGCTCTGCAGAATGGCAATGGAGCGAGTGCTGGCACCCACCGTCGGCCCTTCCTGCTTCTTCATGACTTCAACCGCAAATAAATCAAGACAGGAAGCGCCTGCCACTTACTTCTCAACTCCAAGACAGAATGACATTCCCAGGACGAACGGTACCTAACGGAGCGAGGCCGTAGGAAAACTGTTCGACATCCTGAGACGAAGCCAGGAAGATGGAAAGCCTGTTTGCCACGGATGGCTACACGCTTGCAAACACGCACCTGTCTCAGCCTGGCGCGCGAACGAGCCCGGGAGCAGAGCCTTTTGCCAGCCGACGAACCCGCCACGGGCCACCCGTCCTCCCTCCGTCCCCCTCCCCGCGCATCCAACGAGCGAGCGCCCACGCATACCGATCCGGAGGCAGGCACAACTGCACTCGCACCCCGTCTCCCATACCAATACAAAACCCACGCCTCTTGCGCATATAAAATGGAGATCATCAATAGACACACCGCCTGGCGCATACCAATGGGCAGCCTCGGGAGCTTGGCTAGCCACCTTTGCAAACTCGGGCAGGGCGAGAGGGGGCAGCGGGTGAAGGCCCTCCTGGGCTTTGCGGACTGCTGAAACTTTGCAAAGGCACGCTTGGAGGTGGGAGAGGCAGGGGCAGGAGAACAGCGGGAGTGCGGGGGGTGGTGGTGAAATTAGGGATATAAAGAGAGTCTCAGCCCCCAAATTGGAAGGGGGTGAAGGGGAGGAGATGGGCGGTCCACGCAGACTTGCCTTTCAGAGGGTGGCCACAAGGAAGAGGTTGAAAGTTAACTGCGGTTGGGATGATGGTAGGAGAGTTGTCTTGGTCCAGGGTGCCCCAAATCTGAAAAGAATTTGGTTGCATCTTTCCAAAGTCTATTGAAAGACGGAGGCTTTCACCCCGAAGCGTCTGCCTTTCAAAAAAATGTACCAGTCTGAAAAACAATTCAGTTTTTTTCTGATCCTCGGCTGAAGGAGCAAAGAGACGGGTGGGGGGGAACCTCTTCTGAAGCACCCAGATTACCTTTCAAACAGCACAAGCCATGTTTCCAAGGGCCAGAACTTTCTCCCGGCAAATTGATCTCCTGGATGATCTCGTGGTCCCCAGATTTTCAAGGGCGGGTGGGGGGGAGGGAGAGCAAGAGGGTGCCCTCAAACATGCGCTGGGCAACTGCAGGCAGAGTTGACCCGAATGCCTGGAACTCTCTGAAACCGAGCTGCCAAGACACCCACCCCCACTCGTTCCCCAAACGGGTCGAAACCCCACAACCGTGTGGTTCACAGGAGCACTCCTGCTGAGGATCGTGCCAACCCCTACCCTGGAGAGGAGGATTCGAACCCACGCCATCTACACCCAAAGGTGAGCAGTCTTTGAAATGAAATGAAATTAACGCCCCCCCCCACTTCCCAAACGGCTGTGTAAAAAAGCAAAGTAGCAACTCAAACTTACTTGGAGCTGGTCGCCAAGTGAGTGGAGGGGGGGCTTTGAAGTATTCCTGCTGCGACCCCCAGCCAGCCAGCCTGCCTGCCCTTTTGAAGGATATCTCCTTCCGTGCTCTCTTCTCCCGCCCTCCCCAGCCCCGTCCATCCTCCAGCAGATTGGGAAGAGCAGAAGAGGGACAGAGGAGCGTGTGACCGAACCAGCTCGCCTCTGCAGAATTGCAGCTCACCGGTAGTGACCAGGTTGGTTAGCGTGGCTCAACTCCGACCTCTCAGGCCTTCTCGGCTCTGAATCTCTCCCGTCCATCTCACTGCTGTCTCCTGGACTGGAGTTCCTGCACCAAATTCCTTACTCATCAGCTCCACCCCACAAATATTGGGGCCCAGATGTTGCAGCCATGGCAGAATGTGGGGTCCCTTCTAGGTCTGCAGCCCAAGCCACCTGACCCCACAGGGATTGAGCGGGGGTGGGGGGGGGAGCAAGCAGGCTGCCTTCTGGCTCTTCCTTCCCTCTTTGGAAATGAAGCTGGGGAGGGGGTGGGGGGGCTGGAGAACCGAAGGAAAATGTTTCACTGGGGACAGACTTGCTCCTGCCAAACCTTTCTGGGCTTTTTTTGGGGGGGGGCCCTCTGAAACCGTTCAGATGCAGGAGGCACCCCCCAGAGCCAAGCGAGATCCCAAACCCATTTTCAGTGGCGCTCAGTGGTGCCCGGATGGAGACCCCCCCTCCCCTCTCGAAATCACATACAAAAACCAAACCAACCCAAACCTCGCTCGCAGGATTGGACCCCCTTTGGGATTGGAGAGGTGGGTGGGATACGTAGCAATTTGAGCAAGGCGGAAAGAAACAGTAGGCAGAACTAATATTCAGCCCTTCCAAAGTCCTATTTCAGACTTGTGGGGGCCAGGCCTCCAACACCCATTTCACCATTTTCCGTGTGTGTGTGTGTGTGTGTGTGTGTGTGTGTGTGTGTGTGCTTCCAAGAGCGCCTGTAAATGCAACCTTCTGCCCAAATTCTAAAGCCAAACACAAGTTCTTTTGGCTGCCCAGGCGGGTGAAGGAAGCTGAAATGGCACATCAATTTTTGCAAAAAGAAAAAAGAAAAGAAATTTAATGCATGCAACCTTGCAATTTGGAGTCAGGATACCCTTCCAAGCCGAAGATCTTTTTTTTTGGGGGGGGGGTTGTCAGTGAACAATTGGGGATCTTCTCTCCCAAAAGAAATAAGTGTCTTTTCCAGAAACAGCTCCTCTAATCAACGGCAGCTCCCGCGAAGACCCCTAAATGGTGGGAGGAAGTGGGGATCTGCTTTGACCATCCAACCTCCACCATTTCCACCAATTCTTGGGGTGGGGAGAGCTCAATAAAAGAGCCCACCGGTTTGGCGATCTCAAGGTTCCCCTATTTTGAGCCCCCTCCAGTTGCCACTGAGCTGCCACTACAAGACCGCAAAACCAGCAGAGACCCATTTTTTGTCAACCGGGAATCACTTCAAACAACTTGGAACCAAGTCTGCAAATTGCCTTTAAAAAAAATACCAACAATCTTAAACATAATTTCCTCCAGAGGCAGGGAAAACCATCTCGAACCGATTTTTCAAAGGGCCATTTCTTTGACCAAGCCGTGCCCACCCCCCACCCCCCCACCCCGTCCTCCAGACAAGCATCCCAGACCGACAGCCCCCCTCCCCAATTCATCCCTGGATCTTCCAGGATGCAGCTCCTTGGATTGTGCATCTGATTCGCCTTTGTCTGACCTGCTTTGGCTTCGGGGGTCAAGCTCCATCCTTTCCCAAGGCCGGGGTCTGGGGTCTTTGCCAGAAGAAACGGTCTTGGATGGAGGAGGGGCTGCAGAACCCCAAGTTTTGGCTTCTTCGTTCATGCCGTGACAACTCCCAGCAGGGAGGGTGGAAAAGCTGCTTGTCATCCAGAGCAGCCAGCCAGGGTAGCAGCCGCTGCCTCAGTTTCCCCCCTCCCTTGGCATTCAGCGGTTGGCCGAAAGACGGCGGCCGAAAGCAAGCTGGCACCTGTTGCCTATAGGAAATTTCTAGCAAGGTAAAGAGTGCCTCTGAGGGTATGCAGAGTGCCTTCCCCTGACCACTCAACGAGCCTAATCTAACTCTCCCAAATCATCCAGTCAAGGCTGGCAGCTCCCAAATTTGGCCACAGAGTCATCTGCAATTGACCCCTTGGCCCAAGGGAGGGCACAGAAAGACCTGTGGACAAGCGCCTGGCACCATCAGAGAGAGAGAGAGAGAAAAAGAGAGAGAGAGAGAGAGTTATAGTGTTCTTCACCCAGTTAAATGCAGATTTCTAGCATGGGCAGGTTGTGTTGGATTTGGACACACCCTGTGCTCCCAATGCATCCATTGCCCAATTGCCAGCCTGGCACGGGGGAAGGTGAGGAGACCAGACCGCCCCCTCCCCTTTTCCAGGTATAATCAGCATGGGTGTCATGTAGACAATGCAGGTGGAAGGATCGCAGCAAAGAGCCTGCAAGTTTACTATCACCCACGCACAGACACACAAAGAGACACGCAAACAACCCCAAGGCTCCGCCAAGCCCCGCTTCAACTCACCTGCCTCCTCCGAAGAGCCGCCCGAGAGAGTCGCGCAAGTGGCGGGGAAGTCTCTTTGCCGCTGGGGGCTCCACCTTTCCTCCTAAGGACCAGCTTCCCCAACCGGGCGCCCGCCAGCTGTGCCAGACTTCCCGAACCCACCGCTGGATGGCCGGGCATCGCGGAGGCCCTTCGGCCGCTCTCTCTCCTTCCTCCTTTCCTTCCTTCCTTCCTCCCTTCTTTCCTTCCTCCTTCCTTCCTTCCTTCTCGCGGGCCAGGGTCTCTTTCACCCGGACTGACCCCATCGGCTGGGGGCAGAGCGCCCGACCCGAAGCCCCCCGACCCGGATCGGCGCCCGGCTCATCCCCTACGATCACCGGAGCGGCAGCCGCACCGGGGGGGGAGGCCCCTCCGGGGGCCCCCGAGCCGCCGCGACCCCCGCCGCCTCCCCGGCAAACTTCCCCCGCCAACCCGGGGCGCTTCGGCCGCCTCCCCGCAGCCCGCAGCCCATCGCAGGAGCGCGCTCGCCACCCCCCCGCCCGGGGCTCCCCCCCCGGCCCCTTCCCCAGCGCCAGCCCTCCCCACAAAGGCTGCCGGAGGAGGGTCTGGCGAGGCGCCCCTTCCTTCCCTCGGGGTGTTAACTCTTCCTTCCCGCCGGCTCCTCCTTCTCCCCACCGGACGCCCCCCCTGCCCGCGACCCCGACTCTCCTGATGGCGCCCCAGCCCCCAACTCCGCCCTTCCCGCCACGTGCTCGGAGGGCGCCTCCGGGCGAGACTCACCGCCAGCCGGCGCGACCCCCGCCTCCGCCTGGGGGCAGCCGGCGGAGCTCCTCCGTCATGGGTCGGTTGGGCTCGGCAGCAGCCCCCCCCCCAGTGCCGCCCGTCCCCCTCCCCACCTCCCAGTTGCCGCTTTCCGGGGCGAAGAGCAGCGGGCGCCACGTTGCGCTTCCAGCCGCCGGTGGGCAGCCTGCGGGGGGCGGGCGGGGGGGAGGCAGGCGGAAGGCGCCGGCCGGCCGAACGGGCTGACGAGGCAGCGGGGCTGGAGGAAGCCCAACAGGCGCAGAGACCCCCGCCGGCATCCTGCACCCAAGAGGAGAGCGATGCACGTGGGAACGGGGCGTGGGAAGCCCACGCGAGTTGGCCGGACAACGGGAACTTACGGTGGCTTCAAAACCGACCCGAGTCTTGGAAGTGGGGGCGCAGGGGAGAGATTCTGCCTTCACCCAGCCAGCCCCCCCCCCACTTTAATCTCAGGGGACCAGCCTCAATTTACAAAGAAGACTCTGCAGAACGTTGGGGAGGTGGGAGATCCCACCTGCACGGGTGACTGATTGCACTTGGCACCTTCCGTGAGTCTCTAAGCCATGGCTTACAGGTGGGCCCTCATCGTTGTGCCCCCAAGAGTGGTTCCTTGCAGCAGGTGGGGGGCGATCAGGTGTACCTACTCCCAGGTACACCTCTGTTTTCTCAGCTCTGCCCCCCTCCCCATTGAAGGCATGCTAAATCTGCCCCCATCCCCAAGACTCCAGAGTCCGGTCCACCTGCTTCTGAAGCCCCCAGACCCACAATATGTGTGACACTCATACCACACTCTGTGGACTGAGTGCGGCAGGACTTACCTGTTGCAAAGGGATGACAACAAGGCGTCTCTTGAACCCAGGTCCCCTGGCACTTTTCCAGTCCTTATGATCTGGCAAAGAAAGTTAATGTTTAACATTAACAATAAGTTAACATTTTGTTAGAAACTTGTCACATTTGATTTTTTTTTCTCAAGGATTCTCAGGCAAACGTCCATCCGGATCAGAGAACGGACTGATTCTTTCTTGGTTAGCAGGACAAAGAATTTCATTTTTGGTTTTATGCACAGTTCTTCAGATTCACACGCATTGGCCATCATTCAAAGGAAAGATAAAACATTCATGGTTTTTCTTTCATTTTCTTTTTCCTCCTTGCAGTGTCCTCTGTTTAATTCCCTCCAGCCCAAACTCCTTCTCTGAGCTAGGCCAAGAGGTCGGTCTGCAGAGGCTTAGGGGGCACAGGTCACGAGAAATATATATATATTGCTTCTTCCTGGGAGGTGTTGCAATTTAGCCATATGGACTCCTTTGAGAGATTGCTTATGTGCAGATTAACTCAAACTGCCCAAGGAGCTGCTGATCCAATTCTACAGAGGAACTATTGAGTCTGTCATTTGCACCTCTATAACTGTCTGGTTCGGTTCTGCAACCCAACAAGAAAAACACAGACTTCAGAGGATAATTAGAACTGCAGAAAAAATAATTGCTACCAACCTGCCTTCCATTGAGGACCTGTATACTGCACGAATCAAGAAGAGGGCCGTGAAAATATTTGCAGATCCCTCGCATCCTGGACATAAACTGTTTCAACTCCTACCCTCAAAACGATGCTATAGAGCACTGCACACCAGAACAACTAGACACAAGAACAGTTTTTTCCCGAAGGCCATCACTCTGCTAAACAAATAATTCCCTCAACACTGTCAGACTATTTACTGAATCTGCACTACTATTAATCGTTTCATAGTTCCCATCACCAATCTCTTTCCACTTATGACTGTATGACTATAACTTGTTGCTGGCAATCCTTATGATTTATATTGATATATTGACCATCAATTGTGTTGTAAATGTTGTACCTTAATGAACGTATCTTTTCTTTTATGTACACTGAGAGCATATGCACCAAGACAAATTCCTTGTGTGTCCAATCACACTTGGCCAATAAAATAAAATTCTATTCTATTCTTTTATGTACACTGAGAGCATATGCACCAAGACAAATTCCTTGTGTGTCCAATCACACTTGGCCAATAAAAATTCTATTCTATTCTATTCTATTCTATTCTATTCTATTCTATTCTATTCTATTCTATTCTATTCTATTCTATGAGTAACCTTGGCTGATTGAATCACGTACAAAAGAAATAGGCAGAAACTTGTTTGGTGTAAATCACATCAAAGCTGCAGGATGTTTACCTCTAACTATGGTGTGAAATGCATCAACAGTTTGGTGATTAACCACAGGACATCCCTCCTCCTTCTCCTACACACAATTATGTGAGATCAAATAGCATGTAGGGTCAGGATGTCACAGGATATTGCTATGTTTGCTACCTGATTGCTGTACAAGTCTTTGTCTTTAATGTAAGCAAGTCATTGTCTTTGATTTAAAGGGGCGTGCATTGTTCAAGTTCTACCTTAGACATGAAAACTTCCTGGGTAACTTTGGGCCAGTCTTCTCTCTCAACTCAGCCCACCTTGTTTCTTTCTTTCTTTCCTTCCTTCCTTCCTTCCTTCCCTTCCTCCCTCCTCTTCAGTCTCTCTCTTTCTTTCCTTCTTTTTTCCCTTCCCCCTTCCCTTCCTCTCCTTTTCAGTCTTTTCTTCTTTCTTTCTTTTCTTTCTTTCTTTTTCTTTCTTTCTTTCTCTTTCCTTCTTTCCGCCTTTCTGTTTCTTTCTTTTCTTTTTTCTTTCTGTTCCTTCCTCCCTCCTCTTTCAATTTTGCTTCTTTTCTTTCTTTCCTTCCTTCCTCTTCCTTTTCTTTCTGTTCATCTCCCTCCCTCCCTTCCATAGATACATAGAGGCAATCTCTCTGGGCTGACTATATTACAAAATACACAGTATAATAAAAGCCAGCATCCTAAAGAGAAGCCCAGTTGAGTCTGTCCCATCAAAGGACCAAGCTGGCAATAAAGCTCCAGTCCCACCTAAGACAATCACAGAGAGTCCTCAGCTTATAACCATTCATTCAAAGTCACTATTGAAAAAGAGACTTATGGCTGGTATTCGCACTTACGACCGTTGCTGCATGTACTGTTCAAATGACCAGAATTTAGGTGCTTGGAAACTGGCAGGTATTTAACTTATGACGGTTGCAGCCTCCCAAGGTGTGTGTGTGTTTGTGTGTGTGAGAGAGAGAGAGACGTGATCACCATTTATGACCTTCTCAGGTGGCTTCCTAGGAGGAAAATCCACCAAGGAAGCCAGGTTTGCTTAACAGCTGCAGTGATTCACTTAACAACCAGGGCCAAAGAAGTCAGAAAACAGAATGCTTTATTCATTTAACAACCCTCTAGCTTAGCAATGGAAGTTCCTGTCCCAGTCGTGGCCGTATGCCGAGGACTACCTGTAGCTTGGGGGAGGGGGGGAAACAGTCCCTTCCTCCAAGCACCTCTCAGAAACCCAAATGGTGAGGGGGGGGAGAGAGAAAATGGCCATCCCCTTAACCCCCCCATCCCACATTACTTCCATTTCGGGAGCTGGAATTTCTCCTCCCCCCCAGCCCCATCGAGCAATGGGCAGGATGGACCACAACCCCCTGCTATCCATCTCCAGGTTTTGCATCTACCTTTTGACTGCTGTAGAGATGGGGTGGGGGGGTCCCCTTCTTGAGTGTATTTGTGCAAGTGGCGCAGGCTCCCCTCCCTCTCCCCCGCTTGGCAGAGGTCTCCTCCAAGTGCTGGCATGCATGCCCAACCAGAGAGGGGAGCGTCCGGTGATGCACGGGGGAGGGGGGGCAGGTTGGGTGTCAGGAGGCCCCCTCCCCATCCTGCCTGAAGGGACACGGCCCAAACGTGACCTGTGGCCCAGCTGGGGAGGCCTTTGACATCGGCTGAGCCGTAGCTGTCAGTCAGCAGCTTCCCGTCCGTGTCAGGGGGATCTCTTGGGGGGCTGCTCGGTTTCCAGACGCTGCCAGCTGCTGACATGCGCTTGACCCCCGTTAACTCTTGCGCTGCTGGGTGGGCTTGGCTGGCAAGCCGGCAGGCAGGAGAGGGGCTGCGGTCGGTGGCAGCAGGAATTTGCTGCACCACCGACTTACATTTGTAAAGATGCCGGCTGCACCCTTGTCCATCCTCAGCCGGGTTTCTGTAGCCCAGGACAGTGGAGGAAGAGAGTCCATGTTGCTCTGTGGGAGCCAAAAAGTTAAGAGGGAGGCTTGTTGTAACACCTTTTTCCAACTAACCATTTTTCTTAAAGGCCTCTGATTTTGTGAGTTACAGCTCAGAAAAGCCGGGGCCTTTCAGTAAAGAATTAACTGTAGTTGGAAAAGGTGTTACAAGCTATTTTTTTATTTTATTTTATTTTATTATTTTATTTTATTTTATTTTTTATTTTATTTATTTTATTTTATTTTGGCTGTTAAAATATTTACAGACCCATCACATCCTGGACATAAACTCCTACCCTCAAAACGACACTATAGAGCACTGCACACCAGAACAACTAGACACAAGGACAGTTTCTTCCCGAATGCCATCACTCTGCTAAACAAATAATTCCCTCAACACCATCAAACTATTTACTAAATCTGCACTACTATTAATCTTCTCATCGTTCCCATCACCCATCTCCTTCCACTTTTTTTTTTGTTTGTTTACATTTATGTCCCGCCCTTCTCCGAAGACTCAGGGCGGCTTACAGTGTATAAGGCAATAGTCTCATTCTATTTGTATATTGACAAAGTCAACTTATTGCCCCCCCAACAATCTGGGTCCTCATTTTACCTACCTTATAAAGGATGGAAGGCTGAGTCAACCTTGGGCCGGGCTCGAACCTGCAGTAATTGCAGGCTACTGTGTTCTTAATAACAGGCTTTACCAGCGTGAGCTAAACCGGCCCCTATGACTGTATGACTGTAACCTTGTTGCTGGCATCCATAAGATTTATATTGACTGTTTCCCTGTGACTATCATTAAGTGTTGTACCTTAGAATTCTTGATGAAGGTTATTATTATTGATTCTGCTACCACATGCCTCCCACCGACCGGTACGCTCCCATAAAGAGGGTCTCCTCAGAGTGCCGTCAGCCAGTGTCGGCTGGCGGCCCCCAGGGGGAGAGCCTTCTCTGTGGGGGCACCTACCCTCTGGAACGAGCTTCCCCCAGGACTTCGACAACTTCCTGACCTCCAGACTTTTCGCCGCGAGCTGAAAACATACCTATTCTTCCGAGCAGGACTGGCTTAATAGGGGTTTTTAATTCGTTTTAAATGGGATTTATTTTTATATTATGTATTTTATATTTAAATTTAGGCCATATGGAATAAGTTGGTTTTTTTAAAATAGTTTTTATTGTAATATATTGTATGGTTTTACTTGGCTGTTCACCGCCCTGAGTCCTTCGGGAGAAGGGCGGTATAAAAATTATATTATTATTATTATTATTATTATTATTATTATTATTATTATTATTATTATTATTATTATTATTATTATTATTATTATTATCTTTTCTTTTATGTACTCCAAGAGCGTATGCACCAAGACAAATTCCTTGTGTGGCCAATAAAGAATTCTATTCTATTCTATTCTATTCTATTCTATTCTTTTATTTATTTTATTTTATTTCACTTCACTTCATTTTTTATTTTTATTTATTTATTTATATTTTATTTTATTTTATTTGTTGGTAGTCCTCAACTTACAACGGTTCATTTAGTGATGTTCAAAGTTATAACAGCACTGAAAAAAAGGGATTTATGACCATTTTTCACACTTACGCCCATTGTAGCATCCCCATGGCCACGTGATCAAACTTAAGACACTTGGCAACTGACTCATACTTATGACGGTTGCAGCGTCCCAGAGTCACATGATTCCATTTTGCAGCCTTCTGATAAGCAAAGTCAATGGGGAAGCCGGGTGCATTTCATAACCAAGTCACTAACTTAAAAAATCCAGCAATTCACTTAACAAACATGGCAAGAAAGGTCATAAAATGGGGCAAAATTCCCTTAACAAATGTCTCACTTACCAACATAAATCGACGACTTCCTGTATTCTCTTATTCCAATTTGGGAATAAAGAAGACGGATGAGGTTACCTGTACACAACAGGTAGCAAAATTGAACAATAGTGCCATCTGCTGGCCATGAAAGCAGTTACATGGCACGCTACTGGTCCAAGTACCGTAATTTAAATACAAATTAATTCAAGGGAATTGTGGCTATTGTTACCTCATTGCACTGAATTAATGGCAGCATATAAACATCGATTTGAATATTCACCTTTTGCATGCAGGTAATTCACAGGCAACGCCCATTTTCCTCCTGCAGATTTAAACCCTGAAATTAAGAAAAAATTGGGAAAGGAGATCTGGTCTTGCTTCATGTTTAAACAAACAAAATCTTGCATTCAGCAAAAAGCCCTTGTCCCACCCAAGATGTCACAGAACAATTATTTTGCATTTGATTCTCACTAACAGATACAAAAATCCTGCTAAAAGGGAGGAAAGCAAAATCTAAAATTAGCCAACCTTTGCAGTGTAGTTTGCTTTTCCTTTGCAACAGGTAGTAGCAATGCAGCCTGCTTACACTCAGGTGTACGGCCGGCACCCTCAAGGGCAGACCCTTCCTTTTCTAGCAGGAGGAGGAGGGATGAATAACACACTGAGAGCGATTGAAAAACATCAAAGGGTTCTGAACTCCCTGCCTTAAAGTAGACTCTGCAAGGTGTTTATAGGCAGTCCTCGACTTATGACCATTGAGGAGCCCAAAGTTTATTTTGCTAAGTGAGACAGACATTTGCCAAGTGAGGTTCGCCTCGTTATACGACATTTCTTAAGTGAACCACTGCAGTTGTTAGTCACACGCTTGTTAAGTGAATTTGGCTTCCCCATTGACTCTGGTTGTTGGAAGGTCGCAACAGATGATCACGTGACCACCACCACCCGGGACACTGCGACGGTCATAAATGCGAGTCAGTTGTCAGGCATCCGAATGTATCCAAGGGGATGCCGCAACGGTACTGAGTGCGAAAATTGGTCGTAAGCTACCTTTTTCAGTACCTGTGTAACTTCGGACAATCACTAAGTGAACTGCTGTAAGTTGTAATACTATCTGTACTCTTCTATATTCTCTAGGGAGCATGGCAATAGTCCAATAGAGGAGATGAACAGGTAATAACAACAACAACAACAACAACAGAGTTGGAAGGACCTTGGAGGTCTTCTAGTCCAACCCCCTGCTTAGGCTGGAAACCCTACACTATTTCAGACAGATGGTTATCCAACATCTTAAAAATTTCCAGTGTTGGAGCATTCACTTCTGCAGGCAAGTTGTTCCACTTATTAATTGTTCTAACTGTCAGAAAATTTCAGAAAAATGAGTTAACTTAGTTCTGAGACGAGTCCAGCACAGGAACTGTGAAAGTGCATTTAGAAGCAAAAATGGCCATCAAGGAAAGCCCCCCTCCCCAAAGTCAGTGGGGTGTTAAGAGCTATCAGCCTCTGACGTAAGGAGGGCTTCTGGGCTTGGTGTCAAGCGCAAAATATCAGGAACACTGAGTTCAAAGCACTAAGAGTTATTAAATGCTACCTGTATACAAAAATCTGTCAGGTAACGGTCAAAATTAAATTTGCACTAGATAACGGTCAAGGGAGTTCACGGGAGGGAGGGGGGATTGGCAGACTTGGGCTTCTTGTGGCTGCACGATGATTCCAAACTGATAACATATTTAATTCCGCCTTCCAGCTCGGACTCTTCTTCTCCAACCCTGGAGAGACTCCAGTGCCCCTAATTCTTAACCAGCAAAGTCAAAGAGTTGGCTACAAGCAAAAATGTTATCCTGCCCTTCCCGTCAATGTTGTGAAGGAGCCCCTCTGCCGAGTTAGATAAATGGGCAGGATGTGTAATCAATTAAGCAATTAGCTACCTGCCCTTAAACAAACCACTTAGCGCACCATGATTTTGCGGGCAGAGCAGTATATTAATAATAGGGTTGCGACTGCTTAATGTGTGACCGCATCCTTTTCTGATGCACTGAAGCAAAAGGATCGCGCCCAGCTCCATTCACTGGGGGTGGGGGTAGTGAGGAGAGGGGGATATAAGTTTCGTAATTGCTGGGTGCAATTCTTCAAAGCAAAATATTTAATTAACTAAAAAGCCGGTCACTCAAGCGAATCACTGGGACTGGCTGAGATTAATAAACAGGGAAGGGAATGATGCTACCAGAGAGGGGGATCGTAAGAGAGTAGGGTGAGGGGAGGGGCAGCCAGCAAAGGAGCAGGTTTGTCAAACAGTCAGCCGGGGTTAAGTTGGTCAATAAAAGCAGCCAGAATGGATTTTAGCTGTGAAACTGGAACATTGTTTTTTAACAGCAACAGAACGTCAACAGCTAATTTTAGGGGATTTCACTGAATTTGTAGTTTGCTCGGATTTGAAGTGGGTCAGAAGGACCCCTGCATTCTAACCCTCATTTCACCCTCCTAATAGACCCACAAGAGGCAGGCATCTGCTCCCAGATCATGTGGAGTTTTGATGGCAGCCACAAATTGAGAGCTCACCTCGGCTTTTTTTTCAAGCCAAGTTCACATGATGGCCGCATCCATCCTATTGAAGCCTTGCCTTTTTATATTGCGATTCCTCCCTTGCTCCAGCTTCCCTCTAATTAATTCAATCAATAAAGGAGAATATTTGTAGCTCAGGGTTGATACGAAGGGTCCTTGGTGTTCTCTAAGGAGTTGGGTAGTTTTCTTGCAAACCTTTCATGACCCAACTAGGGAACATCATCAGTGCTAGTAAAGAGTGGGTTTTGGGCACGGATGATAGTTTGGGTAATGAAAACAATCTGCAAGAAAGCCGCCAAGATCAGAGCACCCTAAAAATTCCCCACAATTCATTCAATGCGCTGGCGAGGAGCTTAAAAGCAGCGAAGGGCCGCTTGCAAATGCAGGCCCTTTCCATTGTTCCTACTTCAACAGAGGAGGATCCTGGCCAGTTGTGGGTTGCTACCAGTTCGGCCCAGATCGGGTGAACTGGTAGCGGCGGGAGGCTCCGCCCACCCAGACGCTTCTGCACATGCACAGAAGTGTTGTGTGCACATGTGTGCGCGCACCCACGAGCAAACCAGTAGCAACGGGGTTTTGAAACCCGCTTCTGGTCCTGGCCAAAGATTATTCCCCTCCCCCTTATTTCCTTTCTTCTCCCTCAAATTCTGCCGCTTCATAATTCAGAGGGTTGACGTTGGAGTTCACCTGTGCATATTTATCCCAAGAATTTGCTGGCAGTCCCAAGATGTGCAAAAACTCACCTAAACAAGACCAACCCCAGTTAGTTCTAACTTTGGCAAAGTGGCAGGTGCGGCTTCCTAAGCTTAAAGTGGCTGCTGGTTGAGGCTTTCACTCTTTCAAAACTTAAGTTCCCTTTTGACCTTCGGAAAGGCAGTAAAAATGTGTCTTTTTGCATTGAACTCTCAATGGGAGAGGGTTGTGATATTTTGGATTTTTACTGCTTGTTTTGGGGTTTATTTTAACGTGTTCCACGCTGACCAGAGCTGTAGAGTCTAAATTGGGCAGCCATAAAAATTCTTAATGAAAATAAAATAAAACGCCCACCTGGAGAGATAAAGGTGATGCAGAGATAGCTTGAAGCTAAAAAATGCAAGCGCTCAACACTAGAGGGCAGCAGCTACATTGTGGAATACTTTAAAAGTTTTTTTTTTCTTTTTAAACTCATCCCTGAACCTCCGGATAGACCAGGCACAATGGAGCGGATAGGCATCATGGAGACAAGGCAGGAGGGTGGCCCTCCAAGCAGGAGACGTTTTCATTGGGAATCCTGCACCAGGACAGAGATCTCAAGGAGCTCTCCCAATCTTAGGGCCACAAGATCCAGGTCGCCACAAGCGTCCACATCAAAATCTGAATGGGCAAGTCGCCTGCCTGATTACAAACTTAGAAGTCCCAGAGATTGTGTTTTCAAAAGGCAACTGGACTGTGGTTTTTCCCTGAAAACCTTTTGCTTCTCATCCAAAAAGCTTCTTCAGTTCTGGTAGAAATTCTGGTAGAACTGAAGAAGCTTCTTGGGTGAGAAGCAAAACGTCTTCAAGGAAAAGCGAAATCCGGTGGCCTTTTGAAAAAAAAGGGGGGCATCTTTGGGACAGCCATAATCTGGGTGACTGGAGAATTTCCAGACATGATCTTTAAGAGGGCAGGAGACCCCTCTGTTCTTTTGACACCCCCTCCTCAGGGGTCCCAACCGGGAGCCTGGCAACCGAACCGCAGGCTCCAGTTGGACCTTCTGGACAAGCACAAGGGATAAATTCTAACCTTGCCTGTGATCTGCAGCTTGCTCGGTGGATTTCAGAGATCCGGCTTGAAAGTGGACACGCTGTACGGAGGAGGCCTGTTCCACGCGAGGGAGCTCCGTGTTTCTCCACCTCAGCCACTTTTGAGATGTGCGGACTTCAACTCCCAGAACTCCCCAGCCAGCAAAACGATGGTCCAGGCAGCCGGGGGTGGCCCAGGGTTGGCAATTCCACATTGCCCGAACACCAAGTTGGAAGTCAGATTCTTTAGAGCAGGGGTTTTCCACTTGAAGATGGGTGGACTTCAACTCCCAGAATTCCCCAACCTGCACTGCCACCCATCGTTCATAGCCCAGGTTGAGAAATACTGAAACATGCCCACAAAACACGCAGGACGAGCAGAAAAAAACCACTTTTTTTTTAACAAGATTGATTTATTAACTATGATACATATCACATAAGGCCTTTAAGTTTTTACACCATTCCCATTGAGACACATACAATACTCTGTAGCAAATAACATGATTTTTTTTCCTGTTTAAATTCAGCAAAAAAGGGGGAGCTTTTCTTTGTTTGCCCAGAGATTTCAACAATTTCATGCACTAATTGGATGGGCTGAGAGAGGAGGGGAAGAGAAAGAACCACAAAGAGTTAAAAACGTCCTTAATAGAAGCATAAAAAGGAAATATAGTCTATCACCAATAACTAAAGGATGTCGTTAGCCTCCTAAAAATACAGAGAAATAACCATTATACTTTTTTTTTTCCTTTTTCTTTTTTACATACAGGTCTTTTTCGGTAAATTTTGCTTGCTTTTTCTGAAAAGTGTTCATTTGGGCACAGGTTTAGCTGGAACTACTACCACATTTTATCATCGTTCATCATTGTCTTCTTCAATTAAAATGTTATCCAACATATATAGAGATAATTTTACAGTGTGAAAATACAAGTACCAGGAAAAAAACAAAACAAACAAAAAACAAAACAAAAAGCTGAGTGCAGAACTAAATCCAACTTTTCAGAAGTTTTATTCCCATACAATTTGAGAAATGGATGTGGCTTTTTTTTTTAATATACACAGGAAAAAAAATTAAGATTATTTTAAAACAATAACTTATGCCCTGCTTAAAACTACACTTTGGAATACAATCTCTCTATTGTATTTCCATGTTACTGAAAGGGGAGGGAGGGGATTTAACCTAACGGTTAGACTAGAGCCGATCAAGAGGGGCAGCGAGGGGCAACATACCCCCACAACGGGACCTCTCAAGAATACTGACCAGATGAACTGGAGACAAAGTGACCTCTTGCGTTAGGGGAAGCCACTGGCTGGTTAGAAAACCGATAAGGGGAACGGGCGGGGCGGGGGGAGAGCTGCTAAGTCACCGAAGGACAAATGATTCAGACGAGCAATTCAGAACTTTCCTTTTTTGAGACAAGGCTTTCAAAACAGACCCTAGCTCAAGACCCTGCGTGGGGGTGACCAGACAGGAAGCTCCCGGGAACCAGAGCTGGAGAACCTCAAGACGCTTCTGGCTTTTCACTGGGCAAGGGGGAAACCGATGGGCCTTAGTAAGAAATGGAGAACCACCAGACTGCCGGCTGTCTTGCTGCCAAAGAAGCGAGCCCAGCAGTGCGCTCAAAGGGAGCAAGGCCGCAGTGGTGGGGCCGAGGCGCGTCCGTAAAAGCCGCCCAGCGAAAGAGGGACCGAGAGAAGCTGGTTTCAGACAAAGAAAAGGCAGCCCCAGGCCCCGTTTGTTGGTGACCCATCGTCTGGATTGAGGAAAAACTCACAGGACGATGAACGGGCATCGCCTCTGGACGGGAGAGGTGCTGCTAAAAAAGGAAGGCCCCGGAAATTGGAAAGGTAGGTAGGTTGTTTGGAGGCACCTGGCCCAGTTAAAGGGCCAGCCAATGCCAACTGGTCCCAGAAGAGGGAATGGCGACAGGCGAGGGAAGCAATTGTCACTCTGCAGGGATGCTCGGATCTTGGTCCAGACACCTGGAAAACTGCCCCCCTCCTCCCACCTGATCTTAAGGCCACAGGCTGACCTGTGCACGGGCAGAGCAGCCTCCTGCCAATTTGCAGCTCTGAGCTGGGTGTTGAAGTCAGGAGCTGAATGGCCTGGCACCGGACCAAATGTGAGATGAAGGGTGGCTGCCTTCCCTAATTTCAAGAGCTGCTAGCAATTGTTAAGGGAGGTGGGTTTTTTTTTTAGCACACTCACAAAGAAGGCACAGCGGCACTGGACGTGTGCTTAAGGGAAGGCCTGTCCCAGGTGGGAAACGGGCGTGTCCCCCCTCCCCCACCCACGTCAGCCTTCCATTTGGGTCAACGGCCCAAAGACTGCAGCTCAAGTGGGATTTCCACATATTTTTCCCACCCAGGAGGAAAGTCAGAAGGGAATTTTTTCCAGCCTTCTTGGCCTCCTCCCTACAAGCTCCCCCCTCCCCTTTGTGTGTTCATTTCACATGGCGCATGCATAATGGAGGGGAGGTGGGCCAATGCCGTGTTCCTTGTCAAGAGTCGAAAACAAACCGTTTCCATTATTTACACAAAAGGCGGTGAGAGTTATAAAAAGGAAGGAGGAATGCTTGCAAAGAGGGGCTTTCAAAGCACACGATTCTGACACAGATACAACTTTTAAATGTGGTTCTAAAATAAGGAGTACATAATTCATCTTATTTATAAGAGAGAGGGAGGGAGAGAGAGAGAGAGACTGAGGAAGGAGGAGGAGGAAGAGGAGGAGGAGTGGGCTCTGGATACCAGGAAGCAGAATGGAAGTGGAAGAGAAGTTTAGGGGGCTGAAGGGGATGGGTGGGGTAGGAGAAGGACCGGAATTTAACTCCCACCCAATGAATGTAACACAAGTATCCTTGAAAGGCTTAAAAACAGCAACAAACCACAGGTTTCATTTTAAAGTGCGAAAAGATAGTGAGGATGGCCTAGGGATCGCTCCCCTGCCCCCCCCAGTGGTACCGTGGAAACTCCAGTTAAAACTGCCCTGTTGATGAGAACAACTCTTCCCCCTCGCACACACACGGACACACAGAGACACAAACAGGGCAGTTTACCAGGCACTGCTAATACACAATCCCCTTCACATCCCCAGTGCAGAAACCCCGAACGGTTCTCCCGAGTTCGCAGTTTCTCCCGAACCAGGAAGCCGGGCCAACCTTTGGCTGGGAAGAGGGGGATGCCCCTAGGGCGAGATTCTCCTGGGCCACCAGCCTCTTCCGCCACGGGCCCACCACGCATCAGCAGCTGCCGCTTGGGAAGGGACCAAGGGAAGGGGGCCCAATGGCAGGGATTCAGAGCTGCCCAAAGGTTTCAAGCGTTTCCCATCAGCCTCTTTCCCGTGGCATCTTCCTGGTGAGGCAGCAACCCCGGAACTCCCCCAAGGACGTGGCTCAGGGCTCCCCCGCAGCTCCGTGGTCTGGGTGGCCCTTGCACCAAAGCGGCCAGAAGCAAAGCCCTGGTTTAAACCCTCTCTTTTGAACCCATCATTTCTTCCGGGGCCCCAGTTTCTTCGGCTCCTCCGAGAGACTCCAGCGAAACAGCCTTCCCGAAATACACCACACTCGTAACTCACCTTATTTCTCCCCCCCACCAATTTCCGGGGAGGGGGTGAAAGAAAGGGACGTCTGCAGGTTTGCCCTGCTCTCTCTTCGCTAGCAATGCTTCTCCCCAGTTGCTCCCAACCAGACACGCGCACACACACACACAGCACAACGAACAAGTGTGTTTCTGTCAACGTAGTGTTCCAAAGGAGTCCAAGCCCAGGCCCGACCACAAAACAGCAAACCTTCTTTGCAAATGGACATGTGCCTCCCCTCCCCTCTTTCTCTCCTCTGCTAAGTGCTAACACCAATATCCCACCAGGGCGGGCGAGGGAGGGAGGGGGAGGGAGGGAGGGGAAGAGGGTGGTGAGAGAGATGCCATGGTTTGTCCTAGGGAGACCACATGGCCAGGGAGATGGCCTTGCTTTGCCTTGCCCGAGGAACTCTGCCAGCCGCCAACACTCCGGACCCTTCCTCCCTGACGTTCCGGTCAAGAGGACGTGACATTCCGGCCTTCACTTGAGTTGAGTGGATCCAGCTCTTCTGAGCCACTTCTGGGGATGCAGCCAGTGGGGCTAAAGGAAAGGGGCCGAGGTGAGATGTCCAGCACTGCAGGATAGGCCTCCATCGTTCCTGGAATGTGCCTGGGGAGGGGGGGGGGAGAGGAAGGGGGGAAGGAGCCCCCCCCGCTTCACAGTCCTCTCTGTCCACACATGGATTGAGGCCGAGGAGGGAGGGGTCCAGCGCCCCAACCGGGCTAAACCTGCCTCTCTTTGCTTGGGTCCGAGTAGATCCCGATGGAAAGGATGCTTGCCTGGGAAGAGGGCTCCAGACTCTCCAACCACATCCCGCTGCTTGTAAGCCCAGGGGTGCCCTCCCGTGCCAGCCCCGAGGCCGAACCGGGCTCCAGAGGAGTCTGAGGCGCCAGCCAGCCCGCCGTGGTTCAGCCCCACAGAAGTCTGGAACTGAACGGCGGAGGCGAGGCCGGGCCAAGAGGCGCCAAGGTGGATGGTCCCGTCCTCTGCGTCGCTCAACGGAGGCCTTTCTTCCTGACCCGGCCTGGGTTCACAGTGTGTGCTGCTCGGCCTGGAGCTGCGGCGGGAGCAGGGACTGGAGGGGAGACTGGGGCGAGGGAGGCGGCGTCTGGGGCGGGGAGGGCTGGGCGATGACAGGCGTGGAGGAGAGGAAAGGGGTGCTGATGGGCAGGGTGGAGGGGGAGTTGGGGGTGGCGCCGGGGGGCTCGACGATGGGCCGGCTATAGAAGAAGAAAGAGCACTGCTGGATGAAGAGTTCGATGATTGTCTGGTAGATGCGGGTGGCGGTCAAGGCGTCCATGGTGCTGAAGTCGGGGCGCATCAGGGTGGGCCAGAAGCAGATGGAGAGGTTCTCGCTGGTCATCAGGTTGGTGCGGTTGTTGTGGCTCACTCTGCAAGGACAAAGGGCGGGGGGGGGGAGGTGGGAGGGGGTCAGGCACGGGAGGCAAGAGCCGTCCCTCACCCCCACCCCGCCCAGAGACCACCTGCTCTGTGGAGGGGACGAACTGGGAACGCAGAATCCAAACTGCAGGTGGTTCTCGACTTACAATCGTTCATTTAGCGACCATTCAAAGTTACAACGGCACTGAAAACAGTGGCCGAGGACCTTGCTTACCTGGGAGAAACGTCAGGGGAGGGATCCACCCTGGGGAGCTTCTGCTGTCCCAGCGGGTTTGTCCAATGACCCCCCATGTGTAGATTTTAAGGCACATCTGGGGGGGGAGGGGATGGAAGGAGCCGGAGGAACTTACTTGTTCAAATGGGAGATGACGTATTTGAAGACCTCGTAATTCTCCCTGGGGAACTTCTTCAGCACCTCTTTGAGCGCGTGCAGTTTCTGCTCTCGGTCATTGATCTCTGTTGAGGTGGGGAAAAGGAAGAAGGTTGGAGGTTCTTTTCGAGGAGCCTCCCTCTGAGGTCACCCAAGGGCAACCATGAGCAGCTCCTGCTTAAGGAATAAACCTATTTACCCTGGTTGGTCCTCCCCCCACCCCGCACCCCTCCCCCGTATCAGCTGAGGCTACCCCTACAAAGTGGTCCTGGGGAAGGGGACGAGCTAAGAAGGCAGTTAATACAAAAGTCTTACAAATGGCAATCAAAACATCTGAGGATTTTATTCAGCCAAATCTGCCTTATTACAAGGAATATGTGGCCATTAAAATTAATTTCCTTCCCAAAAAACACTACCAGATACTATAAACCATATAAATTTATCGGACAACTCTCTTTGCATTTTTCTTCCCCAAGTCCTAAGAATCTCAAATTGCTGGCAGAACTGAACTAGCGTGAATAGCAGTAGCTCTTAAATTTATATACCGCTTCACAGTGCTTTTGCAGCCCTCTAGCGGTTTACAGAGTCAGCCTCTTGCCCCCAACCATCTGGCTCTTCATTTGACCCACCTCGGAAGGGCGGGAGGCTGAGTCAACCTGAAGCCTGGTGAGATTCGAACTGCCAAATTGCAGGCAGCCAGCAGGCAGCAGAAGTAGCTTCAGTACTGCACTCTAACCACTGGGCCACCGTGACTCATGAAACTGGGCACTCCAAGTTAAAAGCCTCACATTTTATGAAATCTGTTCTATGTAAACCAGGAAGGGGGAAAATAGCTTTTCACAAGTCCTTGGAGTAATCAAGTCTTCCCAAATGCTCACAGAAAAATCCAGGTATAATATAGAATAGAATCTTTTTGGCACCAAGTGCTGAAAAGGTCGAGCAGAAACATCACGCATGCTCGTCAGGGCCACACTCCGGAAAAGCCGAACTTCTGGGTTCTGGTGCACATGTGCACCTGACAATCATCTGGGTGGCACACATGCGCAGGCCTGTTTTTGGCACTGCCACACGCGCGAAGAGCAGCTGATCATCACACACGCATGTGTGCTAGAAACCCAGAAGACAAACAGGCAAGGCCGCATGTGCCAGGCGACATGGCTTCGCATACTATTTTGGCCACGCATACCATAGGTTCGCCATCTCAGGAATAGAATATAGAATAACAGAGTTGGAAGGGACCTTGGAGGTCTTCTAGTCCGACCCCCTGCTCAGGCAGGAAACGCTCTACCATTTCAGCCAAATGGTTGTCTAATCTTTTCTTAAAAACTTCCAGTGTTGGAGAATTCACAACTTCTGGAGGCAAGTCGTTTTGTTTTGAGCAGTGTAATGCTTTGAGCCAGACATAGACTGGCCTTAAGCACAAAACCAGCTGAGTGATCTTGGGCCAGTCATTTTCCCTTAGCCCTAAGGAGGAGGCAATGGCAACCCATTTCTGAAAAACCTTGCCAAGGACACTGCAGGGACTAGCCCAGGCAGTCTCCGGAATCAAGACACCATTGAATGGAAGAAACGCAAAGCCCAGACCCAGCCTTGCTTAGCAGCCTAGTATAAGGACATAAGAATTTGCATTTTTATTTACCAAGTCTTTATGATCCTGTTAATTAGTCTTAATAGTTAGGTTCCTTGGTATTTTATTATCTGCACATAGCATGAGGGTGAATTCTTCCACTTATCACATCTGTGCTTTTTAGTTTGTACTTGCTAACACCTTACAATAATAGCCCAAGATCCTGACGGTAATAAAGTTAAACCACACTTCTCCAATTTTTGTTTGAAAGGGTTGCATTAAAAACGTCTGTGGCAGCAGCCACAATAAATATTATGGGAGGCTGTCTGCCCAAGAAGCCAGTTCCTTAAGCCAACAGCAGCCTTTGCTTCTTTCTGTTCTGCATTTTTTTTTAAATTTTTAAATGCACCAACGTCACTGGGGTGAATCCGTCACCGGAGAGAATAGCTTTCTGAGCTTAATTTTTTATTTCAAAAAAGTATCTTTTAGAGGAACAAAAGCAAAGGCATCTTTTGTTGGGAATCCCTCAGAGACGGCTTCTCAAGCGGAGACGCCAAACTCCACTTTAGATAGACCACACAGTTAAATATTTAAAGAGCTCTCAGCGCCGCTCGGAGCTCCGACAATTTTAAGTGCATCTGCAGTGAAATTCAGGATTGTCAACAGCAGCATTGCTGGCTCAAAAAAAGAAAGAAAGAAAAAGAAAAAGAAAAAGAAAAAGAAAAAGAAAAAGAAAAAGAAAAAGAAAAAGAAAAAGAAAAAAAAGCGGTAGGGGGGCGGTGTCTGTTTGGACTTCAGCACTGTCAGGGCAGCTTGAAAACAGAAGAGAAGCTTCCTAGAATAGTCACCAGACCAGGGATGCTCAATCTTGGCTTCTTTAAGATGGGTGGGACTTCAACTCCCAGAATTCCCTAGCCAGCCTTACTGGCTGGCTGGGGAATTCTGGGAGTTGAAGTCCTACCCATCTTAAAGTAGCCAAAATATATATATATTTACTGCTTTGAACCTAGCAGACCAATGTTGGAAGCTTTTTCATATATTTTTAGAAACTTGTGTTCACTGGCTATTAATCACCCCTTATTTAAAACAGTCAGGGGGCACTACTGCAATATCAATTTTATTTTGTGTAATTCTGTGACTGGTGGAAGCTGCACCATTTACCTCCGCCTAAAGAAAACCAAAGAAAACATATATATGAGTTTGTCTGAACCAAACAGCCCATGGCTGCAGATCCCCATGGATATTTCGCCTGCCCCAAGGCTGGCAAAAAAAAAAATCAGGAAAGTGACTAGCATGTTCTATCATTCTCTAATCTTATTTTAAACCACCGCACATGATTCAAACAATCACGGTTAAAAACGAAGAGATCAGTAATCACAGAACAAACTAATAACCAACAAGGGAAAGAATTAGAAAGCCAAGCCACCAAAACAAATCGGAACCCAAGTCAATTAATTAAAAAATAAAAAACCAGAAGAGATAAAACGACTTCAGCCTCCCCCTCTGATTTCACGGTGAGAGAATCTGGAAGCAACTCAATGAAGGAATTGCTGCCAGGCTGCAGACAAATATGCCTGTTAAAAAGATTTTGTTGTTTGTCTTCGGCTTTTTGAGATATAGTTCAAAGAGAACTAATTTTATCTTGCTATATTTAAAATATGGCAAGTGGCCTCTCATGGGCACAGGTTAGTTGCAGCCCTGCCACTTCACTGAGACCGCGGCCACAAGGCACCGTTCCTGCCCTAGTTTTTACTGCAGCAGCCAAAGATCTCAGGGCGATCTGCCATGTTTTGGACAGAAAAGATTTTTGGACCCGTTTCAGTTAGGTAGAAATGCATGAATGGCTTGAGTCGATTTAGAACACAGAATAACAGAATTGAAAGGGAGCTTTCAATTCTGTTATTCTTTTATTATCTGTTATTATTCTTTCAATTCTTCTAGTCCAGGGATGTCCAACTTTGGCAACTTTAAGACCTGTGGACTTCAACTCCCAGAATGGCTGGCTGGGGAATTCAGAAAGTTGAAGTCCACAGGTCTTATAGTTGCCAAAGTTGGGCAGCCATTCCGGACAAATGGTTGTCCAACTTCTTCTGGAAAACCTCCAGTGATGGAGCAACCACAACCTATCTAGGCAATTAAACACCCTTCCAGTGTTTAATTGTTCTCACTTTTTAGGAACTTTCTCCTTAATTCCAGGTTGCTTCTCTCCTTGATTAGTTTCCAACCATTCTTTCTTGACCTGCCCTCAGGTGCTTTGGAGAATAGACTGACCCCCTCTTCTCTCAGCCCCTCAAATATTGGAAGGCTTCTATCATGTCACCCCTGGTCCTTCTTTTCATTTGAGGGGTTTTTATTAGTCATTTCTACGAAGCATCCTAGGGCAGGGGTCGCCAACCCCCGGTCTGTGGCATGCCAGAAACTGGTCCTCGCAAACAAGCAAAGCCCCATCTGTGGGATGTAGGCAGCACACGAAACCAGGCCCCCTCCGGTCCGTGGGAAAACCTCTGTCCACAGAACCAGTCCCTGGTGCCCAAAAGACTGGGAAGGCTGCTGGCCTAGAGAACTTCTCTGGCTCAGGTTTCATTGGTCTCCAACCCTACAGCCCAAACTCTGCCTCGTTCCTCCATCAGATACGCCTTCCTTCCCTATTAACCAAGATAATAAATAAAACAGGGAAAAGTTTAGAAGATGCTGCTTCAGCAGTTCGTGTCCAATGAGACTCTTTTCTAGTCTGTTTTCATTTCTAACTCTAGGTGGAGCCACGGAATCCCATCACTCGGCAGCAACAACACTGCCTGACACACCATTTGGATGTTCAACAGCTGACAAGCAAGTGCCGCTAGTGCTCTTTGTGGGTTCGGTTTCAAAAATGAATCTATTCGAAGGCTTCACAAACACGAGGGATTCTCCCTTTGGCGTCCTAAGAAAGGCCGGCCTTGATGGCTGGTGGGCACATACTCACTGTGGGCCTCCACCAGCTCGACCTGCATGTTGTAGGGCACCAGGGGATCCGGCAGCTCTGAGAAGAAGCTCTTCATGGCTCCAGCTACAGCGTTCACAGTGAAATCCTTCTCGGCAAAGTCCAGGTTATGATCTGCGAGGAGGGGATTCAAGGGTTAGGCTTGCCTATCAAACAGCTGCAAAGAAAAGACCAACAGAAGCAAGGGGGGGGGGGCGGAGGGAGCCTCAGCTAAGAAGTCTGGCTGTCCTTCAAATGTCAATTGATTTAAAAAAGTAATTGGGAGGGACGAATGGCCACTCATTTCCCTTGACACTCAGAATGGTGGAATGCAGCATGAATTTAATACAAAATCCCTCAGTCTTGTGACTTTTGTGGGGTTGTGGATGGAAACTAGACAAAGATTTATCGGCAGGAATGTATCTCCAGACCCGAATCTCTCCAATTACAGGAAGTCCCCGACTTACAAAGGGTTCATTTAGTGACTGTTCAGAGATACATCACTGGAAAAAAATTCTATTTAAAAAATATACTATTTTTCACATTTATGTCCGTTGCAGCATCCCTTTGGTCACGTCATCAAAATTTGGCGACTGACTCATGTTTATGACCGTTGCAGGGCTCCCAGGGTCCCCTTTTGTGACCTGCTGACGAGCAAAGTCAGGGGAAGCCGGATTCGCTTAACAACGGTGCTGCTAACTTAACAGCTGCAGTGACTTGCTTAATAACTGCAGCAACGAAGGTCGTAAAATGGGGGCAAAGCTCACTTAGCAACAGAAATGGTGGGCTCAAAGTGTGGTCGTAAGTCAAGGGCTCCCTGTGTTATGATCCTGCTGGGAAAAGCAGCTGGTTGTCCCCCCACTTTGGGAAGGGGGGGGCGAAACCCAGGAGCAGTGTTTTTCCATAAGGGGGCTGGCCCTCTGGAACGCCCCCCGTCCCTTTGGAGGTGCCTCAGTCTCCTTCCAGAAGAAGTTAAAAGCAAGAGTGTCCCCGCCCCCCCCGCCACTGCCACTGCTCGGTCTCCCTGCAAACCCCGACTGCCTTCCTATCTCAAGGAAAAGCACGGAGGCTCTGGGTCCTACCTTGGTCAAATTGCCGCTGCAAACTTTCCATCTCAGACTTGTTTCCACTCACCCGGTAGATCCCTTCAGTACCCAACCCTGGTGGGAGAGAAAAAGATTAGAGCAGAGCAAAAGTGCAAATCTGAAGATTACATTACCAGGAAGGAAATATTTTATGGGAGACTGAGCATAGAAGCCTTCTGCCCAGAAAATGGGGGCACAGGAATGCAAGTCATGATTTCACTCCTTCTAGCACTGATGAGGTTACCTAGTTTGGTAATGAAACTTCTGCAAGGAAGCAACCAAGCTCAAAGAGAACCAACCCACCCACCCCCCTCAGTCGTTTTGTCCTCCTCTCCCTCCTTCTAGAATGGATGATGTTACATACTTGGGTCACAAAACATCTGTAAGAAAACAACCAAGCTCACACAGCATCAAGGACCCCACAGTCCTCCTCCTCCTCCCTTCTAGCATTGATAACATTACCTAGTTCGGTAATGAAACATCTGCAGCGCAGAGAGCACCAAGGACCTGACAAGTCACAATAAGGTGGGATATAGACACCTATTTAGCCCACGGTCACATAACAGGCCTCAAGCCTGTGTGAGGAAAATGTGATTTTGTATTAAATTTGCGCTGCAAAGTGTCAAGGGAAATGAGTGGCCATGAGTGTCCCTTAGTTCCTTCCAACTACTAAAGCTTTTTTAAATTGCTAAAAAGGCAGAAAGAACTTCAGAGCAAATAAACTTAGCAGTGGAGGTTATAACTGAAAAACAAACTGAGGTAGAAACGGTGATGAATAACCTTCTGCCTTTCTGCTTTCTGTATCACATATATATCCGTGTGGCTGTAACCGCTTATATTATACCTTTGTGGTGGATTTTAATTGCTACGAGATGCTGTGGGAAGATAATGATAGCTAAAAGTATAATTACTAGAACCCTGCACTAACCTCACGCCCCTGCAGAAATGTGTTGAAATTATATTTCCTAATTACAAAGAGCTATAAAAGACCTGCCATGAATGGCTAAGGCATTTGTGGGGTTTTTTTGCAATTTGAGGAGGGGGAGAGGGTGGTATAAATCAACTACTTGATCAGTGCATGAATCAAAAACTGGGGATCATCCACAGCACAAATGCTGAAAGTATCTGTCCACCAACTACTTTGACAGTGGATCTGTGATTACAGGTAGTCCTTGACTTACAACAGTTCCTTTAGTGACTGTTCCAAGTTACAACAGCACTGAAAAAAGTGACCTATGACCTGTTTTCACACTTATGACCACTGCAGCATACCCGTGGTCACACGATCAAAATTCGGGTGTTGGGTATCTGACTCCTATTTATGATGGTCACAGTGTCCCGGGGTCATGTGATCACCATTTGTAACCTTTCTGGTTGGCTTCAATGGGAGGAAGCCCGATTCACTTAATGACCACCTGATTCTCTAACAGCTGCAGTGATTCGCTTAACAATTGTGGCCAAAAATAAATAAATAAATAAAATGGGCAAAACTCACTTAACAATGGCCTTGCTTAGCAACAGAAGTTTTGGGCTCAATTGTGGTCGTAAGTTGAGGTATATACTTCAATAGGGGAGCATTTTCCTGCCAAAGAAAGCAACCCGACTTGGGTTTAAATCTTGCCTGTGCCAGAATCTCGTCTGGTGCAAACAGAGATGACAAGCTCCTATGACCATGATGGAGAACCTATGGCAGGAGTGCCACGGGGCATGCGGAGCCAATTCTGCAGGCATGTGAGTTGACGCCCAGGTCAGCTCCACTGCTCATGCCTGCCTGCCTCCCACTGGCCAGCTGATTTTCGGGTCTCTGCCGGGAGATGCAAGCACCTGTGCGGGATGGGGGTGGGGGGTCGCATGCACATGCGCGGGGGGGGGGCAGCACACACACCCGCACCCCGTTTCTGCTAGCAGCAAAACAGTCACACGCGCATGCAGGGAGGCGGGGGGAGCATGAGGAGGCCATGCATGCATGGGCGGGGGGCGGGGCCTGCAGGGGGGCACCGCATTATGTGTGTCGGCGTGCCCATTTCGGCACCCGAGGGAAAAAAGGTTCGCCACCTCTGTCCTATGAGAAAGCTTGACACATAAATCTCAGCATGCCTGGTTATTTTAAGTTCAAGCAAGTTTAATGGTTATTCTTTTTAAAAATGAGAAGCCACTGAATAGAAAGAAAGCTGGCGTGGAAATCTGGAAGCCATCATGAAGCTAAGAAGCCAGCAGAAGATCACAAATTATCCTTCTTGGTAACTGCAGGAAGGTCTTTATAAATCTACAATATTGGCGAGCAGTTCAGCATCTTAGCATCTTCAAACTTGGGTAGCTGCTTTCCGAGAAGCCGACTGGGGAGAAATGCAAAGGGCCTATCTCCCATTCAGGAAGGTACATTAAAAATAGGGGAGTCTGCAAGATTTATTCCGAGGGTAGAGATCACCAATGGCATGGCTTTAAAAGCTCCAAACTGCCAACTGCGATTATGCCATTGATCCCTGGTTGACAGGCAAAGATGCCCACCTGTGTGAGGAATGAAAACGAGACAGGGGTTTTGGGAAAGGCCAGATGAAGCGCAGCTGTACACAAGCAAAGCAAGGGGGCTTTGGAACAGTGCTACTTGTCAGGGGCTTCATCGTAGCCAGAAGGTAACGCGTGGAGCCCACCGGGGTGTCTTAGGGACGCCCAGGAGGAACAAAAATGGCTATCAAATCCAAGCCAGCAGCAGCTTCCCAATCGTACCATCGATGGCAAAAGCGGCTCTCAACTTTGCTGCGGTGAAAAAGCAATGTTTAGTAATATTTCCTGCAATCCACTTCCATGTTTATGTTATAAAATCCTGTTTTACACCCAATCCTTGTCACACACAAAACTAGGCAGGCGTTGTGTACTGAGAACCGTAGGTGAGCTATGACAATAGAACCGTTTTTGTGCCAGAAACAAGCCTCTTTGTTGCTAGATACACATCGAATTCACAAGCAGGCCAAATATCAGCAACTGACCCATTCGGGGGCCATCCAAAATACGGATTATACAAGAAACCGTGAATACAACTTCCCAGGGTTTAATTTGGGCTTAAAATTACATACTGTAAATTGTCCCTTTACACTACAGGTAGTCCTCGACTTATGATCCCAATTGAGCCCAACATTTCTGTTGCTAAGCAATACAGTTGTTAGGTGAGCTTCTCCCCATTTTACGGCCTTTCTTGCCACAGTTAAGTGAGTCCCTGCAGTTCTTAAATTGGTCACACGGTTGTTAAGTGAACCTGGCTCTCCCATTGACTTGGCTTGTCAGAAGGTCGCAAAAAGGGGATCACATGACCCCTGGACACTGCAACCGTCAAAAATATGAGTCAGTTTCCAAGCATCTGAATTTTGATCACATGACCACGGGAAAGCTGCAATGGTCTTAAGTGTGAAAAAACAATCATAAGCCACTTTTTTTAAGTGCTTTTGTAACTTTGAAAGGTCACTAAATGATCGGCTGTAAGTCAAGGACCACCTGCACAGAGACAAAACAGCACTGGGGTGGGAGAAGAGAGCAATCCCTCCCTTTCCTTCCCTAACACCCGTCTCCACCTTCACTTGAGAGCCCAGTTGGCATCACGGATCATTTCTAAGGCCACGTCCTTTGAAGTTTACACTCTGCTTAGGTGATGTTTGTGTACGCTATTTGTTCAGATTAACAGAGCTGGAAGGGACCTTGTAGGTCATCTAGTCCAACCCCCTGCCCAAGCAGGAGATCCTACACCATTTCTGTCCGATGGCAGTCCAGTCTCTTCTTGAAAGCCTCCAGGGATGAAGCTCCCACAACTTCTGAAGGCAACTTCTGTTCTATGGGTTCACTGCCAGGAAATTCCTCCTTATTCCCAGGTTGAATCTCTCCTTGGTCAGTTTCCATCCATTATTCCTTGTCCGGCCTTTGGGTGCCTTGGAGAATAGCTTGACCCCCTTCCTCCTCTCTGTGGCAGCCCCTCAAATAGTGGAAGACTGCTCTCCTGTCTCCCTTGGTCCTTCTCTTCACTAGACTAGCCATGCCCAGGTCCTGCAACTGCCGTTCGGTTTCCAGCAAGGCAAATAGAATGAGATTCTGTGGACCCAGGAGGACCAATGGAAGGCAGGCTCTTTTACATGTCGCGGATCCCCAGCGGCTTCCTGTCACCAGCCCACACGCTCCATTCATCAGTCATGCCCAGAGCAAAGCTGTCACAGGGCAGCTCATGGGCTTCCGCCGGTGGAAGAGACAAATATAATAATGCCTCTTGGAACCGAGACCTTCCTTTTCCCCACTGCCCTTTTATTCAACAGAGAAGCCCACAGTGTCCCATCGAGTTACTCCATCGAACGTGGCCGTTTCCAGAATGGGACAATTGTGAAAAACTGAACATTATGCAGCAACGCCTCCCCGTCCTTCCTGCGGGCAGCAAGCAGTCTCCAAATATAGCTGTTGCTGGATGATGGAAGGATAATTGTTTTATTCTATATGCAAATTAACGGCCAGGGTTATTTGCCCCGGTTAATGAGGCAGAGGGAAATAAAGTTTAAATTGGGGGGGGTGGGGGAGAGGTAGGAATAGGAGGTTTTCAACGTGGGTGGAAAGAACCTGAAGGCAGAGCGAGAAGTAATGGATGGAAGCTTATTAAAGACAGACCTAGAACCTAGAACTAAGGAGGATTTTGTGAGAACAATTAACCAGTGGTGCAACTTGCCTCCAGAAGTTGTGGATGCTCCGTCACTGGAGGCTTTTAAGAGAAGAATGGACAGGCATTTATCGTCAATGGTATAGGGTCTTCTGCATGAGCAGAGGGTTGGACTAGAAGACCTCCAAGGTCCCTTCTAACTCTGTTTTTCCATTATAATATGAAGAGCAGAAAATATTCAAAAACAAACACATACCATGTTTTCCCGAAAATAAGACCCTGTCTTATATTTTTTTGAACCCTGAAATAAGCGCTTGGCCTTATTGCCATGCACCCAAAAGCCCGATTGGGCTTATTATCAGGGGATGTCTTATTTTGGGGAAAATAGGGTAGTAATCATTAACTTTTGAAAAATCTTAACAAAGCTGCACGTTTCTGTTCAAATCTTATCTCAATTGCTGCTCAGCTCTTCATTTACCATTTCATAAAATGGGAATAATACCAGTTGAAGTAGGTGGACTCCATCTCAACAAACAAAATTCTCAGCTAGCAAAAACTCAGGGATGCAAGCTAGCTTATTTCCAAAGTAGGTATATATTTATAGCCTATTCTTTTCCACATCATGTCTTTCAAGGAACTTTAGCCTAAATATGGCAATAAACTGTACAACAAATTTGTGTTTTTCTGTAAACATTTCATTTTTGAAAACAGATAATCAGCCTTTCAACACTCTATTCAATGGCCGTCCTATATTTAGCGTTCTTCTTGCAGTGTTAGAAAATATTAAAAATATTCCTGAAAAAAATATCAAAATGTCTAATTGATCCAAGCCTATAACTAAATTAGAAACATTTTAAGGTGCCATTTGCTATCAAAGATCTGTCAGCACAAACACGAGTTTACTTTTCCTCAAATGTGTGTGAAAAATATGATTAATATGAAAGTAGGTAGCTTCAGTTTCAGAGAAACTAGCAGAAATGCATTTAGCCGATCTCAAATTGTATTATCACCTCGGGGAGGGGGGGAAATGATTTAAATGCATTAAATGTGTCACAGCTTGTATTCTAAAGGAAACAAATTATGCACAAGTACAGTGATCAAAATACTAAAAAATATGCAAAATGACAATATGTATGGCTTCCCCACACCCAAACCATTAAATCAATAACAAGACAAGCTAAATTCAGTTAGAGATCAGTGAAAATGAAGATATTTTTCTTTCCCACTGAAGTTCATAGATTTCCTGAAATCTAACCCTGGTTAAAAACTTGGGCCTGCATTGTCCAGAGGTGGGTTTCACATAATTTTACCACCGGTTCACTGCGCATCAAAAATGTGAGTGTGTGTGCGTGCACGCCAGCTTTGCTCGCGCCTCCCACGCATGCGCTTTGCCCGCGCACACAGCTTAGAAAATGTGGCTAAATAGGACATAGCGCCAGGGTGGGTGGGCAGGTCCACCTGCAGGTCGCCACTACCATTTCGCCTGAACTGGTCTGAACCCGGCTGAAGAGTGTTTCTCAACTCTGACCACTTTTAAGACTTGTGGACTTCAACTCCCAGAATTCCTCAGCCGGCTGGTGGGGGAATTCTGGGAGTTGGAGTCCACATGTCTTAAAGCTGTCAACATTGAGAAAAACTACCCTAGAACAGGGCTCTCCAACCTTGGTCCCTTTAAAACTTGTGGACTTCAACTCCCAGAGTTCCTCAGCCAGCTTTGCTGGTTGAGGGACTCTGGAAATTGAAATCCACAAGTCTTAAAGGGACCAAGGTTGGAGAGCCCTGCCCTAGAAGGCAAAATTTGCCTGGGTATTAGGGAGATTTTACATCCCCTCTACAATACAACTGTATCATTCATTTGATAGTTGATGCCACTCTCAAAGAAAGAAAGGGTTAAATTCTAAAGCAATCCTTCCACAGAAACACCTGGATTTAGCTTTCCTTCCAGTCTGCAATTTTTTAACCGAAAACAACCATGTTGAAGCAATTCTTAAAACACTACAAATCTGATTTTTTTTTAAAAAAAAAATCTGTGCCCTGGTATCTATTCTTGCCTTACCACATTCCGAGCCCATGACATCAGTGGGCTGAAATTCTGACGGGGCCTTCATAAAAATGCCAGCTCCTTTTCGGAAGTCAACAGCTCTTGCCGATTTTGGGACCGATGTGGCGCAATTCTTCTACCCTAGAGCTACTGTTCTTTGATTTCAACCCTAACAGATCCAAGGAAGCCACATAAAAACATGAAAATTATCAGGGAGTGGAAAAAAGAAACGTGTCACAATCGCCCTGGGACTGCCAGTCCGATTTTTTTATCCTCTGTGTTGTGCTATCAGGTAGCAAAAAATTCCTCGAGGTTCACGTTTGTGTTCGGAGAAAGCTGCACACGCATCTGTTTTGCAATGTGTCTGTCGGTGGCATCAGAAGCACCGAGCCGTTGTCAAACACAATATATGACAGTCTAACCGTTCTCCTGCCAAGCTAAGAATCAGCTCAGCTCCAAGAGAGTTAAGAGATTATGCTGCTTTAAATCTGCACCGCTCCTCAGTTGAATCCAGTTCCCAAAGGGTTATACCAGGAGTGAAATGCTCCCGGTTCGGACTGGATCGCCTGATCCGGTAGCAATGGCGGTGGGTGGTTCAGAGAACTGGTAGCAAAAATCCCTGCCCCCCCCCCCATTCCCAGCTGAGCTGCACGATCATCAGAGGGTTGTTGTTGCTTTTTTACTTTTAAAAGCATTTTTTCTTCACCCCGAAAAAATTCTTTTTAGTTAAAAAAAAAGCCTCTGATGATCGCGCAGTTCAGCAGGGATCATCAGAGGCTTTTAAAAGCATTTTTTCTACAACCTCTTCAGTTGTAGAAAAAATGCTTTTAAAATTATTATTTTTTTTAAAAAAAGTTGGCCAAGCCCACCCAGTCACATTACCCCACCACCACCAAGCCACACCCACAGAACTGGTAGTAACAAATTTTACATTTCACCACTGGGTTATACCTGTCGGTCCTTTATAGGTGTGCATGCCACAGATGTCATTATTTTGGCATGATGATTAATGACAGAGGCTTAGATTCTGCGCGTGACCGGCAGAATGAATGTTACAGTGATTTCTAGACCAATGATTCTCAACCTTGGCAACGTTAAGACGTGGGGACCTCAACTCCACACTTAACGTTGCCGAGGTTGATAAACACTGGCTTAGTATAACAGGTGGGACAAGAAAATTTTCATTACCATGCTTTAAAAATCCAAACCATGATTTGGAGCAACTGTGCAACTTGTAAAGGGAAATGGGCCACTTTGGGAAAATTGAAAATAATCCTGAGCCACAAAGGAACAGCTGGTGCACAAAGATGGAGTTGGTGAAGCTTGAAGGAGCTGGCCCATGGCAGAATGTCTTTCAGGATGGCAGCAGCAATAAACGGATTGAATTGACTGAATCTGGGGCCTCTCAAAATTGTTTGGTGTCAAGGGCAATCTATCTTCTAAAATATATGGGGCAGCCACAGAGAGGAGGGGGGTCAACCTATTTTCCAAAGCACCTAAAGGCCAGACAAGAAGCAATGGATGGAAACTCATCAAGGAGAGAAGCAACCTAGAACGAAGGAGGAATTTCCTGACAGTGAGAACAATTCACCAGTGGAATAACTTGCCTCCAGATGTTGTGGGTGCTCCAACACTGGAAGTTTTTAAGAAGAGATTGGATAACCATTTGTCTGAAATAGTATAAGTTTCTTCCTTGAGCAGGGGGTTGGACTAGAAGACCTCCAAGGTCCCTTCCAGCCCTAGGATCCTATTTTCTATGTTCTATTGTTACTACTACTCACATCTGATTGGAAAGTTGGTGCCCTACTCATGCCCTCTTGTAGATACCAAAGACTATAGTGGGGGCAAGAGACCAGACCAGAGAGTTTGGATCCAGAAGCTTGTCCTCCAACTATCGTTGTGCCAAAGTTAATGAAATGCCCAACTAGGGGGAAGTCAGACTACAGACAAGTTTAGGGAGAGCGCTAAACAGAGTTTGCCACCTCACACATGTTTATAAACCAGGGTTTGAAAATCCCCCGTTAAATTGTCTCTGTGCCCTTCCTTATTGCAGCCCAATTTTTCTACGGCACTGCAGAAGACTGAATTCCAGTTGCGCTGCCAAGTTCTCCAAGACATTTGCAGATGGTAACCATGTGAACTCTGGACGATTGCTTTGAAAAATACCTCAATGTTTCCTTTGTTCAACTAAGCCCAAACTCACCACGTTGAGTCATGGCCATCATACTAAGTAATGCTTGATGGAGCCAACCACTCTAGTAAAATTCCTTCTTTTATTTTGGAAAAAAAAAAAGACCCCCACTAGATTAATTCCACGAATGCTACATTTTTACTTTTTTCATTTCCTACTTCCTATTCTGTCTAACTTTAAAAACAGTTTTTCAATATCTCATAATCCAGACTCAGTTATACAGAAGTAGTGTAAAAAAGGAGAAGGGCAAAATGAAATGTTACATTTTTTTAAAGTGGAAAATAAATATTTTGACACTTTTATTTTCAGTCAGTAAAATGAAACATGTGAGATATGCAATCACATAATCTTTGGCTTGTAAAATACGTATCTGAATCTTTTTTGTTCTTTCCCAAAATATTCTCAGTGTTAAATTATACCACACTGTAATCTGGGGGTTTATTAGCATTAAGGAAATATCATCATGGATCACTGTGTGAATTTAATATATATACCATGTAGTATTAGTTTCATACAAGGGAGGAGCTTATATAAAAGTGGACATCTTCAAACACTTTTAACCACTGATGAGACCAAGGGGTGTGTGTGTGAGAGAGAGAGAGAGAGAGAGAGAGAGAGCACACATAAATAAATAAAAGTAATCAAAATTCTTATTATTCTGCAGCATCCTTAGCATCTGGCACTGCTAACACAGCCACAATGTGCAGTTCTGTGCCAAAGTCCACACTACTAAGAGTTCCTATCTCTCGATGCAGCATTCAATACAAGCCAACTTATTATTTTCTGCTTTTTCCCAATTACATCCGCTAAGAGGCTTATTGCTCTGACATGCTTTCGAGCACAGGAGAAGCAGATGTGCCTCTCAGGGTGACCAGGCAGGTAAAAAGGTAGGAGAGGAATAGTGAACGTGGAGAATAGATTTAACAGGAAGCATGTCAAGCGTAGGATAAATTGCAGAGAGGGTTGCCCTGTGCAGGACACTCTGTCTGCAGGATATTCTGTTTGAAAATAACTCTCAAGAAGTTTCCCCCAAGAACATCCAAGTTATTAGCAGCACCAAGAATATTTACTACCTTGCTTTTAAACTGGCGGATTAGCAAACCAGGACTTCATCCAGCATCGAATGAGTGATTTCAATAAACGGCCCCTCCAAGCCACAAGCAAATACTACTCATGCCCCAAAATGAAGGCAGCCAAAATCCATCCTCGTCAGGAGCCAGTGAGAATTGGGCTCAAAGGCAAATATTTCAATCCAAATAACTAACCTGAAATTCTTATTTTCGCTAGTAATAAGAGCAAATATTCCACAGCCAAAAGTCAGCTTTGCGATTTTCCTGAGGTTTGCCGAGGGTTTATCCTACGGGGGATATGCATATACAATGCAAGAATGTCTTTTAAGGCTTCCAGATCAACCTGGCTAATAGTTAAATAATTAAGCAGCTGGCAGATGTTATCCAATTTCACCTACTGTAGCTGCAAGGGATAAAAAGATTCATATTCTGTTTGAACCTCCATGGTTAGACACTGCTGTCAATTATTGATGCCATAAAGAGGAGAGCTGATAAGGGAAGAAGTTGGGAAGACTTATCACTTAGAGGGGAGAAGGCCTTAAAAATGAGTTTAAGCCTTCACAGAAAAGCAGCATGTCCATTTTGCTTCATGGGGTTGGAGAGGCAAGTGCAAATGATTTAACTATAATCATTATTTGAATTGCATAGATGTTTATTTAGTATAAGTCTACTTATTTAATGTAATAGGCCCAGCTGAATGACCCCCTCTCTTCTCCAAAGAGTTTTGCAGCTTTTGGGATAACATGGAAGGAGTTTTCTACCTGCGTGACACACCAGTAAGAATCCGCAAAGAACAGGCATAGTTGTGATGCAAGACGCGGTTGCCTAAAATTCTTCTGGCAGTTCAAAGGTTATCTCTACATAATTAACCAAGGGAAAGGCAGATGGCAGCCACATCGGCAGAACACTTTGAAGTCCAAGTTCAAATCCTACCAGAATACATAATGCCTTCCAAGCCGTTTTAGTTTAAACTGCATTCAACAGTTATGTGGACAAATCATTTCGGTTTCCTGACCAGCGCGCCGAGACTTTATTCCCGTCCCAAATTCATTTTTTATTTCTTCTGCTTAGGCAAGGAATGGCTGTCCCAGTGGTTTCTGTTTCATAATGTGTTATTTGGTCACAAGACAAAGCATGATAAAAACCCCTTTATTTTGCTCCATCAGTGCAGGCTGTGAGAAACAGAAGTGAGGCAGAAACAGAGAAAAACCCCATGCCAATTAGGAGCTCCTGACTTCGTTCTTAACTGTGCAAGCAGCATCACAATTTAGCAAGAGGGGGAGCACGCTCAACAATTTCTAGCCACCAAAAATTATGAAGTCTCTCTGAAAGCATGAGAAACTGAAGGAGACCGAGAATCCGAGATTTCCTCTGTATCACCAAGGACTGTGAACCTCAGGATAATCATCCTAAATCAACCATCTCCGATCCAGTGCCAGGTGTCGACAACCAGAAGAGGACAACCTGTGGTTCCAGAGCCACAGGTGGCCCCACTTTGTACCCCTCAGAGCACCTCTGTCTATGATTACAAAAAACAAGAGTGGTTTCCCTTCATTATAATGAAGGAAATAGATGAAAACTGAATGTCTTAGAACAGGTACCAAGAACAGGGAATATTTGTAAAATACTGAAATGTGGCATCCTTGATGCTCTCTGACCTTGGTTGGTTTCTTGCAGAGGTTTCACTACCCACATTCGTCGGACAGATGATGTTACCTAGTTTGGGGAATGAACCGTCTGCAAGAAACCAACCAAGCTCAGAGAGCATCAAGGACTTGTCACTGAAATAAGTATATCACACTTGGGGGGGAAAAAGGGGGGGGACACCCCACATTTTGACAGACCCAGCTGTGTTCAGCTAGGCAATGTGGCCCTACCACTCCCCTTAAGCCCCAACTTTAACCATTAAAACATTGCCCTCCTGCTTACCTGTTGCTTCAATGTATTCGATGCATCTCTCAATAAAAATGGGAATGGGCTTCTCTGGGGTCACTACAGTGGTCAAAGGCACCCCAAAATAGTTGTTCTCCCACGTAGTCTTTGTGATAGATGGTCGAGGCTTAGGCTTTGGTTTCTGTAGAAAACAATTGATCGGAGTTAGTACAGCCAGGAATAGAAGGAAGGAAGGAAGGAAGGAAGGAAGGAAGGAAGGAAGGAAGGAAGGAAGGAAGGAAGGAAGGAAGGAAGGAAGGAAGGAAGGAAGGAAGGAAGGAAGGAAGGAAGGACTGTTTTATTGCCTAAAGATAATAGCTCCACATTTCACTTAAAAACCTTGTATCTCATTAGACAAATGGTATCTATATCTCTGAAAGCACAAATTGCTAGTAAATCATATTTGTTTAAATTATGGCTGTAATATTCAGTTCAGACTAATGGTTGGTCTAGAAATCAGGAGCTAGTCTAGATATAAGGAGATGTGAGTTCTAGTCCCACTTTAGGCATGACTTTAGCTGGTTGTCTTTAGCCCAATTACCAGGACACTCTGAATTCTAGTCACACATTAGGCAGCTAGGTGACTTTGAGCTAATTACTCTATCTCAGCCCAACCTACCTTGCAAGATTGTTGTTATGGGGAAAAACAGGAAGAGAAAGGAGTATTATATATATTCGCCAGCTTGAGTTACTTATAAAGTAATAAAAGTGGCATAAAAATCTAATAAACAAACATGATATGAGAGCCACTGTATTGCTGTGGGTAAGATGCCAGGCTTGGCGCAGGGCCTCCGAGATTCCAAGCCATCCTTAGCCACAGAGTCTCTCTGGTATCTTTGGGTCAGCCACTCTCTGCCCATCCAGGCCCGGCAGGCGTGTGACGGTGGGAAAATAGGGAGGAGGAAAGGAGCTATGACTATGCTATGCCACCATGAGCTCCTGAAGGCAGGAACCCAACCAATAAATAATACCAGTTGGAAAACGTTAAATGAAAAAGCAGAAAGCCATTCAAGAGATATGTCACAACAGAAGCCACGAGAAGAACAGACTCAGTGCAACCAAAACAATGATGAGCATATTTATACACTGAGAGACAGAGAGAATTCAAAATAGCAGCAGGCATCAAAGAGGGCAAAAGTGAAAGAGGAAGAGTCTGTCCAGATTAAGGCAATATGATGCAGATCACACACGGTTTTGTTTCGAAAACAATGCTGTGAAAGGTATTTTGTGGCTTAAATAGGGTTGGTTGAGGCTGAAACAATATGCCAAGACTAGCTTAGAACAACAATGACAAGATCTAGTAGATTCACACAGGATAAAGATGAGCAGCAGAGGATCATTAAACACTGAACTACAGTTAGTCCTTGATTTACAACCGTTCATGTAGTGACCGTCCGAATTTACAATGGCACTGAAAAAAGTGACCTATGACCATTAGCCACACTTATGACTGTTGCAGCAGCCTCATGGTCACATGATCAAAATTTGGATGTTTGGCAACTGGTTCATATTTATGACGGCCGCAGTGTCCCAGGGTGACGTGATCCCCCTTTTGTGACCTTCTGACACGTAAAGTCAATGGGGAAGCCAGATTCACTTAACAACCATGTTACTAACTTAACAATTGTGCACAATTGTGGCAAGAAAGGTCACAAAATGGAGCAAAATTTACTTAACAAACATCTCACTTAGCAAAGAAAATTGTGGGCTCGATTGCAGTCGTAAGTCGAGGACTACCTGTACAGAAAAGAAGACAAATGAAAACAATCACAGAAGGATTAAATCCCCAAATCAGAATCCTGAAACAAGCCTCTCTTTCAAATATACAAGAAAGAGAATGGAAAAGAGAGAGAGAGGGAGGGAGGGAGGGAGGGAGAGAGAGAGATTACTGACTGAGACAGTCCTGGATCTTCCAAATCAAAGATTACAGATTTGATCCACAGTATTTGGATGTAAAAAGATGAGGAAACAGAATTAACAGGCACCATATATAGATATACTACTAAATCTTTCATGTCTGATTATTTGTAACCTTCAATTGGGCAAAACAATGCATCATACAGCAATAATTTTTTGAATCGATCTACCTCAAATGAGGTTACAGAATGTGCCCTAAATTCAGGGCCCTTGAATCCCGTGGGACAGAAGTTTGGCCAGGTTGATGTGCTTCAGAGCTCCCAAACTGCTAGAATCACTTTTTGACTTGGAAAGTTCCTGTATCATACAGGGAAAGCCAATGGGGAAAGCCGGCAGGAAGTCGGAAGTTGCTCCCACTGCTTTTTTGGCTACCTGAGGTCATTCGCTGAAACAATAAGCCACCAGGTTGCAAGGGGACCGGCTTCTCATAAATAACTCTTTAATCCTAAATTTTACCCCATGTAACTACTTTTGCAAATTTCAAATCACTGAGTGACAGGAGCCAGTTGGCATCATATGTAAGTTTTGTAGCCACCCTTCCCCCATACACATACAACCAACCAACCCAAAAAGAAATAAATGTACAATTACTTCTCATCAAAAAAATAATAATTTACATTTTTTTTCAAGATGAGGAAGTTGGCAGGAAACCTGAGAAGATGGACACACTGCAATAATTGAAAAATAACAATAGGTGGGGTGTGACTCAATTACAATGAGGGTCCCAACATACAAGGACAGATGTTGTGTTATTTTGAGCTCGAAAAAGAAAGAAAAAGAAAGAAAGGAAGAAATCAGTGGCCTGGATGAAATACCAATCCTTGAGGACATCTCCTGAACCATGTGGCCCCAGGAAACTTCTCACCCTCTCCATTGTCTATTTCCTGTTTAGTCTATTTCCATACAACTTCCTCTTCTAAGGTTCTGGTGACAGAAGGATATTTTGAACAATACTAGCTTGTAACAACAAGAGGGGTGTGTGTGTGTGTGTGTGTGTGTGTCTGTAACCATTTATTTTCAGACCACAGAAGAGAAAGAATGTTTCTGTACAAAGATAACCAGATACTTTAAGAAATTAAACCAAGTAACCATAGCTTAATAAGAGCTTAAATTCTATTTAAGAATTTAAGATAAATGCAGGTAGTCCTCGACGTACAACCATTCATTTAGTGACCGTTCAAAGTTACAATGGTACTGAAAACAGTGGTTTACAACTGTTTTTCACACGTAGGACGGTTGTGGAACCCCCATGGTCATGTGATCCAAATTAAGACGCTTGGCAACTGACTCACAAATATGACAACCGCAGTGTCCCGGGGTCACATGATCCCCTTTGGTGACCTTTTGACAAGCAAAGTCAGTGGGGAGGCCAGCTTCACTTAAGCACCATGCTATTAACTTATCAATTGCAGTGATTCACTTAACGACCATGGCACGAAGGGTTGTGAAATGGGGCAAAACTGATTTAGCAACAGTCTTGCTTCGCAACCAAGATGTTGGACTCAACTGTGGTCATAATTCGAGGACTACTAGAAAAGCATCCAGCAGCCAAATTATAATTCAGTGCAATTTGTTGACTCAATTAGACTTGAAGTGTTTGGAAACTTACATTCAGGCAAAACGATTCAAGGGGTATTTATAACTGTGGCTGAATTTACCAAACAAAATCATACGCTGAGGTCCTTTGATAAACGTGTATGAAGACGGAGTGTGTCTTTTTTCCTTGTCTGCTCACCCTAGCAGATGATATTTGAAGATTAAACAAGGTGGACCGCTTCCCTTGTACTTCTGCTATCCTACACTGCTTACCCTACTACAGAGATTTATTGAGGAATAAATCCAATAGGTAACAGAAGCAGCCATATATATTGCATCATGACTGTAAGCGACAATAAAAGGAGCCAGCTTTTAAAAAGCCCTGGCGATTTACAATCAGCACTTCAGCTGTACAAACTGAAAGAGCAAAGTATGATTAGGTCTCAATCAGTTGAAAAGCTTGCACAGGGAAAGGGATGCTGGGTGTAAATCATGATGCTCGAATTTTTGTGCTACTTGTGGATATTATTTCAAGAATTGACGTTGAAGCGAAATGAGGATTTTGGAGATAACCTTCGCTTTCCTGATCAGAGTGCTCTGGGACAACCTAAAAACTAGAACATCTCAGAGAGAGAGTCTAACGTGCTCCAGGGTGGGTTTTCCACCGCTTCATTCATAACCCTGAAGAGCTGCACAAAAACAGACATTCAAGGCCTGAAAGAGAATAATGGAAACACATTTAAAGGAACATACTCTGAAAAACTGCAGGATGTGTTTCAGCCAGCAGATTTCTGCTTTGAGGCATAATTAGTAAATCACCATTAAGAGAGACGGCTTGGTCTAGTCTAGTGGTTAAGGCACCAGGCTGGAAAATGGGGGACTGTGAGTTCTAGGTCCCACCTTAGGCACAAAAGCTGGGTGACCATAGGCCAATCCCTCTCTCTCAGCCCAACCCACCTCACAGGGTGGTTGTTGTAGGAGGAATATTAGATATTATTATTCACCGCTTTGAGCCGTTTATAAAAAGATAATAAAGGCGGGATATAAACAACAATGAAATCCCAAAGCTGGAATGAAGTTCAATGCTAGAGAATAGCTTTGTAGGCTCAGTCACTCTGAGTCATCCCCCATTAAAAAGATGAGCTAGCAAGTTACAGGGAATAAGGAAAGAGCTTAACGGGCTCCCAATTAACACCTGGCCATCCAAAAGGTTAAAGCGTGTGGACTTCAACTCCCAGAATTCACCAGCCAGCATAAGTTGTTATTCACACATCTTAAAAGTTGCCAAGGTTGAGAAACACCGGGTTAAAGAATTCAGATTGCTGTTGGAACAGCCATTGTTTCAAAGTTTGCCAGATGTCTAGCGGTTCAACCCTCAGCCAGGCACGTGGATGTCATGAGGGAACCATTAAACCGGCTTAATATTTGCAGCAGACACACTCAGTGAAGAGAATGTAGCAGAAGGCTGATGGTTATCTTCCTTCAGTTTAGTTAACTCTTCTCTTGAAAAACACTTTTAAAAACCATCTGTACTCCACCCACCCATCCAATTGCTGCGATGGAAAGATGCTACCTAAGAATGACAGAGGAAGGTATTGCGTGGGGGAGATGGGCAGGGTAGAAATGTGAGAAATAAATATTCTAATGAAAAGAGGAGATACAGTATTTTAGCTGGAAATGAGTCTTAATTCTGCACATTCCAATTAGAAAAACAATTGTCAGTTATGGCTAGAAATAAAAGGTGGCCAGAAACAAGCTACCGGTAGCTCTATTACAGTATGTGGGAATTCTTTTAAATCAATTTTCTTTCAGATATAAACCAATCTGAATAGCAAAATATTTGGGATTTTCAATAATTCCGTTAAGTACCAGTAGGCATTTTATTTTGCTTGTGGGGTTCCCATAAATATCTAGTTAGCCATCCTTAGCTGGATACAAACTTGTCATCTAGCGACACACTTCAATTTTTTGCTAGACTGATCTTGTCTAATCACTGCCGTGTGGTTTTTAACACGGCTGGCAATTTAACAGACTGGCCACGCTCAACTGTCTTGCCTCAGCAATGATCCAGACCAAATAATATTTGGGGATAATGAAATGTGTAAACTTTCTTAATTCTTTTCTACAGATGGAACTGACCCCATCTTCTTCTTCTTCTTTTTTTGAGTCCAACACTTGTTAGGATTCTCCTGCTATATTTAAATGGGGAAAGTATAGTGGATTCAGTCATTGTTTTCATACAGAAGTGACTTCTACCATACGCTGAGTCAGCTCTTGAACTTAACAGCGCAGGAATGCAGATTAAAAAGCAAAGTTGATTTATCATGGAAAAAATCAATGTGACAGAAACCCGGAGTCAGTTGAGAACAGGCTTAATGAAGCAGCAAAGGCAGTGCAGATTTAAATGCCTAAGCCATATTAATTTTGCAATATGGCCGATAGCATTATATTGGCAAGCTGTCTATATGCACATAGAAGAAAAAAGATGGATACAAAGAACTCATTTTACCTATGAATAAACTGCAAACCCCACTTTTATATCACATTTCTATCTATCAGGGAAATAAGCCCAAACTATAATTGAGCTACCAAGAGCCTTTCCCATCCCTTAAAGGTGTAAAATGGCTGAAGTATAAATGAAGACTAGCCATGCATTTTAGAGAAGATGTTTTTATGAGACACACAACATGGCAATGGATACCCTCCACTCTGAAACCTACTTGCGTACAGTTGGTCCTCGATTTATGACCGGTTGCTTAGCGGAGGTCCGAGTTTCCGATAGACCGACTTTGGGGCTACCTACAATCTGGTTTAAAGTCCTGATGATCATGTCCCTTCTGTGATCATATGGCTGAACTTCAGGCCCTGGCAAAAGGCCTGTATTTACAGCCACCTGCAGCATCCTGCAGTCACACAATTGCATATTATGATGGCTTTGCCGAAAACCAGCCATTTCTTTCAGGGTTTGGCAAAAACACACCCATAGTGAATGATGGCTTTGCTTGACAATCACAGTGGCTGCTTTACAACTGTGGCAGCCATTTAACAACCGACATATTCATTAGGTAGTCCTTGACTTACAACCATTGGTTTAGTGACCGTTCACAGTTACAACGGCACTGAAAAAAGCAACTTATGTATGGCTGGTTTTCATGCCTAGCATCCCCATGGTCACCTGATCAAAATTTGGGCACCTGGCAACTGGCACATATTTAAGACTGTTGCACTATCCGGCGGTCATGTAAACACTATTTGTGACCTTCCCAGCTGGCTTCTGACAAGCAGAGTCAATGGGGGAAGCCGGATTCGCTTAACAACCTCACGATTCACTTAACTGCAGTGGTTCGCTTAACAAGGGGCCGTGGTAGCTCAGGCTGTAGAAGCCTGTTATTAAAACACAGCAGCCTGCAATTACTGCAGGTTTTAGTCCCACCAGGTCCAAGGTTGACTCAGCCTTCCATCCTTTATAAGGTAGGTAAAATGAGGACCCAGATTGTTGGGGGGGGGGCAATAAGTTGACTTTGTAAAAATATACAAATAGAATGAGACTATTGCCTTATACACTGTAAGCCGCCCTGAGTCTTCGGAGAAGGGCGGGACATAAATGTAAATTAAAAAAAACAAAAAAACAAGTGTGGTGGAAAAAGTTGCAAAATGGGGCAAAACTTATTTAACAGCCGCCTGGCTTAGCCACAGAAATTTTGGGCTCAATTGTATTCTATGTCTATATTTCTGGAAGAGCAATTCGTAGAAAACCCTTTCCGGTTATTTAAGCTTTCCCTTGCACCAGGCTCTGAAATCTACCCACTGAGCTTCGTTGCCTGTCTGGGCTCCCTCTGCTGATTAAGAGGCAGCTCAACAACGAATCCATCTCCCCACCCTGAATTTTCCTAGTGAGCAGTTTTTGTTCATGTCTGGATGGCAAGTTCGAATTTCTGCAAACTGCTGGAAGAGCTCTCTCGGCCATTGACTCTCTCTGGATGCCTAGTTTTACTCTCTTCTTTACGCTAACAGTTCAAACAGACAGCCTGGTACAAAAAGGAGCCTCGAGGGGTTGTTTTTTTCCATGTCCCATAAAGGAATGGAAGAGTTAATAATATTCATACCCTTTCTAATCAAGGGCTGTTTTCCAATTAGGAGATGTAAGATGCCATTGTAGACTGGGAGGGGAAAGGGCTAGCTTTTCTCTGCTTTCAGCTTGCAATGCATACAGCCATCCTATAATTTTAAAATAAAGTATAGTAGTTGTGTTGTTGTTTTTTAAGTAGCAAGCTCTGAGTCATTATCAAAGCATTTTCAAGCAGAGGGCATTTAAAAAAAACAACCACCTATCTGGCTTTTGTATTTTTTCCCCCCTCTTCCAGTAACGGAGCTCTCCTGCCAATGCGGAGAAGTCCACCCTGCTGGCAGCAGGACAACTGCAGCAAGAATGAAATCACCACCGTTTTGTAAAGCAGCCACAGCCTTGTTTAAAGAGAAAGGAAACCTTTCTGATGCCATTTCAAACTCCTCTGCAAAACTGTAGATTAAGCGGGGGGGGGGGGGGGGGAAGAGGGAGGAAGAATCACATGAGAAATGAAAACATATAGACATTATCCGCCACTTCCTACTGACATTTTAGGCGTATTTCTGATGTCTTGTTACAAACCAGAACAGTAATGAAGTTCCCAGAAAATAATTTGAAACACAAAGTCCATATTGTACACTTGACAACTAGCTCTTCAAAATTCATTATTTTCAAAACGGCCAGCTGCTTACTTGAAAATTGCTTTCTGAAGCTGGATTTAAAGGGCAGATATGAAATCTTACACGGAAAAAAACATTGTATTAGTATCTGATTAGAATTGTTTTCTTATCATTATCGAACAGACCCCTAAACTAACTCTGATCAGAGATTATCAGAGAATTATTGCTGGCTACCTTCTCAGAATGCAAAGGGACAGAATCTTGTGAGAATTTGCATATCAGATCAGCATCCCATATTTCTGTGCAACTCAAGGCAGTGTAAACAGTACTCCTTCCTTATGTGTTCCCACCCAACAACCTTGAGTTGGGCTGAGAGGAAGTGACTGATCCAAGGTCACCCGATGTCTTCTGAGTTCTAATCCAGCACCTTAACTTCTGAAACCAAAACGGTTATCTTTAAATCAACAATTTTAAGTATTCGTTGCATCCTTTACATTTGTTCCCAATGTTTCTCAAATAGAGACGCTTCTGAACAGCAAATAAATTGTCCAAGTCTTATACAGACATGCAGCCCTCTGTTCCAAAAATACAAGTACCCCCGAGTTCAAACATGACAAACCACTCCTAATTATTTTTCAACTGGATTACCAAACAACTGAATGACCCTCTAATGCAGGGGTGGGGAAGGATGGCCCTTTTATGACTTCAGGACTTTGACTCCCAGATTTCCTGAGCCAGCATGTCTGGTTCAGGGATTCTGGGAGTTGAAGTTCACAAGTCATAAAAGGGCCATCCTTCCCCACCCCTGCTCTAATGGCTGACAAACCACTCCCAGATGTACAGACATCTTACCTTGGTGGTCCTTCTCAAGCTCCTCAAGATATTTCTTTTTCTAGGGTCTTCATCAGTGGTCTCGTAGGGAATGACAGCATTATCTCCTTTATAGCCTTGGGACGTCTGGTCTTCCTCTTTCTTCCTGATGGGCCCCAGCTCATCATCACTCCCTATACTGAAACTGGTCCTGAAACTGGCAAAGCGCCCAAGTCTCGTGCATCGGGTGCGATACAGCACTGGCTTGCTGGTCAGAGACACCTTGCGCCCCCGCTCCAATGAGCCGGTGTCCATTTCGCTGTCCGACCCGTTGCCGCTCCCGTTGGACTGGGTTTTGTTGATGTTCCGAATGGTGATGATTTTGCCTTGGGTGCTGTCGTGAGGCACAGAGTAGATATTCTCCTCCTCGTTCCTGGGTTTGACCACGGCGTCCATCGGCTCGGCGTAATCTGAAGGGTCGAAGCCGTCGGTAGGTGGCCAGCTACTGGAGGAGACGGGCTTCCGCTGTCCCTCTCGATGTCCTTGCTCCAGGTAAGAGAGATCCCCCTTGGCAATATCAAAATGGACAGCGGGCTTTGGTTTCACCGGCGGAGGTACTTTGTTGTTCAGTTTGCTTTCGAAAGTGCTCATCACAGAGAAGACCGAAAGCCCATCGTTGCCCTCCAGCTCCATGGAGAGCTTGGACAGATCTTTGGACAAGGTGGGCATGGAGCCGTCGTCTCTGAAAGGGCTGTAGCTGGGGGGCTCGGCATCCTCTTCGGAATCCTGCAGGTTGGAATTGCAGAGAGGGGAGCCGGCCCGGGGAGAGTTGAAGACTTCCTCTGTGGTGCTGCAGGCTTCCGCGGCGTTGTCATACATGTGGGTTGCCTCGATGATGTTCTTCCTCTCCACCACATCTTTGAAGAACAAGTGGAAGACCTCCAGCTTGTGCTGAGGCTGGCTGCAGGGGATGCTGGTGAATTTCCCTTCGATGTCCTGGGCGATTTCCTCCCCCTCCGTCAGCTGTTCTCGACTCAGGTCGTTGTCCAGGACGTCGATGGAGCCCTCCGTGAGCGCCACAATCTGAACGGGGATGATGTCCTGCACTTCGCAAAGAAAGGCACGTAACATAGCCAGGGATGCCTTGCGCTTGGCGGAGTAAAACAAAATGTAACCGTGGACCAGCCAGCTTTTGCGAATGCTGAAGGCGGAGTGGAAAGAGAGCAAGGAGAGTTCGATGCGCCTCTTGTGGGGTCCGATGGGGTATTCAAGTAACACGGAATTGCTACTTCCAGAAGGGGAGGGCCGGCAGGTTTGGGACTGAAGAACGGGGAGAAGGATATCGTCGGCGTTAAAAGGGTCTCCGCACAACAAGCACATGACAATCCGAAGGTCGATGTCGGCCAGATCTTTAAGGCTTGCGGTTGAGCTCATCAGATTTAAGTTGCGCTTTGAATCCAGCAAGCCTTTCAGCACTTGGCTGATCTGCTTCTCGTTAATGTTGCGCCCGTATCCTATGCCGGCGGAAGCCGGGTCGAGGAAGACGCACTGCAATTTACTCGCTATCTGCTGGCCTTGCTGTATTAAGCTGTGTAGTGTTTCTCCACTGGTATCCCCTCTCTTGTTCACCAGAATCAGAGTGAGAGGAAGGTGAGCGAGGTGGTTGTCCCTTCGGCTGAGGGTGGACTCCCTACTCTTCTCGATGCTCTCCACCACGTAAGACAAGGACTCCTTAGAGTTATAAAGGCAGAGGCAGCCGTGGGGCTGAAATGTGGGTGTCTGGAAAGAATTAACCGGGAGCCGGACATTCCCCTCGATGGGTCTCAAGGAGAGCTCGTACATTTTCCCATCTATCACGTACTTGTCGTCATTTGTGCAAAGAGCTCGGATCTCGTTGGCTAGCTCACGGGCGAGCCCGTCTTTCCCAAGGATGACTAAGTTGATGCGGTCGATGTTGGAATCGGAAAGCAAGTTTTTCTGATTGCGATCCGAGGGCCTGATAAACCTGGAACTTATTAAGTGCTCTATTTTAGCGTCTACACAAGCCGGGCAGCTGGGACAGGTGTCCTTGGTGGGATGGTAGACGAAGTGAATGTGTTTCAAGATCAGGGCGTCTCGTTCGGCCTGCAGCTTTTGCAATGCTTTAAATCTCTGCTCTTCCCCCAAGACGTCCTGGATGACCCCCATTTTTTCTTTGCTGGGCTTGGCATCGAGCTCCAACTCGTAAAAGAGTTCCGAATACTCCAGGAGCAGTTCCTGGAAGTCCTCCTTGGCCTTCTCGATAATTTGTTTCTGATGCCGACCGTAAATATCCATGTACACAGATTCTTCTAGCCACATGTAAAAGTCCTCATTCATGATGAAACTGCGAGCTTCTTCCCAAGGTTTTCCCGGGGTGATGAAAGGGGACGTCTCCAAATTCTCCTTGAAAGCCCTTCTCATTTCTGCTCTCTTCCTCTCATTCCTCAGCTTTTCCAGGTGGGTCTCGTAGAGCTGCTGGGCAGGCAAGGTGTCCATCACATCGAACGGGATGCGGTCGTTCTCCATGTTGTCGATGTGGCTGGTGGCGTCCCAGGGCGTCTCCTCAAGCACGACGAACCACTTTAAGAAGTCTGGCTTGGTCTCCAGCAGCTTCTCCACTTTGATGCAACTCAAGTGGTTGATTTCATCCAGGTTTGGAATCAGGGCGTCAAAGGCAAGAGGTAACATGGCCAGGTACATCTTTTTCCTGCGCTCGATATGCTCTTGCTTGAGGCGAAAGATGTGTTGTAAGAAAAGTTTCTTTGCTTTCTGAGTCCCTTCCAAGTAGACATAATCCTGATATTCCGGAGAGGATTGCATCTTTCGCGAGACATTGGACCAAGTTTCGTTGTGGTTTTTAACGATACGGCTCACCAGCCACTCATACTTATCCTTCGCGGCAGCAATCTGTTGGCTCTGTTGTTTCAAAGCCTCGAAGTACGGGATAATTTTAGTCTTTCCCCTGCTTTTGTCGATCAGCTGCACCAAAGTGCTGAAGGCCAAGTCGACGTTCACGTTGGATCTGGCCGAGGTCTCCACCACCTGAAGGTTCTTCTTGCTGAAGACAAAAGTGTGCGCGTCTCGAATGTACCGCTCCACGCCTTCGTCGCACTTGGTCAGGACCACCACGGTGGGCTTCTTCGTCTTGGTGAGCTGGTTGTAGAGGTTGGAGACAAACTTGAGCTGCTCGTCGAAGTTCCTGTTCATGCCCCGGCTGACGTCGATGCAGAGCAGAAAGCCGTCCACCAGCAGCTTCCCGTCGGGCATCTGCTTCTGCTCAAAGTCCTGCTCCAGGCCAAGCTGATCGGTGCAAAAGTACATGAGCTTTTCAGCCGAGGCCAGCTTGGTCGCCGCGGCCCTCTTGATGTAGGGCTGCAGGGCGGTGCTGCGGTGCGGCTGGAAAGTCTGGTCGTCGATGAACTCGGTCTGTTCCACAACGTGCATTTTACATTCCACACAGTCCTCCAGAGAGCGCACCACTTCTCCCCAGTACAGGAAGTGGTCATTGTTAACCACCCGTCCTCCAAAGTCACTGGTGCTGAGAACGGAGGTGTGGTCCAAGTGGAAGTCATCTGCTCTCGGCCGCACAAACCGATTGCAGAGGCAGGACTTCCCGATGCCGCACTGGCCTTTCTCCTTCTCGGTCCCGGACAAGCCCACCACACTGATGTTGTAGGTGGGAATGCGGACATCTTGCTTCCTTGCCATCATCATCGTCCAAACATCCTGTTTTGCGCAGGGCTGCTTCCTAGGCTATCTGGGTTCTCCCGTGCAACCCCTAAACGGCAAGGGGCACTACTAGCAGTTCGGATTAAGGACGGTTAGCACAGCAAAGACAACTGTCCCCACTCTTGGCGCGCCACCAGCAGCTCAGTTGTCTCCGATCCTCACAACTGGGTGATCAGCATTTTTCCCTGAAAGAAAAGAAAAACAAGAAATGGTTCAGGATGGTTGAAATTTAATTTAATGTGCGGTGGACGTAAGTGTGATGACAGGTGATAAATTTTTTCAGTGCCATTTTAACTTTGAAAGGTCACTAAACAAATGATTGTAAGTCGACCTGTACCTGAAGAATCCCCCAACTCAGCCCCTTCCACGAGGACAGGCTTATAAAGGCCCCTTGTCTTCTGAGTGAGTTTAGCACATCTGGAGGGCACCACGTTGGGGAACATGGATATCACGTTTCCTCCTCCCTTAATTACTGAATGGTTGATGTTTTTGTTGATGTAAGATTCAGGAATGGCACTTTGTGTACCTCCTTGTGTAAAGGGAACAAAGTGAATTATTCTATAGTGCTATGTTAACTGGAGCCAGAGAAGGTAGTGATACAGAGGTTAATTAAAAAGCAGTACGCAATTTGTCTCAGCTCAAGCCATTCCGAAACATATTAGGCGTGTTAATCTGCGGGGGTGTAGATTTAATCTGTTACTTATGCTTTAAAAGTGGGGATTGGCATAACAAGGGTGGCCTCTGGTCTAGAGTTATGACTGATGGAGGGGAGATCTTGAATCCGCAGTCAGTATATAATACCTTTTGCTCCGATTGTTAAATAATGCTGCTTAACTAGTTCTTCATTCGGAATGGTTTACGAAAGACAAAGGGTGGCTGTGAGTTTTTAATGCTATTGTATGTTTGAGTTAGAAAAAGAAACCTGCAACATTTGATCCCAAGCACATTCAATTTTTCTAAACGGCAGTTTAAAAAATCAGCTGAGTCACCAGATAAAACATTCCAAACTCTTTAAAAAAAAACTGGGAAGGAGGAACCAGCACAGAGTAGAAATTCAACCCTGCTCTGAATCTGACCAAGAGTTTATCCCAAGTACAATTACATCTCAAAGGTATAGCTGTTATTTAGACCAGGGGTCTTCAAACTTGGTCCCTTGAAGACTTGTGGACTTCAACTCCCAGAGTCCCTCAGCCAGAATTCTGGGAGTTGAAATCCACAAGTCTTCAAGGGACCAAGGTTGGAGACCCCTGATTTAGACCACCTCCATTCCCCACTGAGGTATCTAGCCATCCGGGTTTTTCACATATCCAAAAGAAATATAGAAATACACACAATTTTCAGTACTAAAAAGGTATCATTATGTTATGATTTTGCTATCTCTGTACAACCAGCTTCCCATTTACAGGATTTTTAAAAGCTATAAAGCTGCTGTGATTAGGAAGTATTAGACGTTTCTACATTACAAATGATATCCCCCTCTCCTTAAGGAAAAAGGTAGAATGGGGTTAGAAAAGATGTAGGGGGCATTCTATTAAATGAAATAAATAAATAAAAAACAGGGATATCATTTAACTAAAGGGGGACAAATAAGTTCTCCAATTTGGAAAACTACCAGTGAGCAATCTCTGTTAAAACATCTACAGGAGATTAATGAAATGTTGCGGCATTTTTAGACCTCAAATTTAGCAGATGTATTTTCTAAGCAAGAAATATTATGTCAGCCAGTTTCCTAGCAAGAAAAGTTTTAAAATTGGGGGTGGGTGGGGATTGCAATACAAGTGTTACAGCATCTAATACCCATGAAACCAACTAAAATCTACTTTATCCCATCCTCATTCTTTGACTCTGCAACCAGGGAATTTTCCTGACCGCCATCTACGTTCTGCCATCCTTGCTGCTCTCCTCAATCTTGCAGGGGTTTACATAGTGCCAAGTTTCTATTACTATTTAGCAAATACAGAGTGCCTCTCTGTAAAACACGTTATTTTACATTCAAATTGCTTTTTGAGGATCCATGCATGAAAAGAAGGATTCAAGTGTACAAAATACATTAAACAGGTAATATCTTAAGCCATTCATGGGGATGATAGTACACTGAGGATTTATGTCCATCTCCATTGGTATCTTCTCCCTCTCCACTTCTCCCCCACCCCCAAAGTATGGATTGGCCCCCACCGACATCAAGAGCTTCATCCCTATAACCAGTACTTTAACTTCTCCATAGCAAATAAGCAACCCTGAAGAATCTGACAGACACACGCACACTTTCTTAAGAGCAGTGTGTTTCAAACTTGGTAACTTTTAAGATGTGTGGACTTCAACTCCCAGCATTCCTCCATCTGCAAGCATGGACTTCAACTCCTAGAATTCCCTAGCCAGCATATTCTTTACAAACCATAATGGATCAGGCTAAGCGAAGGATGGGTAAGCTTTTGATGCACACACATCGTCAGGGGTCATGGACAAGTTGAGGTCCCAATGGATGACTCTGTATCATGAACGTCAGCAGGGTAGGGTACTTCCACTGGGAGGAAGTTCGTGGGACTTTGTTTTATTAATTGTGCTATGCCTAATTTATGGCTCAGATCAGGGGTCTCCAAACTTGCCAACTTTAAGATTTGTGGACGCAGCCATGCCGGCTAAGGAATTCTGGGAGTTGAAGTTCACAAGCCTTAAAGTTAGTTTTCAGTTAGTCGTTAGTTTTCAGATGTCAGGATGGTGGACTCCAAGGGCTACTGGCTGCCTACCTTATGTTAAATGCATAGCAATCATGGTCTTAGCATCATGTGCGCATCCAGCCAGTCACAAATGCATGTATTTTATTGTATCTGTGAAACCGTTATTCATTTGCAGGAAACAAGGGAAAATTCTTCAGTCCAGAAGATTACAGTAGTTAGCTAGCTGGACAGTACCACAGAACGGCTGCCAACCTTAGTTAATCCTACGCTGTAGGACTCTGTATTATTTTATCATGTTTTATTGTTAAGGAACAAGTAACGTTTCCCTACCGCATGCAGCTCACAACTAAATTAGCTTTCTTGTCTGCTGGATGCTCTTTTTAACCAAACGGAAACACATCCCAACTGAGCCCGTTTCAAAACTCACCACAAATTAACTTAATTTAAGGGCGCTTGTTCGGCAAACAATATCTGTGATATTTGTACTTAACGCTCGTTTTCGGCCTGGCGTGGTTCGAGTGTTTGAAATGACATGCTGTTAAAAATCACTTTTAATAAAGCCAATGGCAAATGAGTCTGAAAGCACCACGAGCGGCAGAGGAGGGAGACGCTGCCTGACAATGGGCAACGGAGTTCCTCGCAGAGCCATAAATTTCCTCACTGCACTATGGTGGCTGAAGTGTAGAGAATCTCTGAAATGGGTCATTTATATCTTTGGAAAGGCTGATTTAAGCTTTTAACCATCTGGATCCGAAATGTTTAATCTCAGGCAACAGATGGGCTATTCTTAGAGGCAGAGAGGAGCTTTCAAACCAGGCCCCTACCAAGACCAAGACCAGCCCACCTCTGAGAATTCACTGTCAGAAGGGCAGGGAGGAAACACCAAGGGTAGGAATGGTGCTCACTGGCTTTGCTACTCCTCTATTGGATCTTCAGTCGTGAATTAGGGAAAGTACACTGAGTAGGAAAAGACAGATCATTATGAAGCCTTCTGAAGTATTTTGAGTTCCAAACAGGGGTTCTTAATGAACATATAATTACAATTAAGTCCTCGGCTTACAACCACTCACTTAATGACCCTCCAAAGTTACAACAGCATTGTAAAACGTGTCTTATGATTGGTTTTCACACTTACAACCACTGCAGCATCCCCATGGTCACATGCTCAAAATTCAGACTCTTGCAGGCAACCAACACATATTTATGATGGTTGCAGGGTCTCCGAGTCACGTGATCCGCTTTTGGGACCTTCTGACGAGCAAAGTCAATGGGGAAACCAGATTTACTTAACAACGATGTTAACTGCAGTGATTCACTGAACAACCGTGGCAAAAAAGATCATAAAATGGGGCAAAATTCCCTTAACTGTCTCGCTTAGCAACGGAAATGTGGGGCTTAGATGTGGTTGTAAGACGAGCACTATCTGGATTCCAAAGCTACTCTAACCATTCCAGAATTGTTCTGAAACGTAATGAAGCCGTTTATAAATTTAATAAACAAAACATTTATACTTAATCTTCTACAGCACGTAATCTAAAGGGGGGAGCACATGGCAGGTTACAACACGAAACAGCTACACAACTGACACTGTTCAGCAAAGCACAGCATAAAACAACAGAGAAATGGGCTGTCGCCTCCAATCTACACACCAAACAAGTCAATCCTATCTAGACAACGTGACAATTCAAAAGCCTCACAGAAAAGCCCTGGCTTAACAGCCTTGCAGACAGATGTCAGAGTCAGGTACCAGAGGAAGGTTATTTCAAAAAATGGGGGCCACCACATAAAAGTATCTTCTGGGGCACCTTTTTTAAATACCGGGAGCGTTGAGCTCCCAATTGCAGCTTAGAAGCTGTCCTCCAACGCAGCCCTGGGTAAAAGCACATCGCATTTCTATAGCAAATTCTGGGAGTTGAAGTCCACAAGACTTAAGCTTAGGACCGGGCTATCTACGGGACCGCCTACTGCCGGCTTCTATCTCCCATCGTCCGGTACGCTCCCACAGAGAGGGACTCCTCAGGGTGCCGTCAGCCAAACAGTGTCGACTGGCGGCCCCCAGGGGGAGGGCCTTCTCTGTGGGGGCTCCGACCCTGTGGAACTAACTTCCCCTCGGACTTCGACAATTACCTGACCTTAGGACCTTTCACCGCGAACTTAAAACTTATTTATTTCGTATGGCTGGACTAGCCTGATTTTTATTTTTATTGGATGGGTTTTTAAAATTTTGTTATTTTACGGGGGAGTACGTTTTTTAACATTTTGGGCATTTAAATTAGTTTTTTAAGGGATGTTTTTAATTATTGTGTGTATTTATATTTTATCTGCCTGTTCACCGCCCTGAGTCCTTCGGGAGAAGGGCGGTATACAAATTAAATTATTATTATTATTATTATTATTATTATTATTATTATTATTATTATTATTATTATTATTATTATTATTATTATTATTGTTACCTCCCGATGACACAATGAGTAATTTTTGTCATCTTCTCTTTTGATGTGACTGTCCAATGAGCTAAATAATAATAATAATAATAATAATAATAATAACCACGACCACCACCACCCAAGAACCTGTTCCGTTTTCTGTTAATGGACAAACTAAAAAAGAGCAGGTTATGAATCAAACTTAGCCCCAATTTAAAAAAAAATCCAATAGTGCTCAATAATCAAAGAGAAAGTGAATTTGCAAAGACAGCCCTTTTTCACCTGCCTTGTAATTCTGAACATTCTTAGAGAAGTAAAAAGTGCCCGAGAATCCCTGTGAAGGACGGGAGCTATTAGCTTACGGTAGTTAAGCTCCCGTTATCCCTGTGGTATCGCCACACTTTGAAGCATCAAGCCGCTCGGATGGTGGTGGAACTGGAGGCTCGCCAAGCAGGCTGGATGCCTTCCCAGCTGGGTCATTAAAGCTAACTAAGTGGAGATGGGAGTTGAGGAGAAATTCAAGCTCTTGAGATAAAGGGAGCCTGGGTACCTCCGAGAGCCAAGGGTGGGCTCCTTCTGCATTCATCCTTCTCAACCAAACACCCTCTTCCCTGGAATAGTGATGATTCCACAGACAGGGGGTCCTTGACTTACGACCCAACTGAGCCCAAAAACTCTGTTGTTAAGCGAGATATTTGTTAAGCGGGTTTTGCCCCATTTTACTACTTTTCTTGCCACCGTTAAGTGAATCACTGCAGAGATTAAGTTAGCAACATTGTTGTTAAGTGAATCCGGCTTCCCCCTTCACTTTGCTTGTCAGAAGGTCGCAAAATGGGATCACGTGACCATGGAGATATTGCAACCGTCATAAAAGTGAGCCAGTTGCCAAGCGCCTGAATTTTGATCACGTGACCATGAGGAAGCTGCGATGGTCGTAAGAGTGAGGAACAGTCATAAATCACTTTTTTCAGTGCTGTTGTAACTTTGAATGGTCACTAAATGAAGTGCTGTAAATCGAGGACTATTTGTACTGGTTATTTACATCCTTCCTTTGATGCAGGTTGTCCTCCACTTGCAACTATTCATTTAGTGATTGCTCAAACTTATGACAGTGCTGAAAAAGGTGACTTGCAGCCAGTCCTCATTTTACAACCGTTGCAAGATCCCAACAGTGGCATAGTTGCAATTTGGGCACTAGGCAGGGGCTGGCATTTGCGATGGTTCCAGGGTGACTTGATCGCAATTTGTGAGCTTCCCAGCCGGCCTTCCAAAAAGCAAAATGGGGAAGACAGCAGGGAAGGTCGCAAATCACAATCCTGTGATATCTCGCTTAACAACCACAGCAAAAAGGCTGTAAAATCAGATGCAGTCACACAATGCCTCTCTTAATGATCACACCACTCAATGACAAATTTTCTGGTTCCAATTATAAGTCGAGGATTACCTACAGAAGTGTATGTATCATTGTTGTATTGTTTGCTGGCCTTGTACACAATTTCATAATTTTATTACTGGGTTCTTTTCCCATTATTTTACCCAGTTTATCTATAGGAGGACTGTAAACCGTTCAAAACTGGTTTAAGATGGAATGGCATATATGACAGACAGGCATATACAGCTCTGTCTTCTGCACTTCTAGGGGCATTTTTAGTGGAAAAAGATGTTTTCAAAAGAGACTGATGCTGTTGAAAATATTATCTAAGACAGGGGTCTCCAACCTTGGCAACTTTAAGCCTGGCAGACTTCAACTCCCAGAAACCCCCAGTCTGCAAAGCTGGCTGGGGGATTCTGGGAGTTGAAGTCTTCCAGGCTTAAAGTTGCCAAGATTGGTGACCCCTAATCTAAGACATCTGTAATTATAACCAAGAAGTAACAAGTAGAGCTTAGCTTCCCAAATGAGAGCTGCTGAATTTAGCAACAGCTGAATTTAAAGAGAGGGGTAGATCCACTGGGGAATATTACCTGCAGAAATCCCACTGAAATTAATAAATGCTGACTAAGAGCCTCGTTCTTGCTTCCCTCCCATTTCAGAGAGACTGGCAACCAAGACATTCCCAAGAGATGCACAGCTGCCTTGCAGACCAAAGTTCTTCTGTAATTCTTCTCTCAGCAAAATCGTTAACCAGAGCTTAGGACAAAGGAACCCATCAAAATAGAACTACTTGGAAAGGATCCTATGAAGATAGCACCCACAATTGTTTAATACACTGGCATTATTTCTATTTCCGCATTCTTCGAAAGAGATACTATAGGTAGTCCTTGACTTATATCCATTCGTTGAGTGACCATTCGAAGTTACAACGGCACTGAAAAAGATAACTTATGACTGTTTTTCACACTTACATTCATGGTCGTGATCAAAATTCAGCTGCTTGGCAACTGACTCAACCTATGACCATAATGACTTGCAAGGTCTACGGCTAAGCACCTGGTCCATTACCTCATAGTCCTATTCTAAGGTGCCTGTAACCTGCAAAACTCAGTTACGATCAGTTTGTCAGTTTCCCGGGGCATAAGATGAACAATGTATTTAATAACCCAACAATCTTTTAATCCAACTACACTGGTTCTTTTTCCAGGAGGTGAACACCCCGAATTACTAGCTCTCTCAATTTTAAGAGAAGAAACAGACAGTCCACAAAAGAGATCTGAATCTACTTCTGCTAACAATGATACTTAAAAAAAATCTTAACACACAAAGAACGCACTGAATTGCAAATGCTGAGTCCTGCCATAACATACCTTCACGCCCTACTTGAGAGCTATTCACAGGCAACCAGCTGTTCATTCTTGAAAAAAAAAAAGAATATATATCGAATATGCAGACGAGCAGACCTATTACTAAACCGCCACAATCTGTAATATACGTGTCAGGTGAACAATGGTCCCTGTTCTTTCTCCTTATGTGTTTGCCTGGTGATGTGGCGAGTGCTCTCTTTTATGAAATATGACTAACTCTCTGTATATTCTTTTGCTAACACGGCTTTTATCAGCCCACCGGCATCTTCAATTTTATTTTAAAAGATAATCAATACATTTCAAGCCACTAAGTAACTGTAATAATTACACCCAGAAGTAATCTTTGACGAGAAGCTTCTGCTTGCATCAGTCTCATCAGTTTAGAAAGACAATTAACACCAATGCATTTTCAGTGCTCCGAGCTGGTGTTAAAAAAAAAAAATCACTGTCGAGAAATAAAAGCATCAGCATCTGGACACGCTGTTCAGCACCTACAACCCAATTATTTTAGCAAGGGGTGTCCAACCTTGGCAACTTTTAAGACCTGTGGACTTCAACTCTCAGAATTCCCCAGCCAGCCATGCTGGGAATTGAAGTCCACAAGCAATAGTTTCTTTTACTGTGCCTTGATTCTCAACCTTCACCACTTTCATCACCAAACTGCCAAAATTCCTTTTATACCCTTAAGAGAAAGCAAGAAGGATAAAAATTGATGCATTAATTTGTTTTTTTTAAAAAAATCAAGTTAATTTTAAAAAAATAGTTGATTATTTCAGAGTTCCCCTTAAAATAATTTGTAGAGATGCAACAGAAACATATTAAAATTTAAAGCTACTGAAACAGTATGCAACCCTTCAAATTTAATTGCAAAAAACGTGAATTGGAATGTATGGTGGCCCAAATGTTTAACACTTTTTTTGGCAACTCTTTAAAGCAGCTGTGTCTTTTCCCAGGGTTGCAAGGCAGCTGCAGATAGAAGCTTTTGAACCGAATTCTAACATTACATTCTGTATTCTATGCAGAGTGGAAATCCATTGTTAATAATTAAGGAACCAGCAGTCGAGAAATATGCCACAGACTTAGCATTTGGTAGAAAAACACTGAAAAGCCTTGGAAAAGATATTGAGATGCTGTGAATATGTGCCTATACTTACAAAGATCAGAATCATTTCAGACAATGTTTTCCCCTGCGACATGCAATGGAAATTAAAGTTCAATCTGGAAGAGCCAGGACTGAAAGAGCACCGAGGCTTTGAACTTTGGTGTTGAAGTCTCTGGAGAATAACAAGAACACCGAAGAAAACAAATGGATCAATCAATCCAGACTTCTCACTTGAGGCACAAATGACCAGGTTCAGATTATATTTTGGACATCTAACACAGAAGACCTAGCTCCCTTGAAAATGTATAATGCTGGCAAAGATGTTGAAAAAAGACAAAGAAAAGAAGAAAAGAAATGGATGACTAGCAGCAGGCTGGATGGACTCGATTACAGTGATGATTGATACACGGATGAAAGACCTAAAGTTGCGTTTTTCAACCTTGGCAACTTGAAGATGTGTGGACTTCAACTCCCGGGACAAATCTGGGAATTGAAGTCCATACCTCTTCAAGTTGCCATGCTTGAGAAATACTGACCTAAAGGATCAGGTTAGAGATAGTTCCCTATGGAAAAATATCTGGTCATTGAGTTAAGGCCAACTTGACGACACACAATCGGTCAATCAATGTACGTCTCACTGAAGCCAAATGCTCGCATTCAAATAAAGCTGAAGAAGCTTCTTGGATGGTAAGCGAAACGTTTTCAAAGAAAAACCCAGAAAACACAGTTGCCTCTTGTAAAAGCACTCTCAGGACAATCTTGACCTGGACGATTGAGAAGCTCTATAGACATTTAACTAAATCTCAGGCAAATCCACTAACTTACTCACTTTTGTTAGTTTTAACAAGAATTAACTGAGACAAAAAAAAGTGGATTTTCCTAACAGATGTAAATTAATTTTAAAAATTGCCATGAAATTGCTGTTCTATTAAAAAAATAATCTGTTGAAAAAAATAAGATTTTTCCAATTATGATTAGCAGTAGAATGCTGGCTGAACAAGAGAAATAGCTATATTAAGAAATAACTGCTTTTTGCTTCTGGGAACCATATAAATTTATGTTGTTCAGAAGGCATGTGGGATAGATGGGGAGAGCTCCTGCATTATGCCTGAAAATGTAAAGGCTCCAATTATCAGCAACAGAAACAGTTTAACTAATATAGCAACCAACTGGCAAGTGTACAGTATTTGTTCAGAAAATAATTGACTTGGAAAGTGAAAGCTTGATTTAAATCACTTTGTCCTGAAAAAAAAATCTCAGCATGGCAGAAGTATATTTTGAAAATAGAAAAATTGGATTCTTAGAAGTCTGCAATTTTCTCAAGCATATGTCTTATAAATTTCTATTCTTGTCCAGAACAAAAAAAATCAGCCCAGTGTGGCTATTATTGGATCTTTAAGGGATTTTATTGCATTTTAAGGCTACGAACTGGCCAGAAATTCCAGAGAATTACTATATAAAGTTGGTAAGTTTTACAGCAAGGTATAGTATACCTCTCTGAAAGGCACAGCACATTAGATTTCTCACTAAATCAGAAATGATTTGTACTGTATTTAATTGTATTTAAAAAATACAATTTACAAATACCTGTTTCTTCAACAAAGTAGCTAGATTCACACATCAAGCTAAACTATTATTTTCTTTTATTGATGGTTTATTGAATGATTGGTTAAAATATTGGGGCATATTCCTACAAATCATATTGTGGCTAGGTGTAAAGCCACTTAGAGTCACCTCGAACCACAAGATAGGTGGCACATAAATTTAATGATAATTAGCATGAACCCTCATTGTACACTGTCCAGGAGCTTGTTCACATCATACCAAACCAAAGTGGCCTCCCTTCTTTGAAATATTTAGTCAGCAACCCAAAACTTTATCAGGATGCTTTGAATTTAGTGGATTACACTGCAAACCATATGGATGGAAGTTGCAGTGCCAATGTTTGTGGTTTGACTGATGAAGCAATATGCTACAAAATACTTATTCACTACAGCAACACCCCTATTTGTTCCATCTATGTTATGCAACTTGATATGCAATTTGCTAGCATCATTCCATTTTCTTACACTAAATGTGTGTGTTCTCCAAAGACAAGGTAGGTTTTAGTAATTATAGCACCTTTGCAGTACATATAAATTATACAATTGAAACTTCATGTTTATATTTAGCAGCAAATTGCACCAACTTGAAGCAGTAACAAAGAGAGCCGGTTTGCTTTGAAATGCATAAGACCAAACAAAAACTTTGTAAGTTATCTGTCAGCACACAATGACTGAGTTATTTCAGAAAAAAAGGAGGCCAGCTAAAAGACAAGTGGTTTCTTGATAAGCTTATAAGGAAGGAATTCAATTTGACCAAAAGGAAAGGTAGGGGGATTGCCTAGTATAACTGGAATCTGAGTCATGGCAACTGGACTTTTCTTTTTCAGTTTGAAATTCGTTGCTTATCCCAGCAGATTCTTCGATCACATTAAAACGGCTCAGTTGTGCATTCCATCTCCATCAAAAGTGGGAAATTAATAATGGGATTAGGCTGCACGTGAAAATTTATCTGCTATGGTAAGTCTGCAAGTAGCCAGTTCTATAGTTAAAAATAGTTAGAAACACTTACACCAAAGTGTTAGTTTGTTCCTGAAACACAATTCAAACTATTCATTCAATTGCTATTTGAGGACAAGGTCAAAATGACTCCATAAGAAATGCTGGCACTCGCGTTTTAAGCTGCATTCTAAAATATTGATAATATTTTTACAAATGCAGTTAACTTCCAAGTAAATATATTATTTAAAAAATGAGGCACCAATTACAAAAATACAGTTAGGCACAGATTGACTGAACTATAATATAAAAATATAAACTCATTCACACTGCCGAACTTGATTGAACAAAATGCAATGGAATTTCATCAAAATACCACAGTTCATTTTACAAGACAAACATGGAACTGATCAAATCTTCTCAGGTTTCAGTTCAAACCATAAACTACATTTAACTGAAAATCAGTGGGTTATATGTTTTTTTCCTTATATCCTTCTCTCTTCAGCACCCCATTTTTCCCCTCTAGAAACCAAAAGAAAAAGAAAAAAAAAGAGCAAAATCTGCACCTCTGCAGAATACACAAAGAACCTTAGAAACAAGAATACATAATAACTTTTCAAAACCTTGCCACTAAGGATCTTACAGCCATCAAAACCTGAAAACATATAAAAATGTCACTTGTCTTGCATTTTCTCCGTCTCTCAACTTTCAGCATGGAAAGGGAGTTCCTACAACCACGTGGGAACCAGAAGGAAAATAAGCCCTGGGGAAAGCTGCCTACTTAATGCATATAAAATGCATTTTACAAAAGGACACACCAACATTTCCCTGCAAGAATGTGAATGGTAGTTAAAAGCCAGGTCCAAGGCTTCAGTCCATCCTGTGTGAAGGAATGGAAAAAAACAAAACTATTTACTGCCACATCCTGAAAATCTGCTGTTGGCAGTATTTTCAGACCTTACAAGGGGGGGGGGGAGAGAGAAGTGGGGGGGCCCCACAAACTTGGTTATATTCTACTTTGCAACTAAATGCTCAGATGCAAATAAATCTAAAATGGCTTTTCAGGATCAAAATTATTTCTTATTTAATCAGTTGTACTCCAAAAAATCTCATCCCTAAGTATTAAAACTGCAAATAGTAAAGCTAAGATTTCTCCAACATCATTTAGAATTAAAAATTCATGACTACCTCAGTGACAGAAATTATGATTACTGGCAGAATTAGTTCTGCAAAAGACTCATTGTTTAGATTGTGGCTGCACATAGCCTGATAAAGTATACTATTTTGTATAAAAGATTAGCAAACCCAAAAAACCAATGGTCTTGATATCCATATCAATAATAAGAACTGATACCAAAACATGGTAAAACAAAAACCTCAGAAATTAGAAACTTATAAATATTAATGAACATTTGAACCAACTTTAATAAAAATATATATTTCCCATCCTATAAATGTTATTTAAGACACCTGATGATTACTAACCTCTCAAAAACACATTTATATAAACGAAAATGTGGATTCAAGTGAGTGGCAGTCTTTGCACTTGCAGACAGAGTAAACAGAATGCTCATTATTTGTCATTTGCATATTCTAATTAATTTGCTATGTAAAGATGATGTTTTGATGATTTCTTGACAAAGACTACAAGGGGGAAACAAAGGAAAATTGCTGAAATGCTGTTACAATCTCAGATATACATCCTTGGAAAATTCTGTTCCTGTCTTTTAGGATAGTAATAAATTCAAAGCCTCCTAAAGTAAAAGTGATTCTAATTTTCCAGAAGGAGGAACCTGGATATTCATGTCATCTCCACTAGAAAGGCTACATTTCACCAATTAAATTATTCAAACAGAACAATCAAGAGATTCTAAAGAAAAAAGGCAATTGCTCTCGATCCATCCATCCTTGGGGAAGACGTAATGGCGAGAGCACATGTGACCTGGAAAAATGAGCCTAAGGAGGCAAGCAGAGCCTTCATGCACCTCAACAGTATATTATAGAGAGATGAAGAGAATTTAGAAGAAAAATGTAAAGAGCCTTCTTTTCCTCCTCCTCTCTTCCCCCCCCCCCCCCGCTGCTTTGGATGGCTTTTACAATACCATTTTGTCTAGGCTTGGAAGCAAGGGGATGTCCTGTCCAGTTTAACTTGGATGGTAGAGCACAGCATTGCAGATTTTCCAGGATTGGGAAGTTGAAAAAAACATATTGGAGAAGCATAACTGCTTCTGTAGTGTGGCCAAGAGAATTAGATGAATACATCCACAAAATCGCCAGAAGTTGAGCATGACTTGTATCATGACATTTCCCCAAGTGTTTTGATGAAGTAACATCAGCCTGATAAATCCTACCGCATCGAACAAAATATCCCATTTGCAGCCACAAGTTAAGGAAAGCCTCTTTTTGCTTCCTAAGCATTACTGACTTGCAGAGATGACGACTACAAATAGCCAAAGGTTGCTATTCTGCAGAGAGTTTGGAGACGTTGTTCTCAGGAGAGCCAGATGGAAGAAAAAAATGAGACACGCAGAAAACAGCACCTGATTTCTCCCACGATGTTATCGCTCACACACAGGTAGGCCCTAACTAAGGCTTGTTTTGAGCATTATAATAAATCTGTACAGAAAAGTGTGAAACCAATTTTGGTCTGGCCATTTTAGGCAACAGGAATTGAAGGTGGTGGAGACAACACATTCACAAGGGGAAGGTATGGGCCCTTTCCCCCCAAATGCACCCTCAGTTCTGAAACTGGGGCAATAGATATAATCCCCATGGATTTCCCTGGAATCCCAACATTCATTTCAGCTCTGCAGCAACAGATGATCTCAACGTACAGGTAACTCCTCAACTTGCGACCTCAATCGAGCCCAACATTTTCAATGCTAAGCAAGGAATTTGTTAAGTGAGTTGTGTCCCATTTTGCGACCTTTTAGCCAGGGTTGGTAAATGAATCACTACAGTTCTTAAGTGAATTGTGCGGTCGTTAAAGCAAATCTGGCTTCCCCCATTGACTTTGCTTGTCGAACGCCAGCCAAGAAGACTGCAAATGGAGATCACGTGACCCCAGGATGGGGCAACCTACATGCCAGTTGCCAAGCATCCAAATTTTGACCACGTGGGAATCCTGCAATTGTTGTAAGTGTGAAAAACGGTCATAAGTCAACTTTTTTCAGCGCTGTCGTACCTTCGGACTATCATGAAACAAACGGTCGTAAGTGTAAAGGCTACCTGTATTCCAACTTCTTTAACTTTAGGAGAGGAATTACCACCTCCCTTAGAGAGCAGGGCTGGACGAAGCCCTCCTTCCCAGAGGCAAAATAGGGCCACTTGGAATTCCAGCTGTCTATCTGGGGGACCCAGGAATCCCCAATTGTGGGCTTCCAGTTCCTGTCCAGTATTCCCAGAGCAAAACAGACCCCAAGCAGGAGCCTTCCCAGCCTCTCTCTGCTGCTTCCAAGGGATCTCTGGCTGTTTTCTGATGGTTGACAGAGGTTAGTTCAGGCTTCTTCCCACCCCACTCCAGCAAATGGTCCCTCCTTCCCAGGCCCCCCACCCCTAAGAGGCGCCGTTGGCCTTTTGTCCCTCACACTTTCTCTGGCTCTTCTCCCCTTTTACCTCGACTCCAGCTCCCCCATTATGCCAAAACGGACCCCCCAGACCCCCCCACTCCAATCACAGCACCCTGGGAACTCCAGGCCCCTCATTGTCTGGGTCCGCCCAGCACATCCAAGCCGGCCTCGGAATTCAGGCATCGGCGCTGCCTTTGCAGGGAGGGCGGTGTAAGGCTGGCGGGGGGGGGGCTCTTCTCCCCCCACGGAGGGGCCAGACAGACAGACATCCCACCCCCAGCCAGGGATGCCCCCTTCAGAGCCCGGGGGCGCCCGGGAGGGGCGACCCGTTTCCTCCTCCCCTCCCGCTCCCCACCCCCGATGCTGCATCCCCCGAAGTGCGGGGGGGGGGCTGGAGGACCCACCTGGCCCTCCCCGAGGCGGGGAAGGGTCTTCCTCCCTCCCCCCTCCCGCGCCGCGCCCCCTCCCGCAGAGGGGCGCCTCCCTTTCCCCCCCCCGCCCGCTGGCAGCGCTCCGGGAGGGGTCTCCTCCTGGGGACCCCCGCCTCCCCCCCCCTCCTCCTCCCCCCCATTGTTCCGAGGCGGGGCCGGGCCGAGGCGGCGGCGGCGGCGGCGACAGGCGAGGCGACTCACCGGGTCGGGGGCGGCGGGGCCGGGCCAGGCCGGGCTCTCGGGGCGGGGCGGACGAGGACCCGAAGCGGCGGTGGCGGCGGCGGCGAGGGCGGAGGAGGCGGCGCCATGTTCCTCCCTCCCTCCCTCCTCGCTCCCTCGCTCGCCCGCCCGCCCTTCCTGCCTCCCTTCACCCGGCCGCCGCGAGGGAGGAAGGGGGAGGCCGGGCGGCGGCAGAGGGCGGCGGGGAGAGGCGGCGGGGGAGGCCGAGGCGGCGCCCTCGCCTCACGCTGAGAGGAGGCGGCGGCGAAACCATCGACTGAGGGAGAAGCGGCAGGGCGCGGGGCCGCGTGCGTCTCGAGCGGCGGGTGCGGGGGGGTGGGGGTAGCCGCGCGCGCTCCGAGACGCTAACGCGCACGCGCGCCCAAGGAGGCCGAGCCTTTGCGCAGGAGCCGCGGCTCGCGCCGCCGGCAGACCCTGAGAGCGAGCGAGGGGGCGGGGCCGACAAGGGGGCGGGGCCGACGCTACGGGCCGAGCAGGAGCAGGAGGAGAAGGGGACGCGGGCGCGCCCCCGGAACGCAGCGCCGAGGGAGAGAAACGCGCCTGCGCCGGGGTAGCCCCGCCTCTCACGGTCCGCGCCGGAGGGGGGCGGGGCGGCTATGCGGGGAAGGAGAGGGTGCGCGCACGGACGCGCGCGGTGAAGGGAGGGGAGAAAGAAGGATGCGCGCGCCGCCCGTCCGTGGCCTCCCGCGGGCCGGAGGGGCGAAGCCGGAGTCGGGAGCGCTGCGGTGGCGCGCGCGCGCTCGCTCGCTCGCTCCCGGGGCGACTCGTTCTACCCTAAGGGAAGGGGTGGGACCCCCGTAGAGGGTCTGGTGGGAGAAAAAAGGGGTCTCGCTGCAGCGCCCCCAGACCCTCCTCGCCGCCGCTGGGCTTTTGTCCGGGAGCGCCTCTCCGGCCTCGGCGCTCTTCCTCCCACCGGGGCTGATTTCCTCCCGGTGGCTGCCTTTGGTGGGCAGCCCGAGGGTTCTCTGCCTTGGGAGCCCTGAGCGAAGCCCCGGCTCTGGAGGAGGCTCCGATGCTGGGGAAGGGCAGGACTGAAGGGTCCCTGGTGGTCTCCGAGCTTGGTTGCTTTCTTGCAGACGTTTCATGACCCAACTAGGGAACATCAGCAGGGCTAGAAGGGAGTGGGATTGCTCTCTTATATACTTGTAGCTTGCCTTATACGTGTGGGTGGGGTGATCCCTCTCTCTCTTAGCACTGATGATGTTCCCTAGTTGGGTCATGAAATGTCTGCAAGAAAACTGCCAAGCTCAGAGGGCATCATAGTCGTCCTCCTCCGTTTTCCGAGGTGCCAACTTGGCAATATTTGTGGGCAAATAGACACCCTCCTAGATAAAAACGCGGGCTACACCCTTACCGACACCATTTTTATTTTCTATAAATTCCTCTAAAGCTTCAATGAGGCCCAGAGGCGTTTTTTATGAATTAAGATAATGGTGGGAAGTGCTGCTTTGCTTTGCAGGGAACCAGCTTCTCGTTTCATATTTCATGTTAATTAAAAACCTTTGCAGAACAATTTTGGATAGAACAGGGAACCCGTCATACACAAATAGGAAGGCTGCATGATTCGTCCCTGCCTGACTTAGGCTGGAAATCTGTGTGCAATATTTGGGAGTGCCACCAAAACCAGACGCCTGGGTTATATTTTATGGTAAACTGTGGTTTGCTTAAATCAGAATTGATTAAATAAACAATAACAGCAGAGTTCATCCAGTGTGTTAAACCACAACCAATTTCACTTACATATTACCTATGTGCTAGATCAGTCAATCAATCGGAATAGAGCTGGAAGGGACCTTGGAGGCCTTCTAGTCCAACCCCTGATCCAGCAGCAGACTCTATAGCATATCACACAGGTCTCTTCTTAAAGACCTCCAGCTTCTGATGGGGCAGCTTCTGATGGCAAGCTTTTCCACTGGTTGATCGTCCTCACTGTTAGGAAGTTCCTCCTTAATTCCAGGTTGCTTCTCTCCTTGAATAGTTTCCATCCATTGTTTCTTGCCTGCCTTCTGGAGCTTCGGAAAACAGGTTGACCCCCTCTTCTTTGGGGCAGCCCCTCAAATACTGGAATACTGCTACCACGTCACGAATGAAGGCAAATATACGTATCCCAGGATAATGTTGCAAGATCCAATCTGGGTCACACACCAGGACCAGGAGTTTACTTTTCCGAGCTTTGGGACCCATGCCGGAGCCCAACTTCAGGGATCTTCTCTCCTCTAGAATATGTTAGTTATAATTTACCCATATTCCAGTGGAGAAAAATTCCCTGAAGATGGGCTCCAGCATGAGTCCCAAACCTCTTGTCCCAATGACTAACGCAGATTTGATCTTGCAGTTTGGGCACAGTTGTGAGATTAAGGACTACTTGCATTTGAAAAAAAGGGGTGAGGAAGACCTACAGACATGTTTTCCACAGCAGGAGAAAAGCAACCAAAAAGATCAATGACTTTTCAGCCAAAGTCCATGGTTTTGGGGGTGACCTTTTGGGATTTAAATCAATATTTCTTATTCCAATTCGCAGACAGCTGGATTGAAAAGCTGCTTTGTCACAAACCTGAGCTTTGCCCAGAAATCTTTAAAATAAACAAAGAAAACAAATACGGTTGTCCCAGTGGGCATTCTAGGGAGGGCAAGTGACATTCCAGATGGCACAAAGTTGTTGCTGGCACCCCAGTCGCTCTTTCTGCCTCTCCCGGTTCTCTTTTCCTGCTGTCCTCCAAAAGAGATGGACTTCAGCTCTGGAATGGGATTTAACACATCTGGACAGCAGCAGGTTGGAGAAGACCATCGTAGGTCCTTCCTTGGTCTTTTTAATGGCAGATGATGAGGACTTTGTGTTCTGCCATGAAGCGTGGTCTCTTCCAAACTCGTTTCAGAACAGGACCCGAAATCTCCCAGAATTCTCCAGGTGATGTCAAGTAACACAATCTTGGCAAAGTAGTTATGATGCCCATTCCCATGCACCTAGCTTGCTCCTTAAGGCTGTAACCACAAAGTTTCAGGAATCTGCCCTCCATGTTTCTCAGAATGCTTAACTCAGGCAGTCCTCTGCTTATGGCCATTTGCTTAAGTGGCCTACGTTTATAGCCATTTACAATATCCTGTGTTCGCATGACTACGTTCTACAATGGCTTTGCGACACTCCGACATCATTTCCAGTTTACAGCAAAACCAGCTCATTGATTTGTTTAATGACTGCTGCAAAAAAATAATCGTAGAATTGGATCAGTCAGATGTGACGTATGTGATGATTTACAGCCGTGATGGGCAGGTTCCATTACAGACATAAGCCGACGACTACTCGTAATTAAAATATTAATTACAAGGCAAAGAATGTAGATATATAGGTTATTCCTGATGTTTTGCAAACGTGCCCTCTAATGAAGGGAAGGAAGGAATTGTTGGATGGTGCCCAGAAGCGGCTACAGATAATCCTTGACTTACAGCCACAATGGAGACCAAAATTTCCATTGCTAAGCAAGATAGTTGTTAAGTGTGTTTTGCCCCATTTTACAACTTTATTTGCCAATAAAATTGTTAAGTGAATCCCTGTAAAGTTAGTGAATTGCTGCAGAGATTAAGTTAGTTAAGACGGTTGTTAAGTGAATCCGGCTTCCCCATTGACTTTGCTTGTCAGAAGGTCGCAAAAGGGGGATCAGATGACTCCAGGACCCTGCAACCGTCATAAATACGTGTCAATTGCCAAGTGTCCGATTCTTTATTACGTGATCATGAGGATGCTTCAAAGGTCACAAGTGTGAAAAACAGTCGTAAGTCACTTTTTTCAGTGCCGTTGTAACTTTGAATGGTCACTAAACAAGCAGTTGTAAATCGAGGACTACTTGTAGTGCACAATACCAGGAGCGTACATTCAAATAGAAGTAACAATTAGCAGTTTTGGACACCTTGAAGCTCTGGTGATCCAAATTTTCCTTCTTGAGGCTGACAAAGAAACACTCTTTGGGGCAGGAGATGCTCAACAATTGTCCTCCTCCATTATTTGAGATTATTATTATTATTTTGTTCTTTTGTATGGGGTGTTAAAAGTTGATGAAGTTCTCAAGCTAGAAGCCCATCAGGAATGTCTCCTATTCCCTCTAGACCACAGCACCCTCATGCGTTAGGGCGCAGAAAACTTGGGCCTACAAGGCCCGACTGAGCCTGGGGCTAAAGTCCAGCCCGGGCAGCGCCTGGGGCATCACTGGCTCAGCTTCCTTCTGCCACACGAGTCCCCGGCTTCGCGCGAACATCGGCGGGACTCGAGCTCCCCCTACTGGAGGCAACCGGCACACTTCGTCCCGTCCCCCCCCAATAAACCCAAAGAAATTACAGCTCCCGGCATGCAGCGCAGCCGTGGCGTAGCCCTCCCGGCCGGGAAAACAACCCTATAGGCTCCTTGCTGGCGCAAAGCCTGACGGGAATTGCCCCATTCCTTAGGCGCTCTTCCGGTTCCTTCCCTCCTTTAGACTACAACTCCCGAAGGGCTGAGCGCTTGGCAGCCGCCCTGTCGGATATCCCCTAGGAAGGCAGAATAGAGTCGGGGGGCTCGAAGCAGCTTCCCGGGGGCTCTGCGGGCAGCAGCAGAGGAGGAGGAGGAGGAGGGGGACTCGGGAGCCATCATGGTAAGGAGCGGCGGGGATCTCTTTAAAGGAGGCGGTGGGGGGTCACTGGAGCAGTGGGGCTCCCAGGTGGGGGGGAGATACCTGGGGGGGGTCTTGCTTGGGGTCGTATAAACCCTAATAATGCCATTATTTCGGTCGGGGGGAGGGCGAGGAGAGGGTCTCAGCGGGGCCATAAGCCCCCACCCCCAGGCCAGGCCATATTTCTAGGGGCCACCCAATCTCCCCCCCACTTTCCAACAGCCAAAATACTTTATTTATGTATTAAATAAAAATATTTTATTTATGTATTTATTTATTCATTCATTCAATCATATATAAGGTAACAGGTAAAAGTATAAACATAGTTTGGATACGTGAAAAGAGTAAGTAAAAAAGGAATATTAGAACAGGGATGGAAGGCGCGCTGGTGCTCTTAGGCATTACAGACTCTTACATTATGCATTGAGGTCAACAGTAGACAGTCTTAGGTTAAAGTTTTTGGGGTTTGGGGAAGAAACCACAGAGTCAGGTAGTGCATTCCAGGCGTTGACCACTCTGTTGCTGAAGTCGTATTTTCTGCAATCGAGTTTGAAGCAGTTTACCTTGAGTTTGTATCTATTATTTGCTCCTGTATTGTTGTGATTGAAGCTGAAATAGCCATTGACAGGTAGGACATTGTGGTAGATGATTTTACGTACTATGCTTAGGTCAGATTGAAGTCTGCGTAGTTCTAAGTTGTCTAAGGCCAAAATTTCGAGTCTGATGGCATAAGGTATTTTGTTGCAAGCAGAGGAGTGGAGGACTCTTCTTGTGAAATATCTCTGGACTCATTCAATTGTATTAATGTCCAATATGCAGTGTGGGCTCCAGACGGATGAGCTGTATTCAAGAATTGGTCTGGCAAAAGTTTTGTATGCTCTAGTTAGTAGTACAATATTACCAGAGAAGAAGCTACGCAAGATTAGGTTAACAACTCTTAATGCTTTTTTGGCAATTCTGTTACAGTGAGCTCTGGCACTTAGATCATTAGAGATGAATACTCCAAGGTCCTTGACAGAGTGAGGGTCATCTATAAGGTCATGGTCATCTAATTTGTATTTTACATTTTGATTTTTTTGCCAATGTGCAAGACAGAGCATTTGTTTGTTGAGATTTGAAGTTGCCGCTTGTTAGACCAATCTGCCACATTATTCCCATTTATCCCAAAATCTGGGGGTGGGATCCCTGAGGTCAATGAGGCTCAGAAAGGGGCCAGGGGCAAAAAAAACCAAACACCTCCTGTCTTGAATCTGTACAACAGCCCTGTAAGGTAGGCTAATGATATTTTGCTAGGGATGTTGCTCCCCCCCCCCCGCTCCTCTCATCCCCAGCCAACGTGATAAAAAAGAGGAGAAGCACTGAAATCCAACCTGCAGGAAGTCTTCCACTTACGACCACAATTCGGCCCAAATTTCTGTGGTTAAACAAGACAGTTGTTCAGTGAGTCTTGTCCCGTTTTATGACTTTTCTTGACAGAGTTGTTAAATGAATCACTGCAGTTGATAAGTTAGTAACCAGCTCGTTAAGTGAATCTGGCTTTCCCGTTGAGTTGACCTCGGGATACTACGACCGTCATAAGTACGGGTCAGTTGCCAATCATGTGATTGTGGGAATGCTGCGACAATTGTTAAGTGTGAAAATCATTCAGAAGTCACTTTTGTTCAGGGCTGCTGTATCCTTGTACGGTCACTAAATGAATCATTGTAAGTCAAGGACTACCTATATTGTGAAAATTCCCTTGAATTGTCCCAAAAAAAATTTACTTTTTTTTTTAAATTTGGCAAACAAGTCGTTGCTGTTCTACTCTCTTGCAATGCGGACGTTTCCTAATTAACCAGGACATAAAACTGCTTGTATTATTCCTGGAATTAAAAAAAAACAAACCCAATTCTTTTGTGGTATTGAACTGTTGGCCTTTTTGCTCTTTGTGCTGGGCTGGCTTTCTTGTTTAGGGTGGGTCACTTCCCTATCTTAGCTCCACAGTTGCAAAGTGGAGCTAAGCAAAAACGGGGTCAGGGTAGCAAGGTTTTTGCAATCCTTTGGAAAAAAAGTGCCTCGTTCTCCAGTGTACAATTCATGCAGTAAAAGATGCCAAAAGGAAGCAGGCAGTAATTGGATCTGCTAAATGGAGACCAAAGAGGAAACAAACTGTTTTGTAGGCAGGCTCCTGATGTTAGTGTTAAATTTATGTTTTACCGACAAAGAAAGAAAGGGAGACTAGCATAGATCTATTTCAAGCTATTTAGCTTTCCTCAGCTAGCCATACCCTATAGATCAGCAAATTTAAGAGTTGTGGACTTCGACTTCTAGAACTCTGGGAGTTGAAGTCCACAAGTCTTAAAGATGCCAAGGTTGAAGACCCCTGCTTTAGATGAGAGCTAAATAGCTTGAAATAGATCTATACTACTCTCCCTGTATTTCTTTCGTCAGTAAAAACATAAATTTAACACAAAAACGGTTTTGTCACAAAAGCGACTGCCTGCGAAGGCCCCTGGATTGAGGATGAAAGGCGAAAACAGAAGCATTATGCTCCATCCCATAATTGGGTAGACCAGGTTGCGCTGATAGAGTTTTCCCACCGGAGAAAAAACACCCCTGATGTGAGCTAGACCTGGTACCCACAGGAGTTCTGCGCTTCTCACTGCTTGCAGCTGAATGATGTTTGGATTCTGGACGTGTTTGTTGGTCTTCTTTTACAGATCCGCTTTATCCTGATTCAGAACCGGGCCGGCAAAACCCGCCTGGCCAAGTGGTACATGCAGTTTGACGATGACGAGAAGCAAAAGCTGATTGAGGAAGTGCACGCAGTGGTTACCGTCCGAGATGCCAAGCACACTAATTTTGTGGAGGTGGTACCTTTTTCTGGCCTTATTTACGAGATTTTTATCCTGCCTTTATTGTTTTTTCCAAATAACTCAAGGCAATGAATAAACATAATAATCCTTCCTCCTCCTGTTTTCCCCGCAACAACGATCCTGTGAGGTGGGTTGGGCTGAGAGAGAGAATGACCGGCCCAAAGTCACCCAGCTGGCTTTCGTGCTTAAGATGGAACTAGAACTCACCATCTCCTTCTGATTGGCCAAAGTCACCCAGCTGGCATAGCCGGCTGAGGAATTCTGAGAGTGGAAGTCCATAAGTCTTAAAAGTTGCCGAGGTTGGAGACCCCTGCTTTAGAAGACCCTCATCAACCCTTCTCAAGCCAGCAGACACTTGTAGACACCATGTCCTCCTCCATGACAAAATACCATCCCCGAATTGTGATGGTGGGGCTGGAAATCCAACCCCCCAACACATAGTGACAAAGTGTCAAAACAGAGCCTATAATGGAGATCTATTTTGCTGATTTCCCAGCTGCAATAAATTATATACAACTTAGACACACATTTTTAATCTTCCTGTTAAGATTTCGATATTCTATACGTTGAATATTACCCCATGCTCCTTTTTCACTAAAATACAAAATATATGAATCGAGGTGGTGCAGTGGTTAGAGTGCAGTACTGCAGGCTACTTCAGCTGACTGCTAGCTGCAGTTTGGCAGTTTGAATCTCGTCAGGTTCCAGGTTGACTCAGCCTTCCATCCTTCCAAGGTGGGTAAAATGAGGACCCAGATTGTTGGGAGGCAAGAGGCTGATTCTGTAAACATCTTAGAGAGGGCTGTAAAAACACTGTGAAGCAGTATACATGTGTTTCCCCGAAAATTATTTACTTATGGGACCGCCTGCTGTTACCGCATGCCTCCCACCGACCCGTACGCTCTCACAGAGAGGGACTTCTCAGGGTGCCGTCCGCCAAGCAATGTCGGCTGGCGGCCCCCAGGGGAAGGTCCTTCTCTGTGGGGGCTCCCACACTCTGGAACGAGCTTCCCCCGGGTTTACGCCAAATACCTGACCTTCGGACCTTCCGCCGCGAACTGAAGACACACCTTTTCATTCGCGCGGGACTGGCTTAAATTTTATTGATTTTAAATTTTCTATTATTAATTTTAAGGGGTTTTAGTTTTATATATTTTAAAGTTTTTTAGGCCAATGATAAAATAAGTTTTTTAATTTGTATTTTAATTGTATATTGTATTGTCTGTTTTACTTTGGCTGTACACCGCCCTGAGTCCTTCGGGAGAAGGGCGGTATAAAAATCGAATAAATAATAATAATAATAATAATATTTTTTTTGAACCCCGAAATAAGCACTTGGCCTTATTTTCGGGGAGGTCTTATTATTTTGGGGCGTGTGGAGCAAGACGAGGCTCCTCTAGCCATCTTACCTGATTTCCAGTGCTGCGTTTAAATATTTTTGGAGAGGGGCTTGTTTTCGGGGGGGAGGTTTATTTTAGCGCATGTGCTCAAAAGCCCAATTGGGCTTATTATCAGGGGATGTCTTGTTTTCGGGGAAACAGGGTGTAAGTGCTATTGCTATTGCTATATGATCAATAAAAGCCAGCAGGCAGAAGGACAGGCGTCTCTTAAGGCTGGTGAAACCCATCTTTGCATTTGAGCCATTTGGCCAATGGATAAAGATGCTTCTTTCTGCGTTGAGAAGGTCTGATGGCCACATCCTTGACCAGCATTGTTCTGCTTCTAACACAGGGTTCTCCAACCTTGGCAACTTTAAGCCTGGAGGACTTCAAGTCCCAGAAACCCCCCAGCCAGCAAAGCTGGCTGGGGGAATTCTGGGAGTTGAAGTCCTCCAGGCTTAAAGTTGCCAAGGTTGGAGAACCCTGTTCTAACAGACACCAGTGTTTGTTTTCTCTCCCCTGATGGTGGTTTGGTTTCTTTTTCTCTAGTTCCGAAACTTCAAGATCATCTACCGACGTTACGCGGGGCTCTACTTCTGCATTTGCGTGGACGTGAACGACAACAATTTAGCTTACCTGGAGGCCATTCACAACTTTGTGGAGGTGAGTGTGGGCCTGTCCAGTTGCAAAGCAGGCCCATCCCCCTCGCAGCCCCATGAACATCTGTCTTGGCTTCGAAGCCGTGCCTGAAATTCTACCCTTCCGGATAAGTGGATAAGACAGCCAGTCCTCGAATTAGAACAGTTTGTTTAATGACCGTTCGAAGCTGCAGCGGCACTAAGAAAGTGACTTTTGACCGGTTTTCATACTTATGACTATTGCAGTATCCCCAGGGTTACGTGATCAAAATTTGGATGCTTGGCAGACTGACTCGTATTAATGACGGTTCCAGTGTCCTGGGATCACGTGATCTTCTTTTGAGACCTTCTGATCAAGCAAAGTTAACGGGGAAGCCAAATTCACTTAACAACCATGTTACTAACTTAACAAACTGCAGTGCTTCACTTAATGACTAGAAAGATCATAAAAGGGGACAACTCACAATAGCTGTCTTGCTTAACGACATAAATCTTGGGCTCAATTATGGTTATAAGTTGAGGACTGCCTGTATCTCTAAAACGACAGCCTGACGGGGCACGGGTCATCTAGTCTAGTAATAGTAATAATGTGGCAGCTTCTCATTCCTTGTTGCTAGAAGAGCCAGGGTGGCCCAGGGCTCAGAATTCTGTACTGCAGGCTAATTCTGCTGACTGCCAGGAGTTCGATTCTGACCTGCTCAAGGTCGACTCGGCCTACCATCCTTTCCGAGGTTGGTAAAATGAGGACGCAGAGTGTTGGGGGCAATGTGGTGATTCTGCAAACTGCTTAGAGGGCTGGGAAGCCTTGTGAAGCGGTATAGAAGTCTAAGGGCTCCTCTTCTGATGCTGAGACTTTGCAGAACTTTTTCCATTCCTTGTGACCCAAACCTGTTTCTCCTCCCCGTCTTCTCTTCGCCTTTGATCATCGCAGGAAAGACTAGTCAATAAAACGGGCTCAACGTGTACCCGGTACCTCTCTCAAGAACAGCATGCGCTCTCCCTGCCCACAGCACACGCAGCAAGGTGTTCTTGGCCACCGGGGTTGCATCCTACTTCCTCCCTGTCTCTTGCGCAGGTCTGACGTACCCCATTCAAGCCCCCTCTTCTCTCTCTCCTCAGGTTTTGAACGAGTATTTTCACAACGTCTGCGAGCTCGACCTGGTCTTCAACTTCTACAAGGTGGGAGCTCATTACTTAACTCGTTTGTCAGACAACCGTTTGTGTCAGACCTGACGCAATTGGACCCCTTAGGAAAGAAAAACCCTCGACTCCCATTTGATTAAAGCAAAGGGTTCTTTTACTAAGGATGTTGGTTGCAGTAAAGTCAAGCCAGCTCTGAAATCTATCCCGCTTGGTGGATACAAAAATAAGGTGTAGGTTTGCCCTCCAGCCCATCCTTCCCCCCCCCCCCCACCGGTGACCAGTCCGTTTCTAGCCAACCAGAGCGCGCCAAGATGCTCGAAAACTGACTCATATTTATGACGATGGCGTGTCCTAGGGTCATGTGATCCCCCTTTGTGACCTTTTAACAAGCGCAGTCTTAACAGGAAAGGATTCACTTAACAACCTGGTTACTAACTTAACTTAACCCCTGCAGTGATTCACTTAACAACAGTGGAAAGCAAGGTCGTAAAATGGGGTAAAACTGAACAGCTGTCTCACTTATTAGCATGAAATTTGGGGGCTCGCTTGTGGTCGTAAGTGGAGGACTACCTATATCCCAGAGGGCAGGAAAGGCCCTTCTGGGCTCCTCAGCAGAAATTCTCCAGCAAACGGGATGCGAAATAGACCCCTTATTTATCAGATTTGTTTATTTGCCGCTCATCTCGCGATTCAAGGCCGGCTCGGCTGGAGCAGCAAGTGGGGACGGATTCCTGATAGGCTGCCCTGAGGCCGGCGGCCATGCTCGGTGGGCTCTTCTGCGTAGGAGCCTTTGCCCCCTCCCCATTTCAGCATCCCCCTCTGCTTCTTTGCAGGTCTACACGGTGGTGGATGAGATGTTCCTCGCTGGGGAAATCCGAGAAACCAGCCAGACGAAAGTGTTGAAGCAGCTGCTGATGCTGCAGTCGTTGGAATGATTGGGGGGTGGGGGAGGGTGTTTCTCATCCGCCACCTCATTGGGGTCCTCTTCTTCCTCTGACCCTGCCGCTTCCTGCCAGCCCCTCCTCTCTTCCTCTCCAGCGCCCCAATCACAGACTTGCTTGCCCTGTAACCCAGAGCTGAAGGCTGGCAGAGAGCAAGCGTTTGGGGAAGGGGTTTCCGTTGGGGTGCTGCTTCTGCTGCTGCCCCTCCCTGCCTGGAAAGTGGGGTGCCTGTGGAAGAGGGGGAGCTGGCAAGTTAGGGCTGGCTCTCCCCTTTGGTAAAAAAGGGGGAGGGGATTTGAAGAGGAGAGAGCACCTATCCTCCCTCCCTCCCTCCCACCCACCCACCCACTCATCCTCAGCCATTTGATCTCCCACTGCTCTCCGCTCTCCCTGTTGCTGGTCTGCTGCCCCCTCCCCATCTGCCCATCCATGTCAACGTGTTGCGCTGCATCTGCAGAAAAGGGACCACGGCTCTGTGTGCGCGTGACTCTGTGTGTATATGTGACTACAGGCACCTGTAATAAGTGGATTTGAGCGATTCAACTGCCAGTAAAGTGATGTCTTGAAATAAACCATCCAACACTGAAAAGAGAGAAGTTGCTCATTTACGTCCTGGACTGATTCTGGAGGAACAATGCAGTGCTCCCTCCCCAGCCCACGTTTACCTTGATCAATCGAACAAGTCAATTAATTATGTTTTGTTTTGGTGTATTGCATGTGCCAGACCAAGAACTGCTACTAGACAAAAGGGAACACCAAGTTGCCCTTTACCAAAATTTATGAACCTCTTTTGAAAAATTTGACAAGTCTGCCACTCGGTGCGTGCCTCGTTCCCCTTGCTGAACCCTAAAAGGGGAAAAATAAACCAGGTTTCATCACCCTCACCATGTTAATTAGTCCAATGTAGAGTTTCTCAACCTAAATTAAATTTAATAAGGAAATAAAGGAACAAAACGTCAGGAAATTTTAAGCTGTGTGGGCTTCAGCTCCCAGAATTCTTCCAGTAGCATGTTTGAGGATGTGTGGACTTCAACTCCCAGAATTCCCCAACCAGCATGAGGCAGGCTAACGGGAATGCTGGGAGTTGGAGAACTGAAGAAGCTTCTTGGATGAGAAGCAAAACATCTTCAAGAAAAAAAAAACAGTTGTTTTTTTTGTCCCAGATTGGATCTTGCAGCTTTATCCTGGGACAAGTATTCTTACACAGACCCAACTAGTTTCTTAGCTTAATAAGTTCAGTAAAAAATATTAAATTTAGTTGAATAAAAATATTAAAATTTATTTGCCACCCATCTCCCTGTCATGCGACCCTATCATGCAGCTTACAGTCTGGGAAAACAATATTACAAAAGATCAAAATAAGAGAAGAAATGTACGTATTTTTAAAAAAACGAAAGGAAATTAGAAGGGCCAAACCCTGATCAGCTAACCGTGGTTAGGTGGGTCATGCAGACACCTTTTCAAGCTATCTGACTTTTTCCTGGCAAGTCACTGATCTTTCTCCAGAGCCAATTAATAGAATTCATTCAAAATTCCTAAATGAAATTAACCTTCCCCCTCACAGTAGCAGATGCCCCAGTGTGCCACATTAGGAGGAACCTGCTACTCTTATATTGTTCAGCGTAGTACAAAATGGTGTGTCACAGACCAGGCAGGTGTGTCCCGTCTTTGCATGCAAATCCTGTAATCGTAGAACTCTTCTGAGGTCAGAATGACCTGGCTTTTGCTTCTATGAAAGGTATTTTTCATCAGGTGGCTCACTTGGCTGTAAAATGCCTACCTGGGACGGCAAATCGCCTTCCGTGTTACTTCTGCAGTAGTAGGGAGGGTGGGCAAACCCAAGATGCCCTCTGGCGATATATCGGCCAGCTCCATCTTACCTGGCAACCGGCCCCCAAGTTTGCTCAGGTGGAGGATTGGTGGCCACCAGGGGGCGCTTTTTAATACTTTGCCTACCTTACCTGGAGTTGGAGGTATTTCAGCCATCCCACCCAATCCCCACCATTTGAACAAGCCAAGATGGTCCAGGGCAGGGATCTCCAACCTTGGCAACTTTAAGACTTGGCTGGCTGAGGAATTCTGGGAAGACTTGAAGTCCACAAGTCTTAAAGTTGCCAAGGTTGGAGACCCCTGGTCTAGGGCCTAGGCTAGGTTTACAGTTCAGGGCTGTTAGAAACAGTACGAGTTCTCAGACGGAACTACTCGAGACAATAACTTGGAAGCAGGAAAGAATGTATTCACAAGTTTGCAAAGCTTTTTACCCCCCCCCCCCTTTACACAAGTTTGCTCCCCCCTCCCTCCTTTGGCACAGCATCCTATTAAAGACATCTACCTTGTATGGAACCTGCTTCCCCCTAAAAGCCCCCTCACCTATGTCACGTCCCCAGTTTAACCATAACCTAGTTTTTGCTAGCAGAAGGTCTATTTTTGTCTTTTGTGTTTCCTCTATCCTGACATTTAGCTGTTAGCTGCTTACCTAGTGTCAAAACAGCTTCTAATTTTCCAATTAGTGCATATGTTCAGAAAAAATAACAGTTCCATTTTTTTTTATAAATGACAGGGCCAAGCAGAGGTGCATTTTCTCTTGGTTTGATGCATTATTCTATTTTATTTATTCGATTTTTATCCTGCGTTATCACTTCGTACGTAATCGTTTTATGAGTGACACAAGGCTGCAAGATTTGCATAACATTCCTTCCTCCTCCTGTTTTCCCCACAACAACAACTTTGCAAGGTGGGTTACATTGAGAGAGAGGCCCAAAGTCACCCAGCTGGCTTTCAGTGGCTAAGGTGGGACTAGAATTCACCGTCTCCTAGCGATTGGCCAAAGTCACCCAATTGGCTTTCATGCCTAACATGAGAGTAGAACTCCCCGTCTCCTGGTGATTGGTCCAATGTCACCCAGCCGGCTTTCATGTTTACGGTGGGACTAGAACTCACTGTCTCCTGCCTAGGTGAATTCTGGGAACTGAAGTCCAGTGATGGGATTCAGCCAGTTCGCACCACTTCGGGAGAACCGGTTGTTAACTTTCTGAGCAGTTTGCTGAACTGGTTGTTGCAAGAAATCATTAGGGCAGAGAACCGGTTGTTAAATTATTTGAATCCCACCACTGCTGAAGTCCATACATCTTAAAGTCACTGAGATTGAGTGGTGCCGTTCTCAAGGCAGTGGGCCAAACCCTCTGCAGGGCAACCAATTGGGGAAGTGATCTTGGGCGAACGGGAAGCCCCCAGCAAAGTCCCTTCCTAGGAAGAGGCAGCTGGGCAAAGTCCCTTCCTAGGAAGAGGCAGCTCGGCGGAAGCCAAGACCTCTTTCACTCATCAGCAGGGGGAAGAACCAGTCACAGCTGCCGTGCATATCTTTATAAATGTCTTCCCATGCAGCATTTTTATTCTCTGTAAAGGAAATGGGCCATTTTAAAATATAAATAGATGAGGGAGGGAGGGAGAGAATACAGATAGACGACATAGGAAAAGAGATCAATTATTGATAAATAGATGATAGGTAGAAACAGAGGAGAGACGGAAAATTGGTGATAGACCTCCTAGATGATGGCTAACAGAGAGAGAAAAAGATACAGACAGATCGATGTAGGTGAGAGATCAGAGACAGACGGATTATAGAGGCATACGTGAGTAGCTCTTGTTCAGCCTTGCCTGGGATCTAGTTTGCTTTTTTAAGCACCTTTTTTTAAAAAGCTCCCTCCACGTCTAGGGAGGCTCCCCCCCCCAAGACGCCTCTAACAAGGGAGGGACAGGCCAATGGATAAAGATGCTTCTTTCTGCGTTGAGAAGGTCTGATGGCCACATCCTTGACCAGCATTGTTCTGCTTCTAACACAGGGTTCTCCAACCTTGGCAACTTTAAGCCTGGAGGACTTCAAGTCCCAGAAACCCCCCAGCCAGCAAAGCTGGCTGGGGTATTCTGGGAGTTGAAGTCCTCCAGGCTTAAAGTTGCCAAGGTTGGGGACCCCTGATCTAGTTTGCTTTTTTAAGCACCTTTTTTTAAAAAGCTCCCTCCAAGTCTAGGGAGGCTCCCCCCCCCCAAGACGCCTCTAACAAGGGAGGGACAGGCTACACTGCCCCCTTTAATCCTGTTTTCTTGGCAAGGTCCGCTTCCAGGTAACAATGTTTGTGGATCGGCCGGTTCTACCTGAAAACAGACGCGGCCTTTTATTGGCAAAACAACTCCGGACGACGATGAGGTGGGACAACCGGCCAGGATCTCGAGTGCATCCGCCAAGCAACGGGACAGCCTTTCTTAACTCCCCGAGGCTAGAAATGGCACAGCTCTTTGAAACAGTCCAGCCTGTGAAACCGTGTGGCTTGTCAACCCGCAACCGCCTGGGGGGTTGCAGGTTTGCATCGACGCCTGCACCAGTTTACACAACTTGCCAGGCAGAATGCAAACCGCCAGCCGTCCTGGGCCATCCTGGATCACGAACCTCTGTTTTGTATACGCCTGCAACATTTGCAAGCAGCCTATGGGTGTGGTTGCCCAGACCTTTGCGAACCCCCTGATGGCACTCAAAGACATCCCCAAGGCAGGACAAGAAGGGCCTCTGGTGGCTCAGACTGCTAAGACAGTCTGTTATTAACAGCAGCTGCCTGCAATTACTGCAGGTTCAAGTCCCACCAGGCCCAAGGTTGATTCAGCCTTCCAGCCTTTATAAGGTAGGTAAAATGAGGACCCAGATTGTTGGGGGAGCAATAAGTTGACTTTGTATATAATATACAAATGGATGAAGACTATTGCTTGACATAGTGTAAGCTGCCCTGAGTCTTCGGAGAAGGGCGGGATATAAATGCAAATTTTTTAAAAAAAGCGACAGACGGAAACAAATCAAGGGGTGAAACAACCTGGAACTAAGGAGGAATCTCCTGACAGTGAGAACGATCAACCAGCGGAAGTTTCTAAGAAGGGATTGGAAGTTGTGGGTGCTCCAAGACTGGAAGTTTTACAAAAAGAGATTGCACAAACATTTGTTAGAAATGGCATAGGGTCTCCTGCCTGAGCAGAGGGCTGGACTAGTAGATCTCTGAGGTCCCTTCCAACTCTGTTATTCTAGAATTTAAGGAGAAATTTCCTGACAGAATAATTAAGAAGGGCTTGTCTCCGGAAGTCGCAGGTGCTCCATCACTGGAAGTTTTCAAGATGTCCACTTGTTCGGAACGGGGTAAGGTGGCCCGCTTTGAGCAGGGGGCTGGACTAAAAGACCTTCCAGCCCTACAGTTCTTGTGTTCTGCTTTGGGGCCACGATTTCTGCAGGCTGGTGATGCAAGGGGGGAGGATTCTGTCGTGGCCCCAAGTGAGTCACTTTCCCACTTCCTCGGCCGGCTGATGCAACCACAGAGAAAAATAACAGCAGCCACAGCAGCAGAAGAGAAGAGAAGCCCTCCTCTGCACCTGTGCGATCGTGAAAAAGAGGAGAGAGGCGTTTTCTTGGACTCCCCTGACCATCAGCCACAACCGGCATGTTAAGGGGCATGGCTAAGAATCGGTGTCGGGGTGGTGGTGGAATTGAATAAGCGTTCATTCCTTGAGAGGGAAGATTGGCAGCTGCTCTGCTCATGGAAGCGAAAATGTGCCCTTTGCCCCTCCTGGGAGCACCCCAAAGGAAAAATGTGGCTTTTCTTGGCAGGGGGGGGGGAAGAACAGTGGCTGTTGTGTGAGTTGCCTCTTTTTTTGTGCGGTGGGATTCTATAGCAGGGGCTTGTCAAACTCAAGGCCCGCCGACCGGATCAGCTTAGATCTGGCCCAGGAGGCCACCCTGGAAACAGCGAAGGACTGTCCTGCGGTGCTTCTGCCAGCGAAAACAGCTGTATTTTTTTTTTTACCAAAATTTATGAACCCCTTTTGAAAAATTTGACAAGCCTGCCACTCTGTGCGTCCCCAACCAGCATGAGGCAGGCTGACTGGGGAATTCTGGGAGTTGAAGAACTGAAGAAGCTTCTTGGATGAGAAGCAAAACATCTTCAAGAAAAAAAAAACCACCCCAGTTGTTATTTGTTCCAGATTGGATCTTGCAACTTTATCCTGGGACACGTGTTGTTACACAGACCCAACTGGTTTCTTAGCTTAATAAGTTCAATAAAACTATTAAATTTAGTTGAATAAAAATATTAAATTTATTTGCCAGCCATCTCCCGGTCATGTGGCCCTCCCGAGCTCCGTTTTCCCTGACAGAGGGTTGCAGGAGGCCATGGCAGCCGAAAACGGAGCTCGGGAGCCCATTTAGCTGGCACAGCGCTCGGCCACCACAGGCGCCCAACAGGAGTGACGTCAAGCTGGCCACATCCACCCTAGCCACCCTCCCCACCACGAGGTCAAACACAACTCTGAGGCAGCCCTCAATCATGCAATCAAGTTTGACACCCCTGGTCTATAGCAGTTGCGTCCATTCTTGGCCACATTAAGACCTGCGGACTTCAACTCCCATAATTCTGGGAAATGGAGTTCAGAAGTCCTAAAGTTGCTCGACTGCATTTCGGGAAAACAAGCATGAAATGTGCGCAATAAACTTTTATTGGGATGTTTATCCTGGCGAACTGGAGTAAAGGCTGAGCTTTCCAGGGTGTCACTGGTTAAAAGAGCACCGCCTACAGCAGCCTCGGGGCTGGACGTTACCAGGGATGTTTGGAAGGCTGAGAAAGGAGGGTGGACGAAGTGGGAACTGACCCCAAACCACTCTGGGCAGCTCACAATGCATCCAAGGGCACAAAACACAAAATAACAGAAACGAAACAGGCAACAGAACCAAACTCTCTCCGATTAGCCAATCGTTTGCAGAATTGGTTAATGCCAATTCAAAAAATACATTTAAAATTTTTAAAAAAATTAAAAAGCATGGATGATTGCAATGAACCAGGGTTTCAGTTTATGGATTTATCTCTGTAAGTAGGTGAGGTCCTTGGTCCTTGGTGGTTTTCTCGCAGACGTTACATGACCCAACTAGGGAACATCATCAGTGCTGGTGAGTAGGGGGTTTGCTCTCTGTTTATATACAAGAGGCTTTCCCTAAACAGCAACCTCCATTCCTTTCTAAGCACTGATGATGTTCCCTACTTGGGTCCTGAAACGTCTGCAAGAAAACCACCAAAGCTCAGGGAGCCCCGAGAAGTCCACATTTCAACCCTGAGCCACAAATATTCTCTTCTGTTCGTCTGTATATATTCTTTTGGAATAGTATTTCTGTTCTTCTTTTTGTTTTTCAGTTTTCCTCTCCTTCCTTTACAATTTTGTACCGTTCTTCTTTGCTTTAAGTGAATTAAAAATATTTTTTTAAAAAAAAACTCAACCGATTGGGCAACGAAAGGACAGAAGAACAAGATGGCGAAATTAGCATCTCCCAAAACTTCCCAACAATCAGCAAGAATGGCAGCAAGTCACCGCATGGCTTATCCGTAGTGGGTTGACCCAGTTGTAACCCTGAACAATTTATGCTGGCACAAACTGGTGGGCCACCAAGCGATAATGACGCTATGACAAGATGTCCAGAGCACTTGGAGGCTGGTACACCGCTTGACCAACTGGTTGGTCCTTCTGCAAACTTTACCCGATCAACCTGTTCCCAGCAGAGGGGGAAGGGCAGCTGGAGGCCAAGCTCAGGTAGCAAATACCTTTTCTGCAGGCAAAGGAGCCGGTGGGATGGTGAAAGGGTGATGTGGCACGGCCTGTTCTCTGCCAGGCGCTGACCTTTAGTGATGCCCTCAGGTGAGAAAGGTGCCCAGGTGAATTTTGACCTAGGAAGGAAGCTAAAGGTGGTTCTTTGCCCTCCCTTCCTCAATGCCCTTTCTCGTCTGCAGAGATCTCTTCTGGGGCTGCAAAAGGCACCCCAGGGCAGAGAAGGGCATTTCCTAGTGGTGCCCCGTCTACCATATACACAATTTTTAAAAGAAGAATGTCCCCAGTAGTATCACTCTCCTGAGTTTTATTTTATTTGTTGCTTTTGGTTGTGTATGGTAGTAAAAGATCAATCAAAAGGGCATTGTGGTTGGTGGAGAGGAGGGGGAGGAGGGGAGGGGAGGGGAAGAGAGGTGGAGGAGGGGAGGGGAAGGGAAGAGAGGTGGAGGAGGGGAGGGGAGGAGGAGGAGGAGGAGAAGAAGAAGAAGAAGAAGAAGAAGAAGAAGAAGAAGAAGAAGAAGAAGAAGAAGAAGAAGAAGAAGAAGAAGAAGAAGAAGAAGAAGAAGAAGAAGAACAACAACAACAACAATAGCTACCACCACTGCTGCTACTACTACTATGGGCCCACTTTGCACACGCTCAGGGGTTACACTTCCACCTGCTGCCAACCTCACCCTCCCTTCCACACAGAGCTGTATCGAGAACTCTTTCAATCCTGCGTTTTATCCTATGATCCATCCGCATTGTAGATTATTACCGCCGGTTGCTGATGGGTGTTGTTTTTTTTCTTTTCATCTCAGGTTTGCTCCTTGCCATAAGCAGCCCAGGCTGTTCCAGCACATCCGCGGTCTGCGTCCTTTGAACACCTAAATCCAGGCAAGCCCCAGCCCCTCCCTGCCCTGATCTCCCCCTGGGGTGGGGGTTAAGGGTGGGCATGCCTTTGCCGCCTTTGCAAACAGCCTTTGCAAACAGCCTTTGCAAACAGCCGTCGGGGCAAAGCTGCACCCCTTGTCCAGGAGCCTCTTGCACGGACATCAAGAGAGCAAACGGGTCTCGATTCGCCTGGGATCAAAAGGCCTGGATGAAATATGAATTTCCGACTCCTCTCTGCCCCCACCCCAAAGACAAAGGTGCTCAAGAGAAGCTGGAGGGTTGAGCGGGGCGGGGGGGGGCATTGGCAGGCCGGCCACATTCCTGCAGTGATGAAAAATTACAAAGGATTCCTGCCACGGCTTGCCCAGGGAGAAAAAATTGTCCCCCAAGCGAAGGCAAAGCCAGCAATTACAAGACTTTGTATAACTCTTGTCAGAATGCAAGCGGGGAGACGCGCAGGGGCCTCCGGGGAATTCTGGGCCTTTTCCCACCTGGGCAGGATCTCCTTCAGGAGAGGAAAAGATCTCCCAGGAAGATTACCCCATTTCGTTTCCTCTCCTCGTTTGGCCTTTGCAGTTTTCCCACCAACCTGGGAAACGGATTCTACAGGTAGTCCTCAACTTATGACTGCAATGGAGACCAGAAATAAACTTCTTATACGAAGAAGGTTTGCAGGGATTGGGTGTGGCTAGTGTGACGAAGAGAAGGTCTAGGGGGGGACATGAAAGCAGTCTTCCAATATTTGAGGGGCTGCTCCCAAAGAAGAGGGGGTCAAAATATTCTCCAAAGCCCCTGAAGGCAGGACAAGAAGCAACAGATGGAAATTAATCAAGGAGCAAAGCAAGCTAGAACTAAGGAGGAAATTCCTAGCAATGAGAACAATAAACCAGTGGAACAGCTTGACACCAGAAGTTGGTGCTTCATCATTGGAGGTTTTCAAGAAGGGACTGGACCATCCCCTTGTCTGAAATGGTCCCTTCCAACTCTGTTCTCCTGTTATTCTGTCCTTCCTTCCTTCCTTCCTCCCTCCCTCCCTCCGTCCCTCCTTCCTGCCTTCCTTCCTTAACACTCAATTTTTTCAAGAAGAGACTGGACAGCCGTTTGTCTGGAATTGTATAGAGTCTCCTGCTTGTGCAGGGGTTGGACTAGACCTCCCAAGGTCCCTTCCAACTCTATTCTTCTGTTATTGTTATCCTTCCTTCCTTCCTTCCTTCCTTCCTTCCTTCCTTCCTTCCTTCCTTCCTTCCTTCCTTCCTTCCTTCCTCCATCCCTGGAGGTTCTCAAGAAGAGGCAGGGCAACCATTTGTCCAGAATGGCATCAGGCAGGGATGTCCAATCTTGGCAACTTCTAAGTCCGCAAGTCCCAGAATTCCCCAGCCAGCCATGTAGAAGCTGCTGAAGTCCAGAGGTCTTAAAGCTGCCAAGGTTGGAGATCCCTGGCACAGGCTCTCCTGCTTGAGAGAAGAGGGTTGGGCTAGAAGACCTCGGGGGGCCCTTCCGACCCTGTTCTTCTCAATTGGCCTGACCCAGGTTTGAAGCCAGACTAGCCAGCATCCAATCTGGGGTAAGCTTTGATCCGATGGCCTCCGAAGGCTTGGCCAACCACTGACCTCAACTTCTCTTGATGGGCTGCGAGGGAAGGGATCCAGCTGGAGACCAAACCTTTAAGCAGGGGAACAAAAACAAAAAAAAAAACCGGTCTCGGGATCCAGATCGTGAAGGGAAGAATTCTCGCCCGTCAGTTTTATTTGTGCATCGCTGACTTTGTGAGCCACATGGTTGCCGACTCATCTTTCCTGGCTGATGAGCCACAAAGTTCAGCACCTCCCTGACCCCGCAGAGGAACGCAGAGGTCAGCCTGTCGAAGGGTTGAGCGGGTCTGGACTCTGCCAGCTCAGCAAGATCCCAGGAACCGCTTTTAAAGGAACCAACCCACACAGATGAATGCAGGTAGTCCTCGACTTACGACCGCAAGGGGGGAACCGGAATTTCCATGGCTAAGCAAGGCGGTTGCTAAGTGAGTCGCGTCTGATTTTACCGCCTTTTTTTGGCCACGGTTGCTAAGTGAATCACTGCAATTGTTAAATGAGTCACGTGGTCGTTAAGTGAACCTAACATCCCCCGTTGACTTTGCTTGTTGTAGGCCAGCCGGGAAGGTTGCAAAGTTGCAAAGTCAGGTGATTCTTGGGCGCTGCAATTCTTGTAAATCTAAATTATTGTAAATCTAAATTATGCTGGTTCCAAGTGCCTGAATTTTTATTGAGTGGCCTTGGGGAAGTTGTGACGGTCGTAAGTGTGAGGACCAGGCCTAAGTCCCTTTTTTTTCAGTGCTGTTGTAACTTTGAGCAGTCACTAAACGGAAGGCTGTAAGTCAAGATGGAATTTAGGGATTCCTCCACTTACAACATTTAGTGATTTTTCAAACTTACAATGGCACTGAAAAAAAGGGACAGAATCGTTTTTCACACTTACGGCCGTTGCAACATCCTCCTGTCATGTGATCAAAATTCAGACGCTTGGCAAGTGCCCCATACTTATGACGGTTGAAGTGTCACGCAAGCCCCCCTTTTGCGACCTTCTGACAAGCCAAGTCAATGGGGAAGCCAGATTCACTTAGCAACCGCGGGAAGAGATGTCGTAAAATGGGGCCACACTCACTTAACTGTCTCACGTTTTTTCTCAATCTTGGCCACTTTATGATGGGTGGACTTCAACTCCCAGAATTCCCCAGCCAGCAGAGCAGAATTCTGGGAATTGAAGTCCACACATCTTAAAGCCGTCAAGGTTTATTTATTTATTTATTTATTTATTTTTCGTATTTTTATACCGCCCTATCTTCCTAGGGACTCAGGGCGGTTCACAGCCAGATAAAAATATACATATAAATACAAAATAAAACATCCATTAAAAAACTTATTACAGGTGGCCGAATAATTAAAAATGACAATACAAATAATAAAATCCCCATTAAAACCAATTCGAATTTAAAATCTAGTCCAGTCCTGCGCAAATAAATAGATGTGTCTTAAGCTCACGGCGAAAGGTTTGAAGGTCAGGAAGTTGGCGGAGTCCTGGGGGAAGTTCGTTCCAGAGGGTGGGAGCCCCCACAGAGAAGGCCCTTCCCCTGGGCGTCGCCAGCCGGCACTGCCTGGCCGACGGCACCCTGAGGAGTCCCTCTCTGTGAGAGCGCACGGGTCGGTGAGAGGTATCCGGTAGCAGCAGACGATCCCGTAAGTAACCCGGCCCTATGCCATGGAGCACTTTGAAGATAGTTACCAAAACCTTGAAGCGCACCCGCAGGTTGGGAAAACAGTGTTCCGAACAAGTTTACTTTCTGGCCAATGACCAAGAACAGCTCTAACTTCAGTGAATTTCCCCAAACTTTCTAGTTTAAATCAACACAGCACAAACTTTGCAAACCGGGTTAAGTTTAGAAACATCTGCTACAAAATAAAACGGTGCCATGAAGCCCCTGCTCTGATCAAAGCCAGACAGATTCTTCCTCCATCCTGTCTCTCCAAAGCCCTTGATTGTCATGAAAAGGACCGTCTGATCTACTCTCACCCACCCCCATCCTTGCTGTCACACCTCTGCCCCCCCTCCAGGCACCAGGTCTTATTCTCCAGGCATCTGCGTTGATGGAAAAAGGTCTCCATGGCAACAGGTACCCGAACTCCTGCTTTGCATCTCTGTGTGCTTTGTTTCTCTCTGGGAGAGCATCTCAGTAGCTCGGTGTCTTGGATTCGAAATGGCCCAAGCCAGAGGGTCTGCAAACTTGGCTCTTTTAAGACTTGTGGACTTCAAAGCTGGCTGAGGAACTCTGGGAGTTGAAGTCCACAAGTCTTAAAAGAGCCAAATTTGCAGACCCCTGGCCCAGGCAAACCCGCAGCGTCTCTTCTCGTTCTTGGTGACTCTTCCGGAGGAAACTGGATCCCATACCGTGAGATACCTTCTGCTGGGAAGAAGCTGTGACTGATGGTTGGGCAGGAATCATGGGGAGCATGGAGGCACAGCAGACCAAGCTGTGGAGGCCTTTCCTTCTCCTGCGGTTTCTCGAGACCAAAAAGATGAGGGAGAAAGAAAGAGAGGAAGAGACGAAGCCCAAAGTAGATATTGCATTCTTGGTTGCAATATCTGTGAAGGCTTCCCTCAACTTGGAACTCTCCAGATGGGCTGGACAGAATAACAGCCTTGGAGGTCTTCTAGTCTAGGGGTCTCCAACCTTGGTCCCTTTAAGACTTGTGGACTTCAACTCCCAGAGTCCCTCAGCCAGCAAAGCTGAGCAAAGCAAAGCAAAACTGGCTGAGGAACTCTGGGAGTTGAAGCCCACAAGCCTTAAAGGGTCCAAGGTTGGAGACCCCTGTTCTAGTCCAACCTATACCCTATACCCTATACCCATGATGCTGAACCTATGACACGCGTGTCAGAAGTGGCATGCATAGCCGTCTCTCCAGGCACACCAGCCGTTGGCAGTTGCTCTTCCAGGTAACGGCACACACATGCACACTGTCCAGCTGGTCTTCACATGCACCATGCGTGCCAGAAACTAGAAGACCAGGTGACCTGCGCGCATATGCACGCTGGGGAGCTGCTCTTCCGGTTTCCGGTGTTCCGCTGCGCGTGTACACTCCCGTTTTGGCACTTGGTGCCGAAAAGTTTCGCCAGCACTCCCCTATACTGTTTCAGACACATGGTTGTCCAATCTCTTCTTAAAAACTTCCAGTGTTGGAAGCACCCACAACTTCTGGTGGCAAGCTGTTCCAGTGGTTAATTGTTCTCACAGTCAGGAATTTTCTCCTTGGTTCTAGGTTGCTTCTCTCCTTGGTTAGTTTCCATCCGTTGCTTCTTGTCCTGCCTTCAGGTACTTTCGGAGAATAGGCTGAGCTTTCCTCTCCACTCCAAAGTTGCTTTGGAGAATTTTTTTGTGTGACAGCCCCTTAAGATAGCGGAACACTGCTATCATGTCTACCTAGTCATGAAACTACACACACCTAACTAGACATAGAGACTGTTGTGGTCCGCCAGCAGCCTGCGGAGCTGGCAACGGACTCAGACAGTGGTGAGGCTGAGGAAGAACATGGGCCAGTCCTGGAGGCTGGGGAAGGCCCAGATGAGGGCTCTGCATCGGAGGCAGAGGTGGGGCCAGGGCCATCAGGGAGTGAGGTGCGGACTCCAGAGCCTCCAGAGGTTGAAAGTAGTGAGGCAGAGGAACAGAGGAGGAGCCTGTTCTTAATGCACGCATGAGAAGAGCTGCCAGAAGGCAAGAGCAGCTCAAGCAGAGAGGACGACTCGGGAGTAGGGCCAAGAGATGATTGGCCCCTCCCATAAGGCTTAAAAGAACAGCAACAGCGTTTGGGCTCTTTGCCGGAAAGCAATGTTGATAGCTTCGTCTTGCTGCATTTGTTTTGCATGTATCTGTGTCTTCTGAATGTTTGCCAAGAAAGGCCTTGGGCAGTTTGCCTAATTGGACCAAGGTTGGTGATAGGACTGAGGAATTTGTGTTGGGAGGAATTTGCTTTAATTTGAGTTGAACGATGCTGGGAATGAAGTAATTCTCAGCTGTTCGAATAAAGTTTGTTTGTTTTTACATTGACTGAGTTTCCTACTACCTACTTGGGCCTGGGTCACAATAGAGATGAAGTCAAAAGTAGAAGTTCCTCAGTTTTGGTTGCAACATGTGCAAAAGCTTCCCTTAACTTGGAGCCCTCCAAATGGGTTGGATGACAACTCCTGTTGTTCCCCGTCGTCAGGGACTTTGCCACGGCAGTCATGGTCCTGCAGGATCAGAATTCAAATCTAGAACAGGGGACTCCAACCTTGGCAACTTTTAAGACTTATGGACTTTAATTTCCAGAATTCCTCAGCCAGCAAAGCTGGCTGAGGAACTCTGGGAATTGAAGTCCGCAAGTCTTAAAGTTGCCAAGGTTGGAGACCCCTGTTCTAGTCCAACCTATGCCCTATACCCATGATGGTGAACCTATGACACGCGTGTCAGAAGTGGCATGCATAGCCGTCTCTCCAGGCACACCAGCCGTTGGCAGTTGCTCTTCCAGGTAACGGCACACACATGCACACTGTCCAGCTGGTCTTCACATGCACCATGCGTGCCAGAAACTAGAAGACCAGGTGACCTGCGCGCATATGCACGCTGGGGAGCTGCTCTTCCGGTTTCCGGTGTTCCCCTGCGCGTGTACACTCCCGTTTTGGCACTTGGTGCCGAAAAGTTTCGCCAGCACTCCCCTATACCGTTTCAGACACATGGTTGTCCAATCTCTTCTTAAAAACTTCCAGTGTTGGGAGCACCCACAACTTCTGGTGGCAAGCTGTTCCAGTGGTTAATTGTTCTCACAGTCAGGAATTTTCTCCTTGGTTCTAGGTTGCTTCTCTCCTTGTTTAGTTTCCATCCGTTGCTTCTTGTCCTGCCTTCAGGTACGTTTGGAGAATAGGCTGAGCCCTTCCTCTCCACTCCAAAGTTGCTTTGGAGAATTTTTTTTGTGACAGCCCCTTAAGATAGCGGAACACTGCTATCATGTCTACCTAGTCATGAAACTACACACACCTAACTAGACATAGAGACTGTTGTGGTCCGCCAGCAGCCTGCGGAGCTGGCAACGGAGTCGGACAGCGATGAGGCTGAGGAAGAACATGGGCCAGTCCTGGAGGCTGAGGAAGGCCCGGATGAGGGCTCTGCATCGGAGGCAGAGGTGGGGCCAGGGCCATCGGGGAGTGAGGTGCGGACTCCAGAGCCTCCAGAGGTTGTAAGTAGTGAGGCAGAGGAACAGAGGAGGAGCCTGTTCTTAACGCACGCATGAGAAGAGCTGCCAGAAGGCAAGAGCAGCTCAAGCAAAGAGGACAACTCAGGAGTAGGGCCAAGAGATGATTGGCCCCTCCCATAAGGCTTAAAAGAACAGCAACAGCGTTTGGGCTCTTTGCCGGAAAGCAATGTTGATAGCTTCGTCTTGCTGCATTTGTTTTGCATGTATCTGTGTCTTCTGAATGTTTGCCAAGAAAGGCCTTTGGCAGTTTGCCTAATTGGACCGAGGTCGGTGATAGGACTGAGGAATTTGTGTTGGGAGGAATTTGCTTTAATTTGAGTTGAACGATGCTGGGAATGAAGTAATTCTCAGCTGTTCGAATAAAGTTTGTTTGTTGTTACATTGACTGAGTTTCCTACTACCTACTTGGGCCTGGGTCACAATAGAGATGAAGTCAAAAGTAGAAGTTCCTCAGTTTTGGTTGCAACATGTGCAAAAGCTTCCCTTAACTTGGAGCCCTCCAAATGGGTTGGATGACAACTCCTGTTGTTCCCCGTCGTCAGGGACTTTGCCACGGCAGTCATGGTCCTGCAGGATCAGAATTCAAATCTAGAACAGGGGACTCCAACCTTGGCAACTTTTAAGACTTATGGACTTTAATTTCCAGAATTCCTCAGCCAGCAAACACATCTGTTTGCTTCCAGCAAAGGCAGATGAGCCGCTTTTGGAGGCTGCTGATGGTTCTTCTGAACCAGGAGGAAATTTGTGGGAATGCAGAGAAATGCAGAAAGCCAGAGGCTTGGGACGGGGAGAGGAGAGGAGAACATAACGGCCATGCAAAATTTTTCCGTCCACTTATGCAAAGGGACACCCAAGGATCCGGGGGTCTAAAATTACCGATTGCGTAAAGGAGTCTCTTATGTAACCCAGCACATGGTTTTAATACTTGTAAACAGACGAGAAAAGTGTCCATTGTGGCATTGTTATTTTGTTTGGTTTCCTGAGAACAAAGAAGAAAGAAAAAATAGTTAGGAAATCTAGCAGATTTAACAGAGTACAGCTAAGTCCTCAACTTACAAGAGTTCGTTTAATGACTTTTTTTAGTTACAACACTGAAAAAAGTGACATAACCTTTTTTCACTCTTACGACCGTTGCAGCATCCCCAGAATCACGTGATCCAAATTCAGACAACTGACTCGTATTTATGACGGTTGCAGTGTCCTGGGGTCACGTGATCCCCTATTGCGACCTCCTGACAAGCCAAGTCAATGGGGAAGCCGGATTCACTTAACAACGGTGTGACTAACTTAACTCCAGCAGTGATTCACTTAACAAACATGGCCAAGAATGGTTGTAAAACGGGGCAAAATTCATCAGTTGTCTTGTTTAGCAACGGAAATTTTGGACTCAATTGTGGTTGTAAGTCGAGGACTACCAGTATGTAAATATTTCCTCACTTGGTTTAATTTTTTTTCCCACCCAGACAGTGTTATTGTAAGATCTGAATTCCAGTAGAGGCAGGCAATCCAGAGAGTTTTTATTGGGGGATTTCTGTTAAGAGGTTACAGGGTTTAATATGATAACCGATCTACAACTCGATCACGATTGGTCCAAATGTTATTATGTACTTTTATGGCACTCTACATAGGTTGCAGACAGTTTGTCCTTGATATGCGTTTCTGACTCTGTAAATAGAGGGTGAAAACTTTCCATTTTTCTGAAGTTCTTCACACTGTGTAATCTTTGATCACCAGCAGCATATAAACATTTCTTCTAAAATGCTAATTTTCTACTTCAAATACAGTCTAGAGTTAAGGACAGGTGGATATATGACTAATCCCATAATTTTTGGTTTTAAATCTCTAATTCCCTCAGTATTCTAACAGTTTAATAGTCATTTATTGCAACAGATCTCCAAAATCTATGAGGTTTTAGATGCTTTGGGACTATTGATGCGGCACCTGAGAATTCGGAGGTGACAACCCCTAAATCTAAACCAGCGTTTCCCAACCTTGGCAACATTAAGAGGTGTGGATGGTGCCAGGCTAAAGGTCTCTGCAATCCCATCTCTGCAAACATTAGGGAAATGAAGGCAGAAGTCCACCAATAAGGAGGGACTCTACCTGTTGGACTTCTGCAGACCACAGCTGGAGCATCCCTGAAATATAACCTCTGGCCAGAACGCCAGAATCCACAGCTGTGGAGGACTGGAGTCTCCAGGTGGTGTCCTCCAGATGTTGGTGTCCTGGCAGGGAATGAAGTGTTTTGTAGTCTACACCTCTGGCAAAAATGCCTTTTTATTAAGCTGGCTCCTTTCAGCGTAATTTGGGCTAGGAAGGAAAAGGAATGGGGAACTCTGGCAGGGGAGGAGGGGTGTTGTAGTCTTCTCCTCTGGACGACTGGAGTCCCCAGTTGATGCCCTCCGAATGTCGGTGTCCTGGCAGGGGATGAGGGAGGTTGTAGTCTTCCCCTCTGGAAGACTGAGTCCCCAGTAGATGCCCTCCGAATGTCGGTGTCCTGGCAGGGGATGAGGGACGTTGTAGTCTTCCCCTCTGGAAGACTGGAGTCCCCAGTTGATGCCCTCCGAATGTCGGTGTCCTGGCAGGGGATGAGGGACGTTGTAGTCTTCCCCTCTGGAAGACTGGAGTCCCCAGTTGATGCCCTCCGAATGTCAGTGTCCTGGCAGGGGATGAGGGACGTTGTAGTCTTCCCCTCTGGAAGACTGGAGTCCCCAGTTGATGCCCTCCGAATGTCAGTGTCCTGGCAGGGGATGAGGGACATTGTAGTCTTCCCCTCTGGAAGACTGGAGTCCCCAGTTGATGCCCTCCGAATGTCGGTGTCCTGGCAGGGGATGAGGGAGGTTGTAGTTTACACCCTCTGGGAGACCAGAGGTGGGTGCCCTCCAAATGTGGGTGCCCGCAGCTGTTCTCAAGCCCCACGCCCATCCCTGGTTAGGGCTGGGTTCCCTCTGGATGGGGCTGATGGGACCTGTTGCTGAGCGCACCTGGCGGGCCCAGGTGTCCACAGTCCCTCCCACTCGCCCCCCCCCCCCGCCCCCCCAGCCGGAGCCGCAGCCCGGAGCTGCAGGCTGACGCAACCGCACCGCACCAGCTCCCCGCCCCTCCCCTCCCCCCAAGCCCCTCCCCGTCCCGCTTCTTCTTTCAACCCAGGTCTCCCCCCCACATCCAACTCCCCTCCCACGAAGTTGACTCTGGGCTCAGCCAATCGGAGACCCCCTTTCTCTCCCTCCCTCCTCCCCCCTCCCCCGGGCGGCTGGCGGAGGCTATAAAAGGCAGCCGGGGGGCCGCGCGGGGCCAGCAGAACGCCGAGCCGCCTGGACGGGACGGGACCGGTGATCGGAGCAGCGGAGCCAGCGAGCCACGTGCGCCCAGCCGGAGCGAGCCTTCCACTTTCCCGGCGACCCTCCAGGACCGAAACCGGGCGCGGCATGACGGCCACCAAGAGCGCTTCCAACGGGGACATCGGAGGGGCGGCTTTGGCGGAGGCGAGGATGCCCAGCCGGGGCTCCCGGGTGCGGGGCTGCCTGCGGGCCAACCTGCTGGTGCTGCTGACGGTGTCGGGCGTGGTGGCCGGCGTGGCGCTGGGACTGGCGGTGCGGCGGCCGGGCGGGCTGAGCGCCGCCGAGGTGCAGCTCTTCTCCTTCCCGGGGGAGCTGCTGCTGCGCCTGCTGAAGATGATCATCCTGCCGCTGGTGGTCTGCAGCCTGGTGGCCGGAGCCGCCAGCCTCGACCCGGCGGTCCTGGGCCGGCTGGGCGGCTGGGCGATGCTATTTTTCCTGCTCACCACTTTGCTGGCTTCCTCCATCGGGGTCGGCATGGCTTTCGCCATCCAACCCGGCGCCGGCGCCTCCGACCCCAATCTGGCCAAGTACGGCAACCAGGACGGAATGCCCGGACGGAAGGAGGTGGTCGATTCCTTCCTCGACCTGGTCAGGTGAGAGAGAGAGAGAGATTGCCAACGAGGCTGAACCTTGGCGTAAAAGGCTTCTTCCAGGGCAGGGCAAGGAAACCGGGCTTCCCCGCTGCAACAGGGCAACCCAAAGGGTTCGTTGGAGATCAGGGGTCTCCAAACCTTGGCCACTTGAAGCCTGGCGGACTTCAACTCCCAGAATTCTGCTGGCTGGGGAATTCTGGGAGTTGAAGTCCGCCAGGCTTCACGTGGCCAAGGTTTGGAGACCCCTGCTTTAGATCCCCTAGCCATCATCATCATCACCTTCAGAGGTGGTTTTCCAAAAGGCAACTCGGCCTTTTTCCCCCTTTTTTTTTGGGTGGTGGAAACGTTTTGCTTCTCATCCAAGAAGCATCTTCAGTTCGTGAAAAGAAGCCACATGTTTCCACACCCCCCACCCCCCACCAAAAAACCCACAACCCTTCAAGAGAGTCCAGTTGCCTTTTGGAAAAGAATCTGATGCCCATGACCTGGATGATGGACAGCCTCCACGGACGGACATCTTCCAGGCTTTCCAGATGTTTGGGGGGAGGTTTGCCGCCTGCACATCTGCAAACATCTGGCAGGGGAGGGAGACTGCTCCCCAACTATAAGGGGGGTCTGGCAGGCTGGCTTGTGGCCAAGTTCTCCTGTGTGCTCAGTTTGGAGACCTAACCCTTCCCGAAGTGGATGTGCGTATATGAATGAAGGTGTGTATGCATGTGTGAATGAGCCTTTGTGTCTTGGCCACTAAAAATAAACCGTAGATCCGCCATGCGTTGGGGGGGGAGGGGCTGAGCTCAGCTAGTGATCCCTGCAAACATATGGAGAAAGAAGGCCACGCTGGACTGAGCCACGCAATGAGCATTTCCGAGCTGTGGGACTTCCCCTGCGGTATCCGTATCCGGGCTGGGCGCTTAGTTATCAGTCCCTTTTTCTCAAGAAACCGGCAGCATGCACACAACCCTCTGGGACAATTGCATCATCAGACTGGATTCTGTTAATCCGGAGATTTGAACTAACCACAAAGGGCAGAGCCGGTTCCGCCCACACTCGAGTTGCGTTGTCCAGTTGACTAGGCGGGGGTCCCGGGGTGGGGGGGGGCTGGTGCTTGGTCCCTCCCTTCCCCTCCCTTTCCTAGCGTTTTCTCCCCCATCCCCATCCATCAGCTCCACTCCCTCCGTACAATTAAAAAGCAGACATTTCCTGGGATGCAAAAATTAGAAAGAGACCGGCTTTCCTGGTTTCCCAGAGAACTTGGTTTCCCCAAGGCATCCTGGGGTCTCCTTAAAAGGTCATTGATCGTAGTCTGTTGCCACCCCCCCCCCTTACCCATGCCCAGAAATGGTACAGAATGTTCTCTGAAGGCCCATCACCCCACCCCAACAGGCTTTTTCGTAACTGACATGGCTTCTGACGAAATATTTGGGGTGGGAGGCAGGGGCGAGAGACGTAAGAGGGAAGCTGATCCTTTTGGGGGGGGTGGGCAGACACTGGGTGGGGGTGGGGGTTCTTCTAAACAATTGTGGCTATAATTCAACTTCTGGTTTGGTCCTACCGTGGATGGTTAAATCCCTTTTATTTCCAACATCCCTGTTGTAATTGAACAACACTGCTTGTGTGTGTGTGTGTCATTACCTAAGGAAGAAAAAAACCCCACTTTTTACAAACTTTGCAGTAATCCTCCCCTCCCTCACACACACGCCCCGTTTGGGAAACCCTGTTGTAACAGCTGCTTTGCATATCCCGCCAGCAACCCAGCGGAAAGTCGGAAGAGAACCCAGTTACAAAAACCCTGGCAACGGATAGACTGCCTTGAATCCTAGTTTATTTCAAAGTTGGCACCACAGGTTGCCGTGTTCCCCTGGCTCAGCCCCTATGGGTGTAACCAGGGGAAGGGGGCTACCGAATCTTTTGATAAATGTTTCGCCTTTTGAAATGGGGCCCTTTTTATAATTTGTATGCTGCTTCATCTTAAAGGAGGCTGATTTTAAGGATGTTTTTTATGGATTGTCTCGACCGTCTCTGAAGGGGAGAGAGAGAGAGAGAGAGACGGTGAATAACTATAAAATAATAAAATGAGATTAGGCAGATATTAGAATATTTCATATTTTTTCTCCAGGACCATCTAAATGGTATGGGAAGATTCCAGGTACAGGAGTCCAGTTTTCTGCAATTGAGATTTTAAGACACTGTTTCTTGAAGTTGGCCGCTTGAAGCTGGCTGGGGGATTCTGGGATTTGAAGTCCACCCATCTTCAAGCGGCCAACTTCAAGAAACGCTGTTCTGTCTTTGAGCATCTTTCTGGATTTCATCTCGTGTTGTGAACAGGTAGCTAAGCAGCCGGTGCCAGCCAGACGCTTGGCAATCCCTCGAGGCAGAAAAAAAAAAACCTGGTGTGGGTGATGATTTTCACATCTTCCAGCAAAATTTCAAACTCTGGTTCTTGTTTTGAGAGATGCCAGGACTTGCAGCTTGGCCCTTGCGTGTCCCGGGCTCAAGTTTTCCCTTCAAGCGTCTTGGAAAATTGCTCTAAAAACCCATTTAGCATTTTTTTTCCCCTCCCAAAACCACACTTTGCAAGTCGCCATTCACTTGAATCATCCACCAGATCTGTCTGGAACAGCTTTGCCCTCAGGATAGGCAGATAGGAATTCCCTAGCCAGCTGAGAATGACTTTGAAGACCCTTTTTACAATTTTCTCCAGAGCTGCTGAGGAATGGGAGTGAAGATAGATGGATCAGTCCACGCACCTTAGTTTGCAAAATGCCAGCGAGGCTAAACCTTGGCGAGGAAAAAGGCTTCCTTTTGAGAGTTTAGAGCATTCAAGTTTTGCTTCTCTGTCTTGCTAATCCACAGAGTTCAAAGCGGAAATGTGCACATATGTGCGTTTTGCAATTCAGGTGTTTTTTTTTTCTGTTTAAATAATACCTTAAATAATATTGCTTGTACTGTGATATAACGGCATGATCTGACCCCTCTCGTCCTTAAGAATTTTCTCTTCCTTTTTTTTTACTCTCAACTCCGGTCATTGCAAATAAATAAATTAAGTAAGTCAGTAAGTCCAGGAGGAGGAATTATACAGACTCCCACCTACTCAAAACAGTTTCCTTCCTCTTTAGACAGCTCACAGCCACCAGACCCTTCGGCTACACCTAATATGCAAAATTCAGAATTTCCAAATTTAGCATGATGGAAAATGTGATTTATAAATCGGTCATGTTGACTTCTGGTGGAGGAAGAGAAACAGCTTTAAAAAAAAAATCTTGAGAGGCAGGGAAGATTTAGCTAAAGTGGTGATTGATGTCGTGAATGGAATCCTTCACCTGCAACAGATATTTTTCCCCCTGTTTCTGACCGGTTTTTTTTGCAGATGGGCGTTGCAAGGGGCCGCTGTGTCTTGCCGCCAAATCTGATGCAACATTTCCTTGTTGTTGAGTTTCTTTGCCAGTGGGGAAGTCGGCTGGTTTTTTGTTCTCTCTCTCTAAGACCCTTTTCCTCTTCTTCCCGAAACCTGCATTAAAAAAAAATGTTTCATTTATGATGGGGGCTATTTCAAGACCAAAAAGCAAATAGTTTCAGATTTGCAGACATTTTTTTTTTTCAGTAAACAGAAAAAGGCTTTGAGTTGCATTCAGCGCATTGAGTAAGCTGGAGAGCTTTGGGGGAAATGCAGATAGCATTTATGGGAGTGGGAGGGGAATGACAAAAAATGTAAGGGAGAGAAGAAAGAGAGACAGGTCTGAATTCCTTGTTTTAAAAAAAAAATACTGATTTTTGCAGTTTTTGAGAGAAGAACTTTGGGTTTGTTTAAGGCAGATGTTACGTTTTTTATTGGGTTCCACCCCATTTTTTATTTTATTTTATTTTGCAGTGCTGGATTTTGGCACAGTGAAAACCTCCTGGGGGGGTGGTTGCAAAGACCCTTGCTCCCCCCCCTTTTATGAGACCCTCTCTCTTCATGCACTTGCAGTGTTTTTCTAGTTTGCACAGCTATGTGTGAGTTGTGCTTTCCGGCAAAAGGAAGTTGCAGAGATCTTGAAATTAAAATTAAAAATTCAAGTTGCAAGCTTGGGGGTGGGCAGCAAGAAACTGGACGAGCAGAGGGGCCCGAGTGATGCCCCCTCCTGGACGGAGACCCATGGGTGGCAGGGTCATTCTGCAGCAAATCTTGCTGGGCAGAGGGGCTATATATATATATGTATATGTATATGTATATGTGTGTGTGTGTTCCTCGACTTATGATCATAATTTAGCCCAAAATTTCCATCGCTAAGCGAGGCAGTTATAAGAGTTTTTCCCCCATTTTACAACCTTTCTCGCCAGAGTTGTTAAGGGAATCTGGTGTTCCCATTGGCTTTGCTTGTCAGAAAGGTTAGGTCGCAAAAGGGGATCATGTGACGACCCCCCCCCCCGGCCACTGTAATCGTCATAAATATGAGTCGGTTGGGCCAAGTGGCTGAATTTTGATCATGTGACCATGTGGATGCTGCAATGGTTCTCTGTGTGAAAAACAGTCACTTTTCATGAAAAGATGGGTGAAATGACTCTTGGTCTTGATTTGCAAGTTACCGGCATCCAACTTAAGACGGGCAGCCAACAGGTTTAATAATAAATAAACTTTAAATCCTTGCAGACAAGGATAAGCCGAGCTGTTATTTACAAACACGCACCTCCGGAAGAGACGAACATAAAAATGAATGGCCAGCAATTCAGGCAAAGGACCAGCCCTCGTGATGGCTTTACTACCATATAGTCTGGAAATTGTACAGGTTTGGGGAGAGGAGAGAAATGCCCAGTGGCTGGAGGTCAGCACAACCTCCAGATCCAAGAAGAACTGGCCAGCTTCGCATCCCACATTCAACCCTCCTGCGGAAGCCGGCTTGTAGGTAGCCAGGCTGTGTATGGCTGAGAGGTTTGGATGAGCCCGGTCAGGTGGGCTTGCTCAGCAACTCATGACCTTAAGGGGTCCTGGGTGCTCTCTGAGCTTGGTTGGTTTGTTGCAGATGTTTCATAACCCAACTAAATACAATCGGTGCTAGAAAGTGCAAACCTCACTACCATATAGCACTGATGATGTTATCTAGTTGGGTCATGAAACGTCTCCAACCTTGGCAACTTTAAGACTTCAACTCCCAGAATTCCTAAGCTGCTGGCTGAGGAACTCTGGGAATTGAAGTCCACAAGTCTTAAAGTTGCCAAGGTTGGAGACCCCTGGACTTGGAAGACCTCCAGAGTCCCATCCAACCCTATATTCTATGACGGGGTCTCCAAACTCGGTGCCTTTAAGACTCATGGACATCAACTGAATATGCCTCTGAGCATGCGCAAGATGGCGGTGCGATAAAAATTTCGGCAGGGGGCTGGCGTTTCTTTCTGGCCAGTCCCGGACAGCTGGGGGATTTTCCATTACTATCCCCCTGTTTTTCGGCAAAATGACCTTTCTGCCAGCCGATTAAGGGGTTTTTTGACTCCCGGGAAGAACTTGGCTGGCTTAAATGAGGTCCGTTCGGCTCCAACGGCTTGGGGCGGTAGGCAATGGCGCTTTCCTGCCGCTTTCCATTCGGCGGCATCGTTGACGGCGCTTTTGAATCCAGCGCCGTCAGTTGGAGCTCTCCTCCTTTATGGAGACCACCCTTTTCTTGTTTAAAGACCACCCAGCCAAAGATGGGGTCGTTGGACCCTCGAAGAGATCTGGCTGGCTGAGGACTGGGTGGGTGTCCTCTTTAACTTCGCTGCCGATTCAGCCGACGGTTGGTGTTCTCAGCTGTTCTTCATCAGCTGCAGCAGCGACGGCGCTCCTTTTGATCTTGACATCATCGGAAGAACCTCCCTTTCTCCTTAGATACTTCTTTCATCCGAAAGGGGGTCTCTTAACCCCCAAGGTGAATGGCTGGCTGGAGTGCAGGGAGCTCTTTGCTGGATTTGCTACAGTTGGCGTTTTTAGCCGCTCTATAGTAGCAGCGGCAGCGTTTTTGGTTGAGCTTCCCTCTCCCTCAGAGACCATCTCAGCCGAGAAGAACTGGCTGACGGGGAGGCAGGGCACTCAGGCGCCAGTTGTGCCTGCTCAATTTAATACATCAACGGAGTTGACCCTCATCTGGAAGAGTCTGAATGACCGAACCCGGTTAAAGACGATTGTGACGTTATGATGGGGGCCCGATCGGAGACCGACGTTGTTCTGGTTATGACAACGGCGGCGATGGGGTCCTATCATCTTACGTTCGTTTGTCATCAGATAGCATTGCTTTACCGGAGGAGCTTTAAATTCCATCTTTTGTCCGGAACTTATTGTGACCATCTGATTGGCCAGATTAAGACTTTTACCATCTGCCACCCTCTATAAACTCCGAAATGTACTCGCGATCGCAGCTTCTTAACTCAAGTAGTCTCCCCCCTCTCGCGGACATGGCCTTCCACTTTATCGAGGGCCTACCTTGATGACGGATTTTGGAATCCCGAGAGGTGGCATGCCTCTAAGAGGAGGCTTAGGGGTTTTTTAACTAAGTGTTATAATAAATTCTTATATAAGTTATCCAAGGGGAAGGGTGGGACGGCGGGTTAGGTTCAGGGGATACCTATCTGAGCCATTGCTAGATCCTGTGCCGCTCATGGCATAAAGATCATTGATTCTGAGGTGGAAGAAGAGGCTAGAGCTCATGGTCTTGGGGATAACTATATCTGCACGGTAGGTGGGAGGGGCAGGTATGGCGGACGCGGGGGCCCATATCGAGTTCAGGGAGTGCGTCCACGCTATCTACGAGCGATTGCGCACTCCGGTCCCCCGACAGTTTCCCGTTCCCCGAGTGGCTTAAATCCTCAGAAGCTGGACCTTCGCCTGATGTTATGCAATGCCAGGTCCGTTATAAATAAAGCCCCCCTCATCTCCGATCTTATACAGGAGGGGGGTGCGGACCTGATTGGCATTTCGGAGACCTGGTTGGGCACGGAAGGGGGGGTTCCCCTGATAGAGATGTGCCCACCAGGTTTCCGTGCATTCCATCAGGCCAGGGCCCAGGGTAGGGGTGGGGGAGTGGCGGTTATTATCAACGAGGGTCTTGAGCCGAGGGAGATCACTGTACCACAGATAACCGGATGTGAGTCCCTCCTTGTGAAGTGGGGCCGTGGGGTTCAGGTGGGTTTACTGATCACGTACCTAGCTCCTTGCTACGTGACAGAAACCCTGCCTGAGCTGTTGGAGATGATCACCGGGATGGCAGTGGAGATCCCCAGGCTTATGGTCATGGGTGATTTCAATTTGCCGTCGGTGGGGATAGCATCCACATCAGCTCGGGAGTTCATGGCTTCCATGACGGCCTTGAACCTGACCCAATTAGTGAACGACCCCACTCACATCGGGGGGAACACTCTGGATTTGATTTTTGTCTCTGGACAGTGGTTGATTGATCTGGAATTAGGGGAGTTAGTTATCAAACCCTTGTCATGGTCAGATCATTCGCTCCTTCAACTAGACTTTCGAACCGCTGACCCCACCGCAAGGAGACAGAACCGACTCGCTGGTTCCGTCCCAGGCGCCTGATGGACCCTGAAGGGTTCCAGACGGAGCTTGGGCTATTCCCTGAGGATTTAGCCCACGACTCGGCTGAAGCTCTGGTCGCCGCCTGGGATCGGGCGGCGGCTGGCGCTCTAGACCGAGTCGTGCCTTTGCGGCCTCTGACCCGGTGCCGATCTCGTTTAGCCCCTTGGTACTCCGAGGGGCTGAGGGAAATGAAGCGCCGGAAAAGACGCCTAGAGAGTATCTGGAGGGTCAGCCGCTCCGAATCTGACTGGACACTAGTTAGGTCTCAAATTCAGACCTATCTAGTGGCGATGAGGCTGGCAAAACGGGAGTATTTTTCCAACCTCATTGCATCAGCAGATAACCGCCCAGCCGCCCTGTTTAGGGTGACCCGCTCGCTCCTCCATCAGGGAGCGGTAGAGGAACCCTTAAAGGGTCGAGCTGAGGAATTTGGACAATATCTGTTTGATAAAATCGCTCAAATTCGGGAGGGGTTGGACACAGACTGGGTGGATCCAGACGGGGTGGAGGAGGCAGGTCTTGATGTTATTATCTGGGATGAGTTTGATCCTGTGACTCCTGAGGACATGGACAGGTTAATGGGGAGATTGAATGCGACCACATGTTTATTGGACCCGTGTCCCTCCTGGTTAGTTTTGGCCACCCGGGAGGTGACACGAGGCTGGCTCCAGAAAATTGTGAACGCTTCTTTGATGGAGGGTGTTTTCCCTGCCGCCTTGAAAGAGGCGGTGGTGAGGCCCCTCCTCAAGAAGCCTTCCCTTGACCCAGCTAGTTTATCAAATTATCGTCCGGTCTCCAACCTTCGCTTTGTGGCAAAGGTTGTCGAGAGTGTGGTTGCACGACAGTTGCCCCAGTACCTGGATGAAAATGTCTATCTTGATCCATTCCAGTCCGGTTTCCGGCCTGGTCACAGCACGGAAACAGCCTTGGTCGCATTGGTTGATGATCTCTTGAGGGCTCGGGACAGAGGTTATTCCTCTGTCTTGGTCCTATTAGATCTCTCAGCGGCTTTTGATACCATCGATCATGGTATCCTGCTGCGCCGGCTCGGGGGACTTGGAGTGAGGGGCACTGTTCATCGGTGGTTCTCCTCCTACCTCTCCGACCGGTCGCAGACGGTGTTGACGGGGGGACAGAGATCGACCCCAAGGCGCCTCTTATGTGGGGTGCCTCAGGGGTCGGTTCTCTCGCCTCTTCTGTTCAACATCTATATGAAGCCGCTGGGTGAGATCATCCGTGGTTTTGGGGTGAGTTGTCATCTATACGCTGATGATACCCAGCTCTATATTTCCACCCCTAACCACCCCAACGAGGCTGTTGAAATGATGTCCCAGTGCCTGGAGGCCGTACGGGTTTGGATGGGGAGGAACAGACTCAGACTTAATCCCACCAAGACCGAGTGGCTGTGGATGCCGGCGGCCCGGTACAGTCAACTAATTCCATCACTGACCATTGGGGGCGAACTATTGGCCCCCACGGAAAGGGCTCGTAATCTGGGCGTCCTCCTGGATGCACGGCTGTCTTTTGAAGATCATATGATAGCCGTCACCAGGGGAGCTTTTCATCAGGTTCGCCTGATACGCCAGTTACGTTCCTTTCTGGATCGGGCTGCCTTATGCACGGTTGCTCATGCCCTGGTTACATCCCGCCTGGACTACTGTAATGCTCTCTACATGGGGCTCCCCTTGAAGGGTACCCGGAGACTCCAACTGGTCCAGAATGCGGCTGCGCGGGTGATAGAGGGAGCACCTTTTGGCTCCCATGTGACACCCCTCCTGCGTAATCTGCACTGGCTCCCAGTGGTCTTCCGGGTTCACTTCAAGGTACTTGTTATCACCTTTAAAACGCTCCATGGCCTAGGACCGGGATATTTACGGGACCGCCTACTGCCACCATTAGCCTCTCACCGACCAGTGCGCTCTCACAGAGAGGGCCTCCTCCGGATACCGTCAGCTAAACAATGTCGGCTGGCGACCTCTAGGGGGAGGGCCTTCTCTGTGGGGGCCCCTACCCTCTGGAACGAGCTTCCTCTGGGGCTTCGTCAACTCCCCGATCTCAAGTCCTTCCGCCGTGAGCTGAAGACGCTGCTGTTTCGAAGAGCAGGACTAGCTTGAACGTAGTTTTAAACTTGGGATTTTAAAAAAAAGGGTTTAAATGAGGTTTTAAATTTGTATTTAAAAGTTAGAGCATCAATTGAATTTAACTGTCTATTCTTTTAGCTTTTTATGTATTATATGTTTTTCTGTTGTTTTTGACTGTGAACCGCCCTGAGTCCTTCGGGAGATGGGCGGTATACAAATATAATAAATAATAATAATAATAATAATAACTCCCAGAATTCCATGGCTGGCTGGGGAATTCTGGGAGTTGGAAATCCACAAGTCTTACAGACGCCAAGTTGGGAGAGCCCCGTTCTATCAAATGTTCTCCAGAACTTCCTTTGGTGGCTTCTGGTACCAAGGGCACAATGTGTTCCTTTGGGAAAGAGAGCTGCCAGCTGGTTATTTTTGGCTTTGGGGAATGAGGGTTTGATCTTAGGTTGTCCTCTGGTGGTGTCTTGTCCAGAACCGGACGAAGGAGAGGAGGCAGAAGGGGTGTATGGGTGTAGGTGTGATGAGACCGGGCAGCAGTCCAAGCCTAGATCTTGGCCAGCAAAGTTTTAACTCCATGATACCTGATCTCTGCTGGATTAAAAATGTCCAGCAGTCTATTCTTGGTGAAGCTGTGCTCCTGTGAGTAAAAGGCCAACAAGCCTGTTGGCTCCTGGGTTGACATGGTCGCCAGAAATGGACAAGGGAACAACAGGTGTGGAGGCAGGAAAAGTACAGCTTGAGGTTGCACAATGTCACCCTTGGAGGGGGCTCAGCTGTTAGCTATGGTGGCTAAAAGGGGGAGAGAACATCAGGAGCCAGAAGAAGGGGGTGGCATGGACACCCCACTTTCTGGACCTCCAATAGGAGAGCATCTTTGCAGCTCAGGGCTCTCTGAGCTGGGCGGTTGGCTTGCAGAGGTTTCATTTGTCAAACCAGGTTACACGATGAGTGAAAGTTCTGAACTTCTGCGGCTGGATGTGAGTTTTTTGTGGCTCTGATCCAGCTGGGGAGAATCCCCAACGTCTCTACCCAAACGGTGTTTCCCAGCCTTGGCAGTTGTAAGCAGTATAGACTTCAACTCCCAGAATTCCCCAGTCATAAGTGAAGGTCTACTTGTATTGTGTGTGTATGGATGGATGGATATGTATTGAATGTATATCTACTGTCGATATCACAAACTGAGCAGTATATAAATTAAATAAATAATCAAGAATGCCAGCGGTCTCATGGATGCCCTCTTATCTTTTCTTCTCTTCTCCAGGAACATCTTCCCTTCCAACTTGGTGACCGCTGCATTCCGATCGGTGAGCTTTCTTTCTTTCTTTCTTTCTTTCTTTCTTTCTTTCTTTCTTTCTTTCTTTCTTCCTCTCTTTTCTTTTTCTTTCTTTCTCTCCCTCCCTCCCTCTCCTTTTTCTTTCTTTCTCCCTCCCTTCCTTCCTCCCTCCTTTCCTCTCTTTTCTTTTTCTTTCTCTCTCTCTCCCTCCCTCCCTCCTTCTCTTTTCTTTCTTTCTTTCTTTCTTTCTTTCTTTCTTTCTTTCTTTCTCTCCCTCCTCTCCTTTTCTTTCTTTCTTTCTCCTCCTTCCTTCCTCCCTCCTTTCCTCTCTTTTCTTTTCTTTCTCTCTCTCTCTCCTCCCTCCTTCTCTTTTCTTTCTTTCTTTCTTTCTTTCTTTCTTTCTTTCTTTCTCTCCTCCCTCTCCTTTTCTTTCTTTCTCCTTCCTCCCTCCCTCCTTTCCTTTTCTTTTCTTTCTCTCTCTCCTCCCTCCTTCCTTCCTTTCTTCCTTCCTTTCTTCCTTCCTTTCTTCCTTCCTTTCTTCCTTCCTTTCTTCCTTCCTTTCTTCCTTCCTTCCTCCCTCCTTCTCTTTTCATTCTTTTCTTTCTTTCCTTTTTTCTTCCCTTCCTTCCTTCCTTCCTTTCTTCCTTCCTTCCTTCCTTCTAACTGGAGGATCTGAATTCTCATTTCCACTTGAGTTTTCACCTATTTTAATCTAGAGTTTTATTTAGATATTACTATGGTTTTACATTGCGATGTTGTAAACTGCCCAGAGTCGCTTAAGTGAGATGGGTGATGGCGGCACGTAATCAGTAGATGAATAAATTAAAAATAATAAATGAACCGGCAGCAAAGGGCTGTGCGAAAGAGGAAAAAGAACTCTGAAGACCTTTGGCAACAGCTGCTTTGATGTTCTGGGGCGGGGATTGAGACAAAAAGATATCCTGTTATTTGAGCCGACCCGGTTCAGATGCTCTTTGGAAAGGAACTAAATTGGGGGCTGTCACCACATCTTATGACAGCAGCCCAGGCAACCTCTGCGACCCGGCTGACTTATTGACCTGGCCTTTTCTGAAGAAGAGAGTTTCCTGGATGTATTAGTCAGAGGTTTTCTGAAGCCTCTTCTCCAGAAAGAGTGGGAGGATGAGAAAAAGCCATCAAGATGATCTGGGACAGTTAATTGAGGATGTTTGTTTATCATATTTAGAGATCACCCATCTCCCTGTTAGGGTGCCTTGATGGTGGACAAATAGACAGAAAAGCAGCTATACATAACTATTATAATAAAACGGTCACAATCAAAAATAAAAGAGTTAAAAATTAAATTTAAATTCAAAATGCAACCAGAGATTAGGATTTCCCTACCCCACTGTTTGGAGGAAGGATATCTATCTAGCTATCTCTATCTATCTATCTATCTATCTATCTATCTATCTATCTATCTATCTATCTATCTATCTATCTATCTATCTATCTATCTATCTATCTATCTACCTACCTACCTACCTACCTACCTACCTACCTACCTACCTATCTACCATCTCTCTCTCGCTTTTTCTCTCTCGGCTATCTGTAACTATTTCTAGCTATCTATATTTAACTATATCTCTCTATCTCATCTATCTATCTATCTAACTAACTATCTAACTATCTTAACTATTTCTAGCTATCTACTGGTAGCTATCTCTATCTAGTGATCTATTTAACTATAACAAGCTATCTAGCTAGCTATCTCTATCTAACTAGTTCTATCTATCTATCTATCTATCTATCTATCTATCTGATCTAGAATTCAAGACAGGAAAAGCGCAGAGTTTCTGCTTTGACAGACAAGGGGGTGGGTGGGTCAGTGGGTGGGTGAGATGTTGTATTCCCCACCCTCTGATTAACTCCTGCTCAATACCCCTGTCTTGCCTAACCATTAAAAAATCTGGCATCTCAGCCTTTTATTTTTTGGTACACAGGTCAGCAAGTCAGTTTGGCTTAATTTTTAATCGCCACATTAAATTAAAAGGCCAATTTCTGGACCCCAGGTGGACTTTTCTGCTGAGTGTAACAGTTTTGTCCTGGCATGAACTTCTCATTGTCCAAATCCCCTCCTGCCTTCTTAGTGGCGCAATCCTGTGTCCTTTTGAGAGATAAAGATGCCGGTTGATTTTGCTTTTCGTTAAAAAGCAGAAACGACAAGTGATTTCCCTCTTTTTCTTCCTTCCATCCCGGAAGCCCATGCAAAGTGGCAAAGGAGATTTTTCTTCCTTTCTTGGCACCGATTAGTCGGGGCAAAGCTTTTGTCTGCCAGTTTGTGTAAATTCCAAGCCTGAATCAACAAAGACAACTTTGCTCAAAGGAGTGGCTTCGTTTTTTAATCCAAATATTTGGTGGTGTGGGCCTCTTGCCCTGGGCATATCGGGTCTTGTGAGGGCATGTGGTTGGCACAACAAGAGTCACCAGGAAAGATCTGCCCATTCATAATATAGTTGCCGGGGTGTGTCTCTCCCATCCCCAAATCCTGATTCTTGGAGAAAGTGCAGCGAAAACAAGAAAATCTGTTGTGTTTTCCTTCTTAGTACACAACCTTCTATGAAGAAGACAAGAAGAAGAACAACACGGGTCTAGTCAGTGTGGCAGCATTTATGAATGAAACCGAATCCATGAAAAAGACCGTTCTGATGGTAAAAAAACAAAAACAAACCCAAGAATGTTGTGTCGTGTAAGGCAGGGGTCCCCCACACTGGGCTGCATCTCACTACTGGGCCGAGGCCGATTTGGAACCGGGCCACGTGAGCAGGTTCAGCTTGACTTGCGCAAGGGGTGGGCCAGCGCTCATTCACATGAATGTGCAGCTCAACTTGTGTTGTGGCCTGTTGGCCACCGGCCACTCCAACAATCAGAGGAGGAGGAGGAGGCGGAATCAGGGTCAGCATCAAAGCAACCTGGGAGCTCCGAGGGGGAAGAGGGAATGGAGCTGGCAGAGAGAGAGAGAAAGAGAGACGGAGCCTGGGCCGTCGGTCAGCCTTCAGATGGAGAGTCAACAGCCCCCAGGTCTGGAGGTGGCTGATGAGGAAGAGGAGGAACAGCGGTGTCCAGTGCCTGATAGAAGGCAGAGGAGAGGAGAGCACTGGAAATCTATGGGCCGGTCTTTGGGACAGAAGAGCCACCGCTGCTAGCGAAGCCCCACCCTAACTCTGGGGATAAACAGCAGGGGGTGGAGATGAATAGGTATGGTAGACAGCTATTCATCTTCTGGCCGGATGGTCTTGTTAGACATCATGCTTGGGGAGCTGGGTCAGAACAACTTGCTTGGGTGGGGGATTGGACTAGATGACCTATAAGGTCCCTTCCAAGTCTGTTTAAGTCAAGCAGTGCACGCAGGGCTGGCTCAGGAATTCTGGGAGTTGAAGTCCACGAGTCCTAAAAGGGCCATTATTCCCCGCTTGCGGTTTTCGGGCTGCGCTGATAGTTTTCTCTCTTCTGCAACCAGGAGCCCGTGGGCAAGGAGGTGGAAGGCATGAACATCCTCGGGCTGGTGGTCTTCGCCATCGTCTTTGGGATTGCCCTGAGGAAGCTCGGGCCCGAGGGGGAGAACCTGATCAAGTTCTTCAACTCCTTCAACGAAGCCACCATGATCCTGGTTTCTTGGATTATGTGGTAAGGATGCCTTTGCTCAAACGGACCTTCTTCCGGGCCATAAAATTGTGAGTAGCCCCTTTCGAGGCCCTGAATTCAGGGTTTGGGACCCTTTCCTGCTCAAATCCAGGTAATTCCAGTGCTGGAAGACAGATGAGGAGGAGACATGGGAGTCAGGGTCAGTATAAAGGCAACCTGAAAGCTCCGAGGGGAAAGAGGAAGTGGAGCTGGCAGAGAGAGAGAGAGGCAGAGCCTGGGCTGTCCTTCAACCCTCAGATGGAGGTGGTTGATGAGGAAGAGGAGGAACAGCTGGGTCCAGTGCCTGACGCGCAGATTCACAGAAGGCAGAGGAGAGGAGAGCAGTGGAAATCTATGGGCTAGTCCTTGGGACAGAAGAACCACTATTGCTAGTGAAGCCCCACCCTAGCTCTGGGGATAAAAGGCAGGGGAGGGCAGAGATGAATAGATGAGACAGACAGACTATTCATCTTCCAGCCAGACAGACTTGTTAGCCTGCGGTGGGAGAGAAACTTTCTGCCGAGGCTGCCGGCGTTCCTAATAAAGGAATCTTTGAGTTCACTTCAGAGGGTTTGTCGTGTTTGGAGACCTGGGTCAGAACACTGATTTTTTTTTCTTTAGCAAAAGTTGGGTTTTGAGGCTGGAAGCCTTTGCAACTGTACGCCTCCTTGCCATGTTCTGTATTCTTTGACGCAGGAGAGGGGTCCAATCCTGACCCCTTTCATCCCTTTAAGTTCTGAAATGGGGCTGGGTGTCATTTGCCTGCAGCCAGATGGACTAGAAACTTGAGGTGCGGTTTGGTTGGTTGATCGAGTTTCTATAACCTTGCAAAGCTTTCTTGGGCTAAGATTTAGGGCCTAATCCCAGTTTATCCAGAGCCTGAATTCACTTGTTTCCCCACTGTTGACTGAATAATTAGTTAGCCTGCAATTAGGTGGGCTGACTCAGTCCCTTAATCCAGCCCTTCCCAATCTCCAGAGGGACCAGGAGTTTCTAGCAAGGTTAGCAAATCTTGCCCAAAACTATAACCATGGTTTGCAGAGTCTGCATTCCCACGAGACACTAAGCCCAAACAAGCCATTTTACAGCCCAGCATTTTGTGAGGCAACCAAGCCAGCAAATGTTCCAGTTGAGTCTGGCTATATCCTAGCGTGGTATAAAGTAGTCTTCAATCTACGAAAGTTCATTTAGTGACCAAAGTTACAACAGCACTGAAAAAAGCAACTTTGGGGTTGCAGCATCCCCTTGGTCCTGTGGTCAAAATTCAGATGCTTGGCAACTGGCTCACATTTATGATGGTCGTAGCGTCCCAGGGTCTTTTGAAATTAGGGTTGAAACTCAATTAAATTTAAAAACTATTTCCAGGTCTACCCTGCCCCAACTGGTGGTCAAACAACTCCTTAAAAGCAAAAATACAAAAAACGTTAAAGATTCAAAATGAACAAAAAATTGGGTGATTTTTATTAGTTAAAAAATTAACCAAAATTGGGGTTTTCTGCTTCTGGGCAGAATTGCAAGGAGGGTTACAGCCACGGCCCCCAACCTGTTGGGTACCGGAGATCGGTTCTGCGTAGAAAGATTTATCCATGGACTGGAGGGGTCGTGGTTTCGCGTGTTGCTGGCATCCCATGGATGTGGCTTCGCTCGTTTGTACCACCCGGTTTCTGACTTGCTGCGGCCTGGTGCCGGTCCATTGACCGGAAGTTGGGAACCCCTGGGTTACAGTTCTGCTGATGGCCCCAGCTTCCCTCCAGCCCTGGACTCTGACCTGGGCCTGGATCTCCAGCCGGGCTGATAGCCTCTTTTTCTTGCCAGGTACGCCCCCTTGGGTATCATGTTTCTGGTGGCCGGCAAGATTGTGGAGATGGAAGACGTGGTCCTTCTCTTCACCAGCCTGGGCAAATACATCTGCTGCTGCCTGGTGGGCCACGCCATCCACGGGCTGCTGGTTCTCCCGGGGATCTACTTTCTCTTAACCCGCCGGAACCCCTACCGCTTCCTGTGGGGCATCTTCACCCCCTTGGCCACCGCCTTCGGGACATCCTCCAGGTATTCAAAGACCAGCAGAAGGGCGGGAGGTGGGTGGGATGGATGGAGAACCATATAAGAAGATATATGTTTGGGATGCAGGCTTCATATCAAGACCCTTAGAAGAGAATATTTGTAGCTTGGGGTTGAACTGTGAGGTCCTTGGTGCTCTCTGAACTTGGGGGTTTTCTTGCGGATGTTTCATTACCCAACTAGGTAACACCATCAGGGTGAGGAGGAGGTCTGTGGGGTCCTGGGTGGTCTCTGAGTGTGGGGGTTTTCTTGCAGACGTTTCATGACCCAATTAGGTAACATCATCAGTGCTAGAAGGGGTGGATTGTGGACAGAAGAAGAAGCGGGGAAAGGGTGTGTTGTGTCCTGTGTGGTTTCCTTGCAGACATTTCATGACCCAACTATGTAACATCATCAGTGTTAGAAAGGAGTGGAGTTTGGGGGAGGAGGAGGAGGAAGACGACAGCTGTGGGGTCCTGGGTGCTCTCTGAGCTTGGAGTTTCCTTGCAGACATTTCATGACCCAACTAGATAACGTCATCAGGTTGCTCCCTAGGGCAAATAACTTGTAAATAAATAGATGGCAAACCCTTCTCCTTTCTGGCACTGATGATGTTACCTAATTGGGTCATGAAACATCTGCAGGGAAACAACCAGGCTCAGAGAGCACCCAGGACCCCCAAAGTTCATGATAAGAGCATCCCCAGAATGAGCTCACTTCTGTCTTCTGGCGTCCATGCAGAGGCTGATAAAAACCCGGTTGCTTTAATTCCATTGCAGCCACCATCTTGGCTTTGAATACCCTTTGCATTCCTGGGGCAACTTTGAAGGCCAGCTTTGAGTCAATTTCAGCATGTAGGTGCCCCTGTTGAGGAGAACGTCCTGTTCTCTCCAGGAAGATCAAGGAATCCGCTATCCTGGATGGATCCGGGGTGGTGGTGGTAGTCCCAGAAGTTGATTGGGTGCTCAAGAACAGATTATCTCCAGAACGTCTCCGGAGGCCTTGATGGCCCATTCCATCTCTGTGGCTTCCTCCCCACAGCTCCGCCACGTTGCCCCTGATGATGAAGTGCGTGGAGGAGAACAACGGCGTCTCCAAACACATCAGCCGCTTCATCCTGCCCATCGGGGCCACCGTCAACATGGACGGGGCGGCCCTGTTCCAGTGCGTGGCCGCCGTCTTCATCGCCCAGCTCAACAGTGTCTCGCTCAACTTCATCCAAGTCATCACGATCCTGTGAGTATTGTTAAAGCTACATAAAACGAAGTCAGGAGTTTGTTTTTGCAAGAGTTTACTGCTTTCCGGACCCTGTTCATCCAAGATCAGATGTCAGCTTTAGTCTAGAACAGTGTTTCTCGGCAGCTGTAAGATATGTGGACTTCAACACCCAGAATTCCGTACATGGCTGGCTCAGGAATTCTGGGAGTTGAAGTCCAGAGGTCGGAAAACCATCCAACCTTTGAATTTAATCTGGAAAGAGGATTTAAAGACAGTTCTTTGTCCAGCTGCCCTTTGGAATCTTGTTGTGTTTGTGTGTGTTGTGTAATGAAAGGACAGGGGATCTCCGACAGGCTTGTCTGGTGCAGCTGGAGGAACCAGGTGGTGGAGTTGAGGGAGGCCGTCCCCGGGAGGATCGGAGTGAAGGTCAAGGCAGCTTTTAGAAGTTCTTTCTTTGTCTCCCCAATGGGACAACGAACCTGTACAGGAAGTCCTCGACATACAGCCGTTCCCATAGCGACTGTTTGAAGTCATGGCAGGGCTCCCCATTAGAACCCTGACCTGGTTCTGAGGTTCTGTTGGCTGCCAGGTGCACGGTTCGTTAGGGTTATAAATAGAGGAGTGCCTTTAGACAGCCGCAGATGAAACCTTGTTGGCTGCATTAGAGCAAAGGTCTGTTGCAGCGACCATGACAGATCTGATAAATTACCGAATGCCTCCCACCGACCTGTACGCTCGCACAGAGAGGGACTCCTTAGGGTGCCGTCCGCCAAGCAATGTCGGCTGGCGGCCCCCAGGGGGAGGGCCTTCTCTGTGGGGGCTCCCACCCTTTGGAACGAACTGGCCTGATTTTTAAGTTCTAAATTTTTAATTTTTAATTTTTAATTGTAATTTTATTGGGTATTTTATAGGGTCAATTGGACGGTTTTAATTTCGGCCTTTTATTGAATAAGCTTTTTAATTGTTATTTTAATATGTATATTAGTTGTTTTAAATGAAGGCTGTACACCGCCCTGAGTCCTTCGGGAGAAGGGCGGTATAAAAGTTTAATAAATAAATAAATAAATAAACTTCCCCCTGGACTTCGGCAACTGCCGGACCTTCGGACTTTCCGCCGAGAGCTGAAGACCTATTTGTTTGTTCGCGCAGGACTGGCATAGGATTTTAATTAGTTTTAATGTTTTAATATTTTATAATTTATGGGGTTTTATTTTAATGTTTTAATTCGGCCATTTGTGTAATAAGTTTTTTAATTCATGGTTTTATGTGTATATTGCTGTCGTTTTTATCTTGGCTGTAAACCGCTCTGAGTCCCTCGGGAGAAGGGCGGTATAAAAGTTTAATAAATAAATAAATAAATAAATAAATAAATAAATAAATAAATAAATAAATAAATAAATAAATAAATAAATAAATAAATAAATAAATAAATAAATAAATAAATAAATAAATAAATAAATAAACTTCCCCTGGACTTGACTGCGGACCTTCGGACTTTCCACGAGAGCTGAAGACCTATTTGTTTGTTCAGGACTGGCATAGGATTTTAATTAGTTTTAATGTTTTAATTCGCCATTTGTGTAATAAGTTTTTAATTCATGGTTTTATGTGTATATTGCTGTCGTTTTATCTTGGCTGTAAACCGCTCTGAGTCCCTCGGGAGAAGGGCGGTATAAAAGTTTAATAAATAAATAAATAAATAAATAAACTTCCCCTGGACTTGCAACTGCGGACCTTCGGACTTTCCGCCGAGAGCTGAAGACCTATTTGTTTGTTCAGGACTGGCATAGGATTTTAATTAGTTTTAATGTTTTAATTCGCCATTTGTGTAATAAGTTTTTAATTCATGGTTTTATGTGTATATTGCTGTCGTTTTATCTTGGCTGTAAACCGCTCTGAGTCCCTCGGGAGAAGGGCGGTATAAAAGTTTAATAAATAAATAAACTTCCCCTGGACTTGCAACTGCGGACCTTCGGACTTTCCACGAGAGCTGAAGACCTATTTGTTTGTTCAGGACTGGCATAGGATTTTAATTAGTTTTAATGTTTTAATATTTTATAATTTATGGGGTTTTATTTTAATGTTTTAATATTTTATAATTTATGGGGTTTTATTTTAATGTTTTAATTCGCCATTTGTGTAATAAGTTTTTAATTCATGGTTTTATGTGTATATTGCTGTCGTTTTATCTTGGCTGTACACCGCCCTGAGTCCTTCGGGAGAAGGGCGGTATAAAAGTTTAATAAATAAATAAATAAATAAATAAATAAATAAATAAATAAATAAATAAATAAATAAATAAATAAATAAATAAATAAATAAATAAATAAATAAATAAATAAATAAATAAATAAATAAATAAATAAATAAATAAACTTCCCCTGGACTTGGCAACTGCGGACCTTCGGACTTTCCACGAGAGCTGAAGACCTATTTGTTTGTTCAGGACTGGCATAGGATTTTAATTAGTTTTAATGTTTTAATATTTTATAATTTATGGGGTTTTATTTTAATGTTTTAATATTTTATAATTTATGGGGTTTTATTTTAATGTTTTAATATTTTACTACCCAATTAGGTAACATCATCAGTGCTAGAAGGCAGTGGGGTTTGTGGAAAGCAAGAGGAGGAGGAGGAGGAGGAGAAATACTAGGAACTGGGTTCCTTAGTGCTCTCTGAGCTGTCTGAACATTTCACTACCCAATTAGGTAACATCATCAGTGCTAGAAGGCAGTGGGGTTTGCAGGAGGAGGAGGAGGAAGGAAGTACTGTGTGATCCTTGGTGGTCTCTGAGCTGTCTTCTAAACCAGGGGTCTCCAACCTTGGTCCCTTTAAGACTTGTGGACTTCAACTTCCAGAGTCCCTCAGCCAGCAAAGCTGGCTGAGGAACTCTGGGAGTTGAAGTCCACAAGTCTTAACGGGACCAAGGTTGAGACCTATACTAGTTTTTATTTATTTATTTATTTAATTTAATTTTATACCGCCTTCTCCCGAAGGACTCAGGGCGGTGTACAGGCAAGATAAAACCAACAATACAATATACAGTTTAAAATGCAATTAAAAACTTATTAAAATAGCCCAAAGTTAAAAATTGCCATCAGTTAAAACCCCATTTAAAATTAATAAAATTTAACATTAAAATTCAATTTAAGCCAGCCCCACGGATAAAGAGGTGTGTCTTCAGTTCGTGACGGAATGTCCGAAGGTCAGGTATTTGGCGTAAACCGGGGAAGCTCGTTCCAGAGTGTGGGAGCCCCACAGAGAAGGCCCTTCCTGGGGCCGCCAGCCGACATTGTTTGGCGGACGGCACCCTGAGAAGTCCCTCTCTATGGGAGCGTACGGGACGGTGGGAGGCATGTGGTAACAGCAGGCGGTCCCGTAAGTACCCAGGTCCTAAGCCATGGAGCGCTTTAAAGGTCGTCACCAACACCTTAAAGCGCACTCGAAAGGCCACAGGCAGCCAGTGCAGTCTGCGCGGGAGGCGGTGTTACATGGGAGCTACGCGGAGCTCCTCTATCACCAGCGCAGCTGCATTCTGGACTAACTGAAGCCTCCGAGTGCACTTCAAGGAGCCCCATGTGAGAGCATTACAATAATCCAAGCGAGAGGTAACGGCGCATGAGTGACCGTGCATAAGGCATCCCGATCAAGGAAGGCGCAACTGCGAACCAGGCGAACCTGGTGGAAGGCCCCCTGGAGCGGCCGTCAAATGATCTTCAAGCGACAGCCGATCATCCAGGAGGACACCTAAGTTGCGCACCCTATCCTTTGGGGCCAATAACTGCGCCTCCGACAGCCAGCTGCGGCTGCAGCTGACTGAATCGGGATGCCGGCATCCACAGCCACTCCGTCTTGGAGGATTAAGCTTGAGCCTGTTTCTCCCCATCCAGACCCGTCGGCTTCCAAACACCGGGACAGCACTTCAACAACTTCATTGGGGTGGCCGGGGTGGAAAAGTACAGCTGGGTATCGTCAGCGTACTGCTGGTATCTCACCCGAAACCACTGATGATCTCGTAGCGGCTTCATGTAGATGTAACAAGATAGGAAAGGAGGAAATAGCAGCCAAATTTTCAAATTGCGATAGGATGGAGATCGCTGTTCCTCCTCTTCCTCATCAGCCACCTCCAGACCTGGGGGCTGTTGACTCTCCATTTGAGGGCTGACGGACGGCCCAGGCTCCACCTCTCTCTCTCTGCCTTCTATCAGGCACTGGACCCAGCTGTTCCTCCTCTTCCTCATCAGCCACCTCCAGACCTGGGGGCTGTTGACTCTCCATTTGAGGGCTGACGGACGGCCCAGGCTCCACCTCTCTCTCTCTCTCTGCCTTCTATCAGGCACTGGACCCAGCTGTTCCTCCTCTTCCTCATCAGCCACCTCCAGACCTGGGGGCTGTTGACTCTCCATTTGAGGGCTGACGGACGGCCCAGGCTCCACCTCTCTCTCTCTCTCTCTCTCTCTGCCTTCTATCAGGCACTGGACCCAGCTGTTCCTCCTCTTCCTCATCAGCCACCTCCAGACCTGGGGGCTGTTGACTCTCCATTTGAGGGCTGACGGACGGCCCAGGCTCCACCTCTCTCTCTCTGCCTTCTATCAGGCACTGGACCCAGCTGTTCCTCCAGTAGTTGTGTTTGTGGGGCAGTGTATCCCTATACAGGTAATCCTCGATTTATCACCACAATTGAGCTTTAAGTTTCCGTTGCGAGACAGCGGTCAAGTGAGTTTTGCCCCATGTTTTACACCCTTTCTTGCCACAAGTTGACAAGTCAGTCACTCGGTTGTTAAGTGAATCTGGCTTTCCCAATGACTTGGCTTGTCAGAAGGCCGCAAAAGGGGATCACGGGACACTGGCAACCGTCGTAAATTGATCGCGTGACCCTGGGGATGCTGCAACGGTCGTAAGTGAAAAATTTATTTTAAGTCTGGTTTTTTTGGTGTCATTGTACCAAAAATGAATAGTCATTAATGAAAGGTGGTAATTTGAGGATTACCTGCATTTGCAGAGGAAAACGGGCATCGCCTGGCACCCTTGTGCCCACAGGATATAAATGGTCTAGAGTCTCGGAGCTAGGCAATGTAAAAAGCCATGTAAATAAAGAATTGGAGCCAATCTTTTGCGCGTGTATGACAGCTGCCTCTGGGCGACGCGATCTGAGCTTTGGAAGGACATCCCAAGGACAAATGGCCGCTCTGCCAGGCCTTGGCAAGGCGCATTGCGCATGACAAGTTCTCTAAAATTTTGGGGCGATCAGTCTGGGTTTGGGCTGTGCTGCAAGAAGCCCAGACGAAAACAGAGGGGCTGCTATGTCGGACCCTTGGTGGGTGGTCCCGCTTGGTGAGAGTTTTGGAGAAAAACGGGAGAATTTGGGTCTAGTTTTGTGAGCCCGGGATTTATGACTTACTTCAATGTTTGTGTGTGAACATGAGTCCTTGTTTTTCTCTGAGCTTCATGTAGATGTAACAAGATAGGAAAGGAGGAAATAGCAGCCAAATTTTCAAATTGCGATAGGATGGAGATCGCTGTTCCTCCTCTTCCTCATCAGCCACCTCCAGACCTGGGGGCTGTTGACTCTCCATTTGAGGGCTGACGGACGGCCCAGGCTCCACCTCTCCTCTGCCTTCTGCGCATCAGGCACTGGACGCAGCTGTTTCTCCTCTTCCTCATCAGCCACCTCCAGACCTGGAGGCTGTTGACTCTCCATCTGAGGGCTGACGGACAGCCCAGGCTCCACCTCTCTCTCTCTCTCTCTCTCTCTCTCTCTCTCTCTCTCTCTCTCTGCCTTCTATCAGGCACTGGACCCAGCTGTTCCTCCAGTAGTTGTGTTTGTGGGGCAGTGTATCCCTATACAGGTAATCCTCGATTTATCACCACAATTGAGCTTTAAGTTTCCGTTGCGAGACAGCGGTCAAGTGAGTTTTGCCCATGTTTTACACCCTTTCTTGCCACAAGTTGACAAGTCAGTCACTCGGTTGTTAAGTGAATCTCTGTGGCTTCCTCCCCACAGCTCCGCCACGTTGCCCCTGATGATGAAGTGCGTGGAGGAGAACAACGGCGTCTCCAAACACATCAGCCGCTTCATCCTGCCCATCGGGGCCACCGTCAACATGGATGGGGCGGCCCTGTTCCAGTGCGTGGCCGCCGTCTTCATCGCCCAGCTCAACAGTGTCTCGCTCAACTTCATCCAAGTCATCACGATCCTGTGAGTATTGTTAAAGCTACATAAAACGAAGTCAGGAGTTTGTTTTTGCAAGAGTTTACTGCTTTCCGGACCCTGTTCATCCAAGATCAGATGTCAACTTTAGTCTAGAACAGTGTTTCTCGGCAGCTGTAAGATATGTGGACTTCAACACCCAGAATTCCCCAGCCAGCCATGGCTAGCTGGGCAATTCTGGGTGTTGAAGTCCACATATCTTAAAGCTGCCTAGGTTGAGAATCTCTGCTTTAACTCATCACAGGAATCTTACTCATAACTACAATGCAATAGGTGATGATTCAAATCAACATGGTTAGAAACAAGCCATGGTTGTATCAACAAGCCCTGATGTTCCTCTGTTTAAAATTCTTCATATCTTGTGGCTTCTCCCAACCTTGCAATATTCTGGAAAGTTTACCAAGAAGGGACTATAAAACTCCGGACAATCAAATGGGCAACCTATAAATTTAATAATATATACCATATTTTTGGGACTATAAGACACACCTAAATTTAGAAGAGGAAAACGACAACAAAAAGGTTTTGGCCTCCCTTTTTTTGGTCTGTTTTCTAGGCTTTTTCAGGCCCATTTTTGAGGCTTTTTATGGCCTGTTTTTGGCTGAAAAAAATCCTCAAAAACAGGCCGAAAAAATCCCCAAAATGGGCTGAAAAAATCCTTGAAATGGGCTGAAAAAAGCCCGAAGAAAGCCTCGAAAATGGGCCAAAAAAAGCCCTGAAAATGGACCGAAAAAAGCCTCAAACAGGCTGAAAAAAAGGCCTGAAAAAGGCCTGAAAAAAGGCCCAAAAAAAGCGTGCAGAGGCCAAAAAAAACAGCTGGTGGGTGGGTGGGGCGGTCTATAAGATGGACATTTTCACCCCCTTTTGGAAGAAAAAAAATGTGTCTTATAGTCCGAAAAATACAGTAATAAAACTTTTTTAAACAATTGGGGAGGTTGGAGCTGTCCTTCCACGGAACCTCGGCTGCTTATTTCTCCGTGAAAAATGAGTCCGATATTAAATTTTTAATGGGCTGTAATCCTGTCGGCGGAAACAGAGTCATGAGGATGCCCCAGAAACAAAGGAGAAATTCATAAGTAGAGGTTGCTTCGGGACACGTGGTGATGGAAAGACACTTCCCCCCCCCAAAAAAAAAAAAAAAATAAAATAGTTTCTTGGAATAGCAGACTTTAATTAGAGATGCTGAAATCACAGGATCTGGAGAAATTCAGGGTGGAACCTCAGAAGCTGAAATTTGGTGGGAAAAAATGTCCCAACCAGAAGAAAAGTGGCCACCCAGTTAAAATTAAATATTAGTTATTTTTCTGCTCCGGCAGAATGGCCTCCTCCAACCTCTTGTAAAGGCTGCTGCCGGTGTCTTTCATACCTGAATGTTCCAGTTCCCCAAACACGACAAACCTCCTGATGTGAACTCAAAAGATTCCTTTATTAGGAGCGCTGGCAGCCCCGGAAAAAAATTTCTGTCTCACCACAGGCTAACAAGTCCGTCCGGCTGGTAGATGAATAGTTGTCAGCCACATCTATTCATCTCTGCCCCCTGCCTTTTATCCCCAGAGCTCAGGTGGGGCTTCGCTAGCAGCGGTGGCTCTTCCATCCCAAGAACCAGCCCATAGATTTCCACTGCTCTCCTTTCCACTGCTCTCCTCTGCCTTCTATCAGGCACTGGACCCAGCTGTTCCTCCTCTTCCTCATCAGCCACCTCCAGACCTGGGGGGCTGTTGACTCTCCATTTGAGGGCTGACGGACGGCCCAGGCTCCACCTCTCTCTCTCTCTCTCTCTCTCTCTCTCTCTGCCAGCTCCTTCCCTCTTCCCCCCACGGAGCTCTCAGGTTGCCTTGATGCTGACCCTGACTCTCATACTGCCTATTCTGATTCAGCTGCTGGAGGGGCCAGCGGCCAACAAGCCACAACACCGGATTCACATACATAACTGAGACCTGCTGAAGAAGCACAACTGGCCAAGTTCATAAATAGTCCTCCAAGCACACCTGGCTGGCTTCCTGCCACTCACTAAGCCAAGATTGTACAAAGTGCAGTTTTGGCTTTGTGTCTCCTAATCTGCTCCCTGGCTTAACTTGCATCCGGGTTGCAAACTTGGCAAAAAGTGTCACTCTTTCGGTCGTGCAAACAAGCAAGAAAGCCCCTGCCACGGAATAAAATCAGCAGATCTCAATCCAGATGTTCTACTTCCACGGGGTCAATTCTGAGAGACATCTTGGAAGATGAAAGTCTAGTGTAGGGATTCTCAGTCTTCCAGGTCATGGTGGTCCCAAAGGTGCTTTTCCAAGAGGCAAGCGGACTTCCTTGTTTTTTCTTTCGAAGACGTTTCGCTTCTCACCCGAGAAGCTTCTTCGGTTCTGACTGGATGGTGTGGAATGGAAGGATTTATACTCCTTGCAAACAGCTGGTCATTTGCATCCTTTTAGATCAAGGATCTCTAACCTTGGCAACTTTTAAGACTTGTGGACTTCAACTCCCAGAATTCCTCAGCCAGCAAAGCTGAAGTCCACAAGTTGCCAAGGTTGGAGACCCCTGTTTTAGAGGGTCCTTGAAGCCCTTGGAGGTTTGTCTGTGTCCTCAAGGTCACCTGAGCAATGCTCCTGGTTCCTGTGGTCTGCAATTTTTTCCTCTGGAAATCCATTCCTACTCCCACACCATTCCAAGGGTGTCCATCCCAAATTGTGTAGCTAAAAAGTTCATATCTTCATCTCGGAAGATGAAGGTGTGAGGTTAGGGAGTTGGTAGGGGTGGTAAACACTCAACCAAGACCTGCCCCAAAGCCTCGGGTTCAACAAGGATGTCTAAACCTTCTTCTCTGCCCTTCTTGGTTTCAACCACAGCATCACAGCGACGGCGTCTAGTGTGGGAGCAGCTGGGATCCCCTCAGGAGGCGTCCTCACCCTGGCCATCATCCTGGAGGCCATTAGCTTGCCCACCAAAGAGATCTCACTCATCCTGGCGGTGGATTGGCTTGTGTAAGTATGGCTGGTGAGATGGGCAATAGCCCACAATCAGGAACTAACCAGGATTCCCTAGGCAGGCTGGTGGAACCATAGAGCAGGTGGGCCAGCTGGTCCAAGGAATTACAGGTAGTTCTTGAGGTACAATCACAATCGACTCCAAAATTTTTACCGAGTGGGACAGTTGTGAGTTTTGCCCCGTTTTACGACCTTTCTCGCCACAGTCGTTAAGTGAATACCTGCCATTGTTAAGTTATCAACCCGGTTGTTAAGTGAATCGGGCTTCCCCATTGACTTTGCGCGTCAGATCGCAAAAGGGGATCACGTGACACCCCGGGACACTCCGACCGTCATAAATTCGAGTCCGTTGCCAAGCCGTCCGAATTTTGATTACAGGCTTTTTCCCCGTGACGTAACTTCGCATGGTCACTAAACGAACTGTTTGTAAGTCGAGAATAACCTGCACTTTCTTCTTGAGTTCTGCAAGGAAAGTGAAGTGTAGGGGGGGCCTTTTGGGGAGGAGATTCTGGAGGGCAGATCATGGAAAAATCCGGAGTTTGTTCTCTGTAATCCTTCAGTCGTAATGTGAGATTTGGGACTTCCCATCTGCAAAGCGCTGAGCGATGGGTGGGCAGCTATGGCCTTTCGACCTCTGGACTTCAACTCCCAGAATTCCGTACATGGCTGGCTCAGGAATTCTGGGAGTTGAAGTCCAGAGGTCGAAAAACCATAGCTGCCCCTCCCATTGCTCCAACCTTTGAATTTAATCTGGAAAGAGGATTTAAAGACAGTTCTTTGTCCAGCTGCCCTTTGGAATCTTGTTGTGTTTGTGTGTGTTGTGTAATGAAAGGACAGGGGATCTCCGACAGGCTTGTCTGGTGCAGCTGGAGGAACCAGGTGGTGGAGTTGAGGGAGGCCGTCCCCGGGAGGATCGGAGTGAAGGTCAAGGCAGCTTTTAGAAGTTCTTTCTTTGTCTCCCCAATGGGACAACGAACCTGTACAGGAAGTCCTCGACATACAGCCGTTCCCATAGCGACTGTTTGAAGTCATGGCAGGGCTCCCCATTAGAACCCTGACCTGGTTCTGAGGTTCTGTTGGCTGCCAGGTGCACGGTTCGTTAGGGTTATAAATAGAGGAGTGCCTTTAGACAGCCGCAGATGAAACCTTGTTGGCTGCATTAGAGCAAAGGTCTGTTGCAGCGACCATGACAGATCTGATAAATTACCGAATGCCTCCCACCGACCTGTACGCTCGCACAGAGAGGGACTCCTTAGGGTGCCGTCCGCCAAGCAATGTCGGCTGGCGGCCCCCAGGGGGAGGGCCTTCTCTGTGGGGGCTCCCACCCTTTGGAACGAACTGGCCTGATTTTTAAGTTCTAAATTTTTAATTTTTAATTTTTAATTGTAATTTTATTGGGTATTTTATAGGGTCAATTGGACGGTTTTAATTTCGGCCTTTTATTGAATAAGCTTTTTAATTGTTATTTTAATATGTATATTAGTTGTTTTAAATGAAGGCTGTACACCGCCCTGAGTCCTTCGGGAGAAGGGCGGTATAAAAGTTTAATAAATAAATAAATAAATAAACTTCCCCCTGGACTTCGGCAACTGCCGGACCTTCGGACTTTCCCCTATTTGTTTGTTCGCGGACTGGCATAGGATTTTAATTAGTTTTAATGTTTTAATATTTTATAATTTATGGGGTTTTATTTTAATGTTTTAATTCGCCATTTGTGTAATAAGTTTTTAACTCATCACAGGAATCTTACTCATAACTACAATGCAATAGGTGATGATTCAAATCAACATGGTTAGAAACAAGCCATGGTTGTATCAACAAGCCCTGATGTTCCTCTGTTTAAAATTCTTCATATCTTGTGGCTTCTCCCAACCTTGCAATATTCTGGAAAGTTTACCAAGAAGGACTATAAAACTCGGACAATCAAATGGGCAACCTATAAATTTAATAATAATAATAATAATAATAATAATAATAATAATAATAATAATAATAATAGAGAATATTTGGAACTCAGGGTTGAGATGAGGGGGTCCCTGGTGCTCTTTGAGTGTGTTGGCTTTTTGCAGACGTTTCATGACCCAACTAGGTAACATCATCAGTGCTAGAAGGCAGTGGGGTTTGTGGAAAGCAAGAGGAGGAGGAGGAAGGGAAGTACTGTGTGATCCTTGGTGGTCTCTGAGCTGTCTTCTAAACCAGGGGTCTCAACCTTGGTCCCTTTAAGACTTGTGGACTTCAACTGCTGGAGGCCAGCGCCAACAAGCCACAACACCGGATTCACATACATAACTGAGACCTGCTGAAGAAGCACAACTGGCCAAGTTCATAAATAGTCCTCCAAGCACACCTGGCTGGCTTCCTGCCACTCACTAAGCCAAGATTGTACAAAGTGCAGTTTTGGCTTTGTGTCTCTAATCTGCTCCCTGGCTTAACTTGCATCCGGGTTGCAAACTTGGCAAAAAGTGTCACTCTTTCGGTCGTGCAAACAAGCAAGAAAGCCCCTGCCACGGAATAAAATCAGCAGATCTCAATCCAGATGTTCTACTTCCACGGGGTCAATTCTGAGAGACATCTTGGAAGATGAAAGTCTAGTGTAGGGATTCTCAGTCTTCCAGGTCATGGTGGTCCCAAAGGTGCTTTTCCAAGAGGCAAGCGGACTTCCTTGTTTTTTCTTTCGAAGACGTTTCGCTTCTCACCCGAGAAGCTTCTTCGGTTCTGACTGGATGGTGTGGAATGGAAGGATTTATACTCCTTGCAAACAGCTGGTCATTTGCATCCTTTTAGATCAAGGATCTCTAACCTTGGCAACTTTTAAGACTTGTGGACTTCAACTCCCAGAATTCCTCAGCCAGCAAAGCTGAAGTCCACAAGTTGCCAAGGTTGGAGACCCCTGTTTTAGAGGGTCCTTGAAGCCCTTGGAGGTTTGTCTGTGTCCTCAAGGTCACCTGAGCAATGCTCCTGGTTCCTGTGGTCTGCAATTTTTTCCTCTGGAAATCCATTCCTACTCCCACACCATTCCAAGGGTGTCCATCCCAAATTGTGTAGCTAAAAAGTTCATATCTTCATCTCGGAAGATGAAGGTGTGAGGTTAGGGAGTTGGTAGGGGTGGTAAACACTCAACCAAGACCTGCCCCAAAGCCTCGGGTTCAACAAGGATGTCTAAACCTTCTTCTCTGCCCTTCTTGGTTTCAACCACAGCATCACAGCGACGGCGTCTAGTGTGGGAGCAGCTGGGATCCCCTCAGGAGGCGTCCTCACCCTGGCCATCATCCTGGAGGCCATTAGCTTGCCCACCAAAGAGATCTCACTCATCCTGGCGGTGGATTGGCTTGTGTAAGTATGGCTGGTGAGATGGGCAATAGCCCACAATCAGGAACTAACCAGGATTCCCTAGGCAGGCTGGTGGAACCATAGAGCAGGTGGGCCAGCTGGTCCAAGGAATTACAGGTAGTTCTTGAGGTACAATCACAATCGACTCCAAAATTTTTACCGAGTGGGACAGTTGTGAGTTTTGCCCCGTTTTACGACCTTTCTCGCCACAGTCGTTAAGTGAATACCTGCCATTGTTAAGTTATCAACCCGGTTGTTAAGTGAATCGGGCTTCCCCATTGACTTTGCGCGTCAGATCGCAAAAGGGGATCACGTGACACCCCGGGACACTCCGACCGTCATAAATTCGAGTCCGTTGCCAAGCCGTCCGAATTTTGATTACAGGCTTTTTCCCCGTGACGTAACTTCGCATGGTCACTAAACGAACTGTTTGTAAGTCGAGAATAACCTGCACTTTCTTCTTGAGTTCTGCAAGGAAAGTGAAGTGTAGGGGGGGCCTTTTGGGGAGGAGATTCTGGAGGGCAGATCATGGGAAAAATCCGGAGTTTGTTCTCTGTAATCCTTCGCGAGTCGTAATGTGAGATTTGGGACTTCCCATCTGCAAAGCCGCTGAGCGATGGGTGGGCAGCTATGGCCCCTTTCTGACCTCTGGACTTCAACTCCCAGAATTCCGTACATGGCTGGCTCAGGAATTCTGGGAGTTGAAGTCCAGAGGTCGGAAAGGGGCCATAGCTGCCCCCCCCTCCCCATTGCTCCAACCTTTGAATTTAATCTGGAAAGAGGATTTAAAGACAGTTCTTTGTCCAGCTGCCCTTTGGAATCTTGTTGTGTTTGTGTGTAAGTTGTGTAATGAAAGGACAGGGGATCTCCGACAGGCTTGTCTGGTGCAGCTGGAGGAACCAGGTGGTGGAGTTGAGGGAGGCCGTCCCCGGGAGGATCGGAGTGAAGGTCAAGGCAGCTTTTAGAAGTTCTTTCTTTGTCTCCCCAATGGGACAACGAACCTGTACAGGAAGTCCTCGACATACAGCCGTTCCCATAGCGACTGTTTGAAGTCATGGCAGGGCTCCCCATTAGAACCCTGACCTGGTTCTGAGGTTCTGTTGGCTGCCAGGTGCACGGTTCGTTAGGGTTATAAATAGAGGAGTGCCTTTAGACAGCCGCAGATGAAACCTTGTTGGCTGCATTAGAGCAAAGGTCTGTTGCAGCGACCATGACAGATCTGATAAATTACCGAATGCCTCCCACCGACCTGTACGCTCGCACAGAGAGGGACTCCTTAGGGTGCCGTCCGCCAACCAATGTCGGCGGGCGGCCCCCGGGGGGAGGGCCTTCTCTGTGGGGGCTCCCACCCTTTGGAACGAACTGGCCTGATTTTTAAGTTCTAAATTTTTAATTTTTAATTTTTAATTGTAATTTTATTGGGTATTTTATAGGGTCAATTGGACGGTTTTAATTTCGGCCTTTTATTGAATAAGCTTTTTAATTGTTATTTTAATATGTATATTAGTTGTTTTAAATGAAGGCTGTACACCGCCCTGAGTCCTTCGGGAGAAGGGCGGTATAAAAGTTTAATAAATAAATAAATAAATAAACTTCCCCCTGGACTTCGGCAACTGCCGGACCTTCGGACTTTCCGCCGAGAGCTGAAGACCTATTTGTTTGTTCGCGCAGGACTGGCATAGGATTTTAATTAGTTTTAATGTTTTAATATTTTATAATTTATGGGGTTTTATTTTAATGTTTTAATTCGGCCATTTGTGTAATAAGTTTTTTAACTCATGGTTTTATGTGTATATTGCTGTCGTTTTTATCTTGGCTGTAAACCGCTCTGAGTCCCTCGGGAGAAGGGCGGTATAAAAATTTAATAATAAATAAATAAACTTCCCCCTGGACTTCGTCAACTGCCAGACCTTCGGACTTTCCGCCGCGGGCTGAAGACCTATTTGTTTGTTCGCGGAGGACTGGCATAGGATTTTAATTAGTTTTAATGTTTTAATATTTTATAATTTATGGGGTTTTATTTTAATGTTTTAATTCGGCCATTTGTGTAATAAGTTTTTTAATTCATGGTTTTATGTGTATATTGCTGTCGTTTTTATCTTGGCTGTAAACCGCTCTGAGTCCCTCGGGAGAAGGGCGGTATAAAAATTTAATAATAATAATAATAATAATAATAATAATAATAATAATAATAATAATAATAATAATAATAATAATAATAATAATAATAGAGAATATTTGGAACTCAGGGTTGAGATGAGGGGGTCCTTGGTGCTCTTTGAGTGTGTTGGCTTTTTGCAGACGTTTCATGACCCAACTAGGTAACATCATCAGTGCTAGAAGGCAGTGGGGTTTGTGGAAAGCAAGAGGAGGAGGAGGAAGGGAAGTACTGTGTGATCCTTGGTGGTCTCTGAGCTGTCTTCTAAACCAGGGGTCTCCAACCTTGGTCCCTTTAAGACTTGTGGACTTCAACTTCCAGAGTCCCTCAGCCAGCAAAGCTGGCTGAGGAACTCTGGGAGTTGAAGTCCACAAGTCTTAACGGGACCAAGGTTGGAGACCCCTGTACTAGACATTTTTATTTTATTTATTTTATTTATTTATTTGATTTTTATACCGCCCTTCTCCCGAAGGACTCAGGGCGGTGTACAGGCAAGATAAAACCAACAATACAATATACAGTTTAAAATGCAATTAAAAAACTTATTTAAATTAGCCTGAAAATTAAAATTTGCCATAAACTAAAAACCCCATTTAAAATTAATAAAATTTAACATTAAAATTCAATTTAAGCCAGCCCCGCGCGGATAAAGAGGTGTGTCTTCAGTTCGTGACGGAATGTCCGAAGATCAGGTATTTGGCGTAAACCCGGGGGAAGCTCGTTCCAGAGTGTGGGAGCCCCCACAGAGAAGGCCCTTCCCCTGGGGGCCGCCAGCCGACATTGCTTGGCGGACGGCACCCTGAGAAGTCCCTCTCTGTGAGAGCGTACGGGTCGGTGGGAGGCATGTGGTAACAGCAGGCGGTCCCGTAAGTACCCAGGTCCCAAGCCATGGAGCGCTTTAAAGGTCGTAACCAACACCTTAAAGTGCACTCGGAAGGCCACAGGTAGCCAGTGCAGTCTGCGCAGGAGCGGTGTTATATGGGAGCTACGCGGAGCTCCCTCTATCACCCGCGCAGCTGCATTCTGGACTAACTGAAGCCTCCGAGTGCACTTCAAGGGGAGCCCCATGTAGAGAGCATTACAATAATCCAATTTCATTACCCAACCAGATAACATGGTCAATGCTAGAAGGGAGTGGGGTTTGCAGGGAGGAGGAGAAATACTAGGAACTGGGTTCCTTAGTGCTCTCTGAGCTGTCTGAACATTTCACTACCCAATTAGGTCACATCATCACTGCAAATCCACTCTCTTCTAGCACTGATGATGTTCCTTAGTTGGGCCACGAAACGTCTGCAAGAAAACCACCAAGCTGAGAGAGCACCAAGGATCCCACATGAGGGATCTTTCTGTCCTCTCCTAACCAGGGCAGTGGACTTTTCTGACAGTGGTTTTGCAGGTGAAGATGCTCTGAATGGGGGGAGGGGCTCCCCCTTCCCCCCCCTGCTTCTCTCCATGGGATTATTTTGCATGCATTCTCACACCTGGTTCCTCCTCCTCCTTTGCAGAGACCGGACTTGTACTGTCCTGAATGTGGAGGGCGATGCCTTCGGTGCGGGGCTCCTGCAGGTGTATTCGGAGAAGAATATGGGCCAGATGGGGAACGATGACCTGTTGGAGGTTAAGACGGAGGCCGTGGCAGCCAGCAAGGCAGAGGGGTTAGAGGAGGGGTCCCCGCTGATTAAGCAGAACGGTCCAGCCCATTTGGAGGATAACAAATCTTGTGAAAAAGAATCCGTGATGTGATTGAATTCATCAAAGTCCAGACGATTTAGGAGGAGATACTCTCTTTATCCAAAAAAAGAAAAAGAACTTTAGAACTTTTCTCCAAAAAAGGAACGTAGAACTTTTTTTCCAAGACACAATTTTGCTCCGTCTTTCAAGATCGGAATTTCCCAGGTGACAGATTTAATAACAGAGAGCTTCCCTACCGAGAATTTGCTGTAAACACAGCCTTTCTCCCGCCCCCCCCTTGTTTTTTCTCTGAGCTTCATGTAGTTTGTACATTTGGAAATTGCAATGCCAACGAATGCTGTGGGATCATCACTCCATTTATCCCAAATTTTTCTCCCTAGTTCTGGTGACAGTTATATCGAAATTCAGCAGCAAGGGAACGTCTGGTGTTGCAAATCCAGAAGTTTCTCTTCGACGATATTCAGTTAAAAGAAAAGGAAAAATTCAGCAAACGGATCGACTTGTCCAGATCGCTCAGTCAACCGTTTGTTGTTTTCTCTTTCGTGTACAATTTTCTCTGCATTTATTTTTATATTTTGGACCAAGCCGGCAGAAAAGTGTCTTCAGTCTTACCATATTTTACTTCTCGTTGTTTGTTTTCCTTCCATTCTTTACTTGACGTTCTCTGGCCTCTTGGGCCAGAAGGACGAGAAATGAACTGGGTTAAATCTTAATTCCGTTGGTGGTTTTTTTTTTCTTCCCCAAATCCAAAAAACTTGAATATTGTTTGCAAGGCGACCGACAACCCTTGTAAATGCAGAAACTGCAGGGAAAGAGATTTTTAATGGCTATTTCTTATTTCCGTCTCGTAACACTCCATGTGCTGACACTGGGACCTACGGATGAACTTTTCACTGCCTTTCGACACGGCCTGCTTCGTTTAACCGTCTTCCCCATAGCCCGTATTTTTTATTTCTGTTAATGATTGCACTTTTGTTTTAGGATGGGAACGGCTGATTTGTGACCTAATTTATTTCTGAAAGAGGGGACTGACTGTTGGTGTTCGGTTTCACAGCAGAAATACGGGAAAAGGATAGGTTCTGAAATTTTAATGGAGCACCCAAAGGTTCTCGTGGTTCTTCATAAATCTGTATTCCAGGTCTTTTGTTGTTTTTTTGTGCCAAACAGGTTGAAAGACTTTAAACTTTGCTGTAAGGGGTTGGCAGCTGGCAGCCTCATGCTCTGGTCCAAGGGTCTCCAACCTTGGTCCCTTTAAGACTTGTGGACTTCAACTCCCAGAGTCCCAGCAAAGCTGGCTGAGGAACTCTGGGAGTTGAAGTCCACAAGTCTTAAAGGGACCAAAGTTGGAGACCCCTGCTCTGGTCTGTCCAGGTTTTGTGGCCAGCTTTTACACATGTAGATGTAACAAGATAGGAAAGGGAGGAAATAGCAGCCAAATTTTCAAATTGCGATAGGATGGAGATCGCTGTTCCTCCAGTAGTTGTGTTTGTGGGGCAGTGTATCCCCTATACAGGTAATCCTCGATTTATCACCACAATTGAGCTTTAAGTTTCCGTTGCTACGCGAGACAGCGGTCAAGTGAGTTTTGCCCCATGTTTTACACCCTTTCTTGCCACAAGTTGACAAGTCAGTCACTCGGTTGTTAAGTGAATCTGGCTTTCCCAATGACTTGGCTTGTCAGAAGGCCGCAAAAGGGGATCACGGGACACTGGCAACCGTCGTAAATTGATCGCGTGACCCTGGGGATGCTGCAACGGTCGTAAGTGAAAAATTTATTTTAAGTCTGGTTTTTTTGGTGTCATTGTACCAAAAATGAATAGTCATTAATGAAAGGTGGTAATTTGAGGATTACCTGCATTTGTAGAGGAAAACAGGCATCGCCTGGCACCCTTGTGCCCACAGGATATAAATGGTCTAGAGTCTCGGAGCTAGGCAATGTAAAAAGCCATGTAAATAAAGAATTGGAGCCAATCTTTTGCGCGTGTATGACAGCTGCCTCTGGGCGATGCGATCTGAGCTTTGGAAGGACACCCCAAGGACAAATGGCCGCTCTGCCAGGCCTTGGCAAGGCGCATTGCGCATGACAAGTTCTCTAAAATTTTGGGGCGATCAGTCTGGGTTTGGGCTGTGCTGCAAGAAGCCCAGACGAAAACAGAGGGACTGCTATGTCGGACCCTTGGTGGGTGGTCCCCCTTGGTGAGAGTTTTGGAGAAAAACGGGAGAATTTGGGTCTAGTTTTGTGAGCCCGGGATCCATGACTTACTTCAATGTTTGTGTGTGAACATGAGTCCTTGTTTTTTGTACCTGGACAACCCGGGGCGGTGTTGTTGTTTTCCCCCAGGATGGGTGGACACTCCATGTGCAAGGGAGCAGGAACTGGTCAAACTGGTTTTTTTTACTGGCCAACTAATATTGCATTTGCACACAGCAGTTGGCTGGGCTTTACAAAACAATTGCTTTGAAGAGGGCTGTCGGCTGACCCATCGCACAGAATAAAAGCTGTATTTGGGATTTTAGCGAGCGTTTGTCTTTTATTTTGCAAAAAGGGATGCCTTCTCTGGCTGAGGCCGTGAGCACGTGGGTTCCCATGACAGGATTCTGGTCATTAATGCTCAGTTATTTTAACTAGGCAGCTGCTACTGTGCGTCCCTTGCCAGGTCACGCTTGCCTGTGCTTTTCTTCAGAGGCAGAGATTTCTGTAGCAACTCAGCCTTTTCATACCTGGGCATCCATGGTTCCTGCCAGTCCTGTGTTCTATCCCGAATTCTGGAGAGCTGTTAAGTTTTCCTCTTTTTTGAAAAAGCAAAGTTATTGAATGTTTCAGTTGGAAAGATGAGAACTCATGGAAAAAAGGAACAGAAAAAATAGTGCAGAAGACAAAAAAAATATATAGTTAAAAGAGGAAAAATACATAAACAGCTTCCCCCTTCATCACAACAAGTATGAACACTTTTAGGAACTTAATATCACCTATTAAAATAAGCAAATGACCTCTTCTTCCCAAATCTCTCTTTTTATCTATAAACAAATCCTTAAAAGCCAATCTTGATGCCAGGAAAAGTCCATGAAAAGTTGCCAAGAGATAATATATCTATTTTAAACTTGATCAAATAAACCAACTTTATATTCATTAAGCCTTTAACATTTGTCCTTAAAAGTTCCTTTTGCTACCCTGTTTCCCCTAAAATAAAACATCCTCTGATAACAAGACCAATCGGACTTTTGAGTACATGCGCTAAAATAAGCCCTCCCAGAAAATATTTAAACACATGCGTAGCCGGTCCCTGCCATTTCCTCTGGTTAGGGAGACAAAGCTGGAAATCAGGTAATATGGCAAGAGGAGCCCCGTCTTGCTCCAGCGCCCCAAAATAATAAGACCTCCCCGAAAATAAGGCCAAGAGCTTATTTCAGTGTTCAAAAAAATATAAGACAGGGTCTTATTTTTGGGGAGATACAGTAAGGATTGAAGAAACTCATCTGAGCAATTAAATTTGCCTTCCGAAGGTTCCAAATATCGGAAAAACAGTTAAGCAATTTCCAAAAGACGATAAGAAAGGAAGTATACAACAGTGTCAAACCTGGTTGGAGTAAGTTAGTTTATTCCCTCATCTCCCAGAGCACTAAACCCATCCCAGACTGCTTTCTTGTGGTCTCCTTGGGAAGAGCAACTGTTTGGAGCACATGTGGGCGATCTCAAGCCCTCTCCCTTGTCTGGAGAGGAATCCTGAAGAGCCAATCCCTCCATCGTTCCTTCATCATGATTGCCTGCTCGGCTGCTACTTTTTCATGTATGGCATTTGGGGTAGAGATCTTCCTGATGTAAAACCAAGCAAATTTTCCATATTGCTGAGGCTCAGCTGCAGCTCCTTACCTGCCTACCTTCCTTCCCCAGCAGCTGAAGGGCAGGAAGACTGAGAAACTGGCAGGTTGCCCATCTGTTCATGACAGCATGAAATGCAAAGCTTTGAGGTGCATGGAAAACCATCCTTGTCTTAGCTTGCCCCTCCTGACGCTTGTAGGGGAGGCATGTGTAGGTGGCAAGGAAGGGAACGTGGAGTCCTGACAGCAGGTAGGAGATGTGGGCGCACAGCCCTGGCATTTTGCCCTGCAGCAGTGTTTGTTTTTCTCAGAAAATGGATGTGGGCAAAGAGGAGGGGTGCCTTCCTTTGGCAAAGGCCCATGAGGCATCATTGTCATTTCCAAGCAATCTGGGTCTATTTCTAACGAGGACCCTCCAAGGCAGGCCGGGTCAAGGCCAGGACACCTGGCAGGGATTTCAGGAACGCAGATTAACAGGGTTGGAAGGGACCTTGTAGGTCATCTAGTCCAACCCCTGCCAAGCAGGAGACCCTACGCCATTTTTGACAGATGACAGTCCGGCCTCTTCTTGAAAGCTTCCAGTGATGATGAAGCTCCCACAACTTCTGAAGCTTGGAGGATAGAATTACAGAATCTTGAAAATCTATGCAAGTTTCTTCCTGTTTCCAGTTACACTTTATAGTTGAGACACAGTCATTTTGAGTCTTTTTTCCCCCCTCACTTTTCAAGCAATACAGTACCTGAACCTACAATCTTCAAGTCTATCTACGGCTGTTTGCTGCCTTCCCCAAGAGATCAACTCTCCATTCCTTTTATAATTGATCCTCGGAATCGGATCCTATTGCTATCCAACCTGCATCTCAAGTCCTGCAGCCGGTTTGAGATGCTACATTTCTGAAGGTTCAGACCAAGAACAGCCCCCAAAATAACTTCGCTCTGATGGAGACTGAGGGACTAAATATAGGTAGTTCTCACTTAATGACCAGTCACTTAGCAACTGTGCAAAGTTACGACAGACCACCCCAGAAATATTTATGACCTGATTTTGAGATTCCAATGGCTACACACACACCGTGGCCGTGAGATTGCCTTCTGGGTGCCTGATAAATTTTTGGTCATTTGCAGAATCCCATAGTTACGTGACCACAATTTTGGATGATTTTTTTTTGCCAGTTTCCCACATTAATTTCCACTCTGGCAAAATAGGCCCCCTGATGAAAATGGGTTCACTTAACGACTGCCACAAAAACGGTGACTTCAGAAATCAGGTAAGGGCACATGGTGATCCACTGAACGACCACTATGACTTGCGACCAAGTCCGGGCTCAATTATGGCCATACGTTTGAGGACTACCTATAAAAGAAATACAATAATAAATCAAATTTCCCCAGAAGGGGAATTTTGATACCCTGAACCTCAAAAATAACATGCTAAAAAGCACGGGGCATCTTAACTGGATGGATGGCTTCATTAAGCACTGATTTATTTAGATTTGTATCGCCACCTGTTTGCACGTGGCAACTCAAAGCGGCTTACAAGAATATAAAAGCAGAAGTCATAAGGGAGTTTTGAAAAGAGCAGCTCACTTACTCCTTCCAGCCCAATCTGGCATCTTTCTTGTTGCCAGCCATTAAAAACCAACAGGGATTCCTCCGAAGCTAAATTCATCTGCCTCTTCCCTGTTTCCAAACTGCATCCAGAAACTAAGCAAAAATGGGGCTTTTCCTGACAGAGACTTAATTGGGAAGGATGGAGAGGTCTGTGATATTCCTTGGCATTGGGTGACTCTCCAGTGCAGGATTTCCCGTGGATTTCCTGGCAAGACTTCAAAAATGATCCTTCGGGGCTAGAAATTGGAATTCAATCTGGAGAAATGCCATGGCCAGTTTCGGGACTCCAAGTTAAAATAAAATAAAATAAGTTGGCCATCCTTCAGCAGCTGCTGATCTCTGCTGGCAGGAACGTTGCATCGCAGCGGGCAGGACGGGCAATTGGAGAGGTTGTGTAGGGACAGCAACATTGCCACACGATCCTTTTCCTGCCTTGTGTGTTGAGTAAACTTAAAACGGGGATCAGGAAATAAGCTGCATTTTTTCCTCCGGTTTTGATTTCCCTCGGCTCATTTTCAGTTACTCCGTAAAGACCCCTACTACCCGGGTTGCAAAATTTCGGGGGATACCACCACGGTGGCACAGATAAGGAGCTGGAGATTTTCAAAATCTCACACCTTACAATAAAATGCGTTCGTACTCTGGGTTGCAAAATTCAAGGGGACCCCAGCACCGCAGCGAAGATGAAGAGCTGGAAATCTCAAAAGCTCACATCTTTCAGTAAAATGAAGAGAAGAGGCTTCTAGTCACTCTTGTGATTTTTTTTTCTTTTAAAGGCCAGGAGTTTGATTTTAATTTATATTTAGGCTGCTGTAATAATTCTCTGCCTCTAAGATTGTGGATGGTCAGAAAGCCCTTTTTCTTTTCTTTTTTTCAAAACCCTACCCAACCCACTAGAAAGTCACAGTGGCCAGATAAGATGAAATTATTGCTGGATGGTTCCTGTTTTTGCAATTCTTCTGTCTGGTATGTGGGTAGAAGGCAGCTGCGGAAAAACAGATGCTTTAATCAAAAATCTTCCTCCCACTGATGACCAGGAATTCAAAGACCTTTTGGAGGAGAACAGTAAGCGGATAATCTTCGATTTAGATCATAAATCTCTGCAGTTGTTAAGTCAGGGCATCAGGTGACCCCTTTCCAACTCTGGACATTTTTTCCAGTAGTTTTTAACCAAATCTATTTTCCCCAATAGGCATTTTTGGGGTGGCTAGAAAACATCCAAAAAACATCACAAATCACATGGGATGCTCTAAATGGCTGAAAGTGAGCCAGTTGTTAAACATCCAAAACGTACCATGTGGGTGTGTGTGTATATATATATATATATATATATATATATATCTATATATATATACATATATATATCTATATATATATTGGAAATGTCTTGGCAACGTTTCGACGAAGTCTCATTCGTCATCTTCAGGCTTCAGCTTCGTGCTTCTGGGAGCAAAGCCTGAAGATGACGAATGAGACTTTGTCGAAACGTTGCCAAGACATTTCCAATTTTACACGGGAGAAAACCCGAACAACCAAAGACCTACATACAAACACCCGTGAAAACCTCAGAAAACATATATATATCTATATCTATATATATATATATACAGCTAGTCCTTGACTTACAACCACAAAATTTCTGTTGCTAAGTGAGACATTTATTAAGTGAGTTTTGCCCCATTTTACGGCCTTTCTCGCCACAGTTGTTAAGTTGGTAACCTGGTTGTTAAATGAATCCGGCTTCCCGTACTACCACAGCTTACAATACTAGACAACACAGTATCAACAGTAGAAACCTTCATATTTCTAGGTTCTACCATATCTCATGACCTAAAATGGACACCTAACATCAAAAATGTCATCAAAAAAGCACAACAAAGAATGTTCTTTCATCTAGGTCGTAACTAGATGCTGCAAAGGTCGTAACTCTGAAAAACGGTCATTTTTTTCCAGTGCCATTATAACTCTGGTCACTAAGCGAACAGTTGTAAGTCAAACACTGCTTATATAATTGCAGTAACTTTGAAAATGGAAAGAATACTGCATGGAAATGAAGGAATATCACAATTTTTGAAGATTGGCAAAGAAAGGGAAATAAGAACAACCATTTCATAAGAGTTGAACTCACTTTTGAGTTCAACCCACAAATATGCCAATTAGAAAGAAAAATTCAGATGGGTTGAAATCATTTCGCCACGGGCTTTCTGTACCTGACCCCATTCAAGCCCCCCTCCCGCCCCAAATGCATCTGGCATTTTAATGCATCCTCACGGGAATTTGGACTTAGAAGTCAAACTGCATTTTAGCAATTGTTTCACTTATTATTTAAAAATAAAATAAGCCCATTTGCAATCTTTTCTTTGGCGAGCGTCTAATCCAGCATCTTCTGCTCATTTTTGACCTGGACTTGACAAAGCTGCTCACTGGCCCTTTTCCAAAGAAAAAAGAAGAAAAAAAGACCCTTGTAGCGTTAAAAAAAGAATCTGGCCATGTTACAAGACAGGGGCACCTTGTTTTTATTTTTACTGTTTTAAAACCAAGTGGTTTCAGGATAAGAACCATCGAACGCGATCTGCCATGCCAAGCCTAGCACTTATCAATTTGTGTCTGTTAGCAAGAAGTGGGGGAAGAGCCCCCGAGAGCTGTGGAAGAAGGCCAAATATGATAGAAACCAATGTGGGGGGCTTTGGGAGGACGGGAGAACAGAACAGGGAACTCTGTCCTTTCCCCCTAAAAATGGGTGTTTGCCAGAGGCCCAGCCCGGCTCCCATTCCTTCATGTCCTTGTGCCCACGATCAACATGCCCTCTTGCTCTGAACATCTGGAGGGCATCCACCCACGGGAGCCTAACTTCAAAGAATACAATTCAAAGGATGAGCGAAGCAGAGTGAGTCGCCTTTCAATTTTTTCCTGAGTCTTGGACTAGCTGCCCTCGTGGCCACTGACCGGGGGAAACAGGGTGCAGGTCCCTCCTTTGACATTCCTAGGACAATCATCCTCTGCCTGGCATGGACTGGAGATTTACCGGCTAGCTCCTAACTTTCTCTGGGAAAACTAAGGTCCGGTTTACATCACCATGCCAATATTCTTCAAAAGGTTTGGGGAAAGAGGTGGCTGAATTGTGTGTGTGTGTGTGTGTGTGTGTGTGTGTGTGTGTCTAAGACAATTTGCCACGGGGCAATTTGCTGAGGAGCCTGAGTTACACGGATATCAAAGGAATGGTGGAACACAATAACTTAAGAAAGGATGCAAAGGAAGGACGAAAGGAAATGTGATTGACAAAAATTAAAATAACTGTTTATTAATTTAAATAATTGAATTGTTACATCATCCTTCTGCAAGTTGTCCCACGGTGAATTGATTGTGATGAGCTGATCATGGTGACTTCTCCCATTCCGGAATCGGGGCAGGTGTGCGTGTGTGTATCTGTCTATCATATTTCTTTCAGTCCAACAATCACTTGATCTTTTAGGCCATTTTGTGAAAGTCAGCGCCTACACCTGTTCTTCCAGATGCCCTTTGTCAAAACAAACAGCCGTCGGCTTCCTTTTCTCTGTCTTAGCCCACAACCCCGTTTTAAAAGGCAGCTGTCCTCTCTGGTGTTTGGTTATGTTTTTCTTCAAATGCAACCATCACAGTTGAGCAGAGGCAGTCTCCCCATGGACACCAGCTGCTGAGGATAAAGAATGCTGGATTGTGGCTATCACGGTCTAGGAACGTGTGGCATGCAAGCATCGAGTGATGGTTTTTGGGAGAGAAAAAAATGCAGGACCAACGGCCCTTTGGCCAGTGCTCTGACTCCTTCCAGTGTTGCAAACATCTCCCTGAGTTCTGAAGAGACGCTGAGGAACCCACCATAGATGCCCCCCCCACCTCCATGCGCGGCAATGACTCAAATCCCCAATTCATATCAAATGAAAGATTTTAGTTTGGGGAGACCTCACGATCTCTCCCTTTGCAGCCGGGCCGAGGGTGGGCGTCCCTTTATCTCTTCGCATTCATGCTCTTCAGGGCTGGGTTTGGGTATTCTGGGTTTTCAATCACCCCTTCCCCAAATTTGAGCTCCAGGAATTTGCGGTAATTGTTGGGCACCAAAGCCATGAAGCCAGCAAACTCGATGGGCACCAAGGGCTTTAAAAAATGCTCAGGAAATTCCACGTCTTGCCGATGCTCCATCCAGGTGTCCTTGGTCATCATGCCGTTCTTGGGGTAGAAGGGCCAGAGGTCCACATGCAAATGGTTGCGCTCGCTGTACTGCACCCGGTAGAAGTCTCCCTCAATGGCCTTTTCCCACACGAAGCCCTTCTCGTCCACGATGGAACCCGACTCGGCGCTCCGGAGCAATTCGCAATTGGGAATATCTTCCAGGTAGATTCCCAGGTCCACGTCGTAATCCCAAGGGATGATGTCCTGGTGGCGGGCTGCCCCGAGGAGCGTTCCCCCCTCCAGCCAGTACCGCACCCCAGAGATTTCCAAGATGTTGATGACGTATTTGGCGGTTTCCCTCAGGGCCTTGAGACAGCACGGCGGAGTCCAGCGGTTCTGGTAGAGGTATTCCGGTGTGTCGTCGTGGATGGTGCCGAAACACCGCGGCGTCTCCTTGCCGCATCCAAACCACTGCTGCTTGCCGTCTTCCAGAATCACCTGCTTGATGCCAAAATCCCGGAAGAGCTGGAACTGATTGGACTTGGCCAGGTTATCGGCTTTCCACTGATTGTGGGAGGAGGTGAGCAGCGGCAGGTGGAAGGGAGAGAAGGGGTGGTCCAGGAGACGGATGGCCCACCCCCGCAGAGAGGTCTGGATGAAGAGGGAGGTCAGCAAAGGTTTGGCCAGAGGCATGGAAAGGTTGAAGAGGCTCCTGGTGCGAAGGAGCACCACGGCTTTCCCCTTCAAAGCGGTGCAGAGCTTGGAGGCAGGAGGCGTCTCGCTGTACTCCGCGGTCCATTCCTTGAGGTTGACCTTGAGGTTAAGGCAGCGGAAGGGCAGCTGGGAATGGACTGCAGCTGCCACCATCTCTGCTTTCCCTTGGACGCTCTTGAGTTCCTCCAGCATCTCCTCCAGCTGCGACGCGGAATCCACTCGCACCCCGTCAGGTACCAAGGCCACATACTCAGTCCTCACGTAAGCTTCTGGCCTGGATATGTAGGCCGGCTGAGCAGGGGAAGGTTTGAGGACGATCAGCTGGACGTTGGGCACCTTGGGAAGAAGCAAGGGAGGGTAAGGCAAGCTGTCGGCCACCACCAGGACAGGCAGCTCTGGGTTCTGCTTCAGGAAAGACTGCACCACGCTGGAGACGTAGTTCTCGAAGTCTTCAAAGTCTCGGATGAGGACGGTGATGCCGGGGCGGAGGGGTCCCAGGTGCTGAGGGTAGCTGGGCTGGCCGTGGTCCCTGTGCCGCTGTAGGACCACCTGCTGCAGCCTGGAGATGTAGTAGAGGATCAGCAGGTTAATGGCAATGGCGGCGGCCAAGATGCCCTGGCAGAAGGTGACCCGCATCTTGCAAAGTTACGGCGGAGGTCGAGCGGTCCCGGCCTGTGGCCCGCAAAGGGTCCTGCAGCTCCAGACTTGTCCATCCAATGTTAGTTCCTCTGGTAGGCAGAGAGAAGAAAGAGAAAGAGAAACGTTAGATTAAAATAAAGGGGGATTTAGATCGTAGTCTACCTGGAGTTTTTTAAATGCTGCCTCAAATTACACTGGAAGAAAAAAAAAATAACTCCATTTTCACGAGACAGCCGGGCTGGTGCTGGAGCGGAGGTGCTGGCTGAGAAACCAGGGGCCAGGGAGTTCTAGCTCTGCCTTAGGCTGGGTGACTTTGGGCCAATCGCCAGAAGACTGGGACTTCTAGTTCTGCCTTCGTCATGAGGGGCAGCTGGGAGACTTCGAGCCGATCCCTCCCTCTCAGCCCAGGCCCACCTCACAGGGTGGTTGTTGTTGCTGCTGCTGCGGGGGAAAACAGACGTATAGGTAGTCCTTGCCATACGACCACAAGCGATCCGTTGCTAACCAAGGCAGCTGTTCCAGGCGTTTACAATCTTTTCTGTGGCAAGGCTGTTAAAGCGAAAGCAAGCCGGTTGGGAAGGTCGCGGACCCAGATCACGTGACCCCCGTCCTAAATACGGGCCAAAAGCGCCGAAAGTTGGATCGCAGGTGGGTAAAAAGAAATAAATGGTCACAGGTCACCTTTTTTTCAGGGTCACGGTAGCCGTTGCTAAACGAAGGGCTGTAAGTCGAGGACGACCTTATTAGACAGATCTGAGCCCATCCATCTATGTCAGGGGTCTCCAACCTTGGCCGCTTGAAGACTTGTGGACTCCAACTCCCAGAATCCCTCAGCCAGCTTTGCTGGCTGAGGGATTCTGGGAGTTGGAGTCCACAAGTCTTCAAGCGGCCAAGGTTGGAGACCCCTGCTCTATGTGAAGATAAAACAAAACATATATTTAATCTATAAATAATATAAATAACAGGTATTGACCGTCTTGAGCCCCTTTTCTGGCCTCTTCCTGGCTCTGAAACCCTCCCTGGGGGCCAAAGAAAGGCGGATTAATCACCAGAATGGCGGGACCGCCCTCTGCGTATGCTCAGAGGCCCCCTTTCCCCTTCCTTGCCAAGGCCGGGCTTTCCCCTCACCGCTGGGCCCTCCGTTGCCGGGGTAACGCCTGCTCCGCCCACGACTTGCCCCGCCCCATTCCACGCCGGTGGGGGAGGGGATTCCCGCAGAGTCTCTCGTAGGTGGGGGCGGGGTCCCGTCCGCCTCCACGCGCGGCACTTACGCGTCCCCCGGCACCATTACGCCTCCCGCTTCAGAAAGCCCGCTTATGGCGACACGCGTGTCCTCTGCACCGTGAGGACGGACTTCTATTTTCTCCCCCCCCCCACCCCGCTCTCTACCCTCAGCGTGGGCCGCTCCCGTGAGCCTTTGCGCGGCCCGAGGCCTCTCCTCGCAGCAGCGCCTCCTAGCGGCGGACAGACGGCGCTCGGCTCCGGTCGCCATAGCAGCCGCGGGTCCCGCCCCCTCCGTGGCTCCCTCCCCTGCCGCGCGCCTCAGGCCCACTTCCGGCGCGGCTCCCTTCGGGCCGGAAGTGCGGCCTGCCGGCGCGCGCGCCCCGTCCTCCGCCCCTCAGCCGCGCGCGCGCCCCCGTCCCCCTCGCCCCCGTCCTCCTCCTCGCCGTCCTCCTCCTCCTCCTCCCGCGCCGGCCGGGCCCGCGATGTGGCAGCAGCCGCCGCCGCCGCCGCCCCCCCCGCCGCTGCTGTCGTCGCCCCTGGGGGCCGGGGGGGCCCCCCCGGCCCGGGCCGCACCCCCGCCTCAGGCGCCTCAGGCCGCCGGGGAGACCAGCGCCGCCGCCCCCGCCGCCCCTGCCGCCGCCGCCGAGCGGAACCACCACCGCCGCCGCCGCCGGCGGTTCCAACCCGGGCAGCGGCGAGCTGAGCCTGCCGGGCATCCTGCACTTCATCCAGCACGAGTGGGCGCGCTTCGAGGCCGAGAAGAGCCGCTGGGAGGCCGAGCGGGCCGAGCTGCAGGTGGGGCGCTGACCTGGCGGGTGGGGGGAAGGCGACCCTGCCCGCTGCCATATTCCTTGCGGGGAGGGAGGGAGGGGGAGCAGGGGGGCGCTCCATCCCATAATAAGGCCTGTCAGTCTGAGGGGGGGGTCTCCCAGAGGCGCCCCTTTGCGTGTGTCGTTCTTGGGGGCTGCTGGGAGTTGTAACCCCCCCCCCGCGGGGCCTCTTTGGAGAACCCCCCCTCCTCTTTCAAATAGGAGGGGGGGGTCTGTAACGCTCCAGATGGCTACTTGGGGGGGGGGCGAGTTGCAGGGACCCTCAAGCCCAGCATGGCTGAACCCCCCCCAACTGTGGTGGGTAGCCATTCCTGTATCCCCCCCCTTCTCCCCCCATGCTTTGAGGTCCTCCCTGTCCTGTAGAAAGCTGGGTTGGAAACTGAGGGGAGATGAACCCCTCCCCTCTTGATGTGGGGGTTTGGTGCTGTGAGTTTGGGATGCAGAGGGGCAGGAGGTGGGCAGAGGTGAGACACTTAAGCCACACACCCCCCCCCAAATGGGATTTGGAATGAAGGCTTGGATTGGATAAATGTCGCCCCAGGTCTGCATCCGGTTCAGCTTCCTTGATCTCCAAAGATCTAGGTTGGATCGCATCTGGGGAATGGTTTTTTTCCATCCTTCTGCCGTGGTTGGTAAACTGAGGACCCAGAGGGTTGGGGGCAATGTGCAAATAATGCTGACCACCCAGAGTGTGCTCTCAAGCGCTGTGGGGTAGCATATAGAATAGAATAGAATAGAATTTTATTGGCCAAGTGTGATTGGACACACAAGGAATTTGTCTTGGTGCATATGCTCTCAGTGTACATAAAAGAAAAGATACGTTCATAATATAAGCCTCAATGCTATTGCTGTTTCCATAAAATATTAGATCACCATTTGCCCAGGATGGAATAAAGAAGGACGCCTGTCCTGGGACACGGGGTTGGACTAGAAGGCCTCCGAGGTCCCTTCCAGCCCTGGGATCCTGTGAACGTTGCCATACAGGAAAGGCAAGAACCGATTAGGGAGTCGAAGAGCATCCCACAAAAAAGCACTTTAAACAGCTTCTGTGCTGTGGCCAAAAACACACCTGCAGACATGCTGTTTTAGCCTCCATTGCGGTCAGAATTCAGTCCCTGGTTGCCTGATATTTAGGCCATAAAGAGAGGCAGGGGAGAGGCATGCTAATATCCGTGAAGGATAACTTTTATTTGAAGGTGCGTGTAGCCCAGGCACAGGGGCTATAAGTGCTGCTTTTGAAGACTGCTCTTAGCACCATCTCAGACAATTTGGTGTATCAGGTCTGTAGAAGAGTAAGAAATTATAATCTGTGTCTTGGAATCTGGTGCTGGAATGACAATGAAATATCCCATATTTAGCCCCCCCAGCTGGCGATGGAGAGGGGTGCGTAGGGAAGTGTTGCAGCCACCTACTCAGTAGCAGATCAGGGAAGTATTAAAAGAAAGGAGCATCTGCGTGAGGTAGGGAGAAAGGCTCATCTTTGTCACCCCAAACCGGTTGGGAAGCAACGATCCCCCGGCTGCCATAGTGACGGTGGAGAATATAGAAGGCGTGTGGTGCTTCTATATCTCGGAGCGTGTACAAATATAGGAGTGGGTGCGATTGACTGAAGACTGGAGATAAGAATGGCACATGCACACTTGAGAGCAAGGAAGGACCGGTCCACAATCGGATGAGAAGCAATGGATGGAAGCTAATCAAGGAAAGAAGCAAATTCTGGGTTCGGTTGTGGGCCGTAAGTCAAGGGCTGCCTTGGTTGCTGGTGTGAACTCGGCCATCGGGGTTTCTGAAGCTGGGATCTCCGATGTGCTTTTCCTGGCGCAGGTCCTTGCCCAGCGAGTTTTACAGGTCTGTTTGAAACAATTCAAAGAGAAAACAACCTCGCACACACACTGTGTCTGTCAGAGCTGGAAGGAGGCGGGTGCGTCCGTCCATTGTCGGCCATGATTAAAGCCCACTGAAACGAAACAGCCACGAATCGCTTCTTCAAGCCACCCTAATTCTAGAAAATAACACACCACCTCTCTTCCTTTCAGATGCTCTGGCTCCAGCCATGGAGTTCTGGGAAGCCTAATTAAATTTTTAATTACATCCCCAATGCGGCCTGTAATCATTAACCCACAAAGCCTGTTTGCAGTGGCACCGAGGTGGCGATCAGATAACTCTGGCCGCCTTCAGTGTGGATTTAGCCTGAGATGCCAGGGTTACTATTGGAAGCAAACCTTTGGCCTGGGTGAAATCCTCTTCCCTTTTGCACAATGGTTTCATTTGTTTCTTTATTATAAATATATTTGGAGCTGTCCCGTCTGGCTGTTTGTGCCTTTCTGTCTGAAGAAGGGCCACCCCCATCCAGAACCAATGAGAAAAGATCCCCAGATTTGGGTGGTCTTAAAACCTGTTAGGGTTCATCCTAAATCTCTTCCTCCCCATCCAGACTGCCACAATCTCCAGGCACGAAACTCTGGAGACATCCCTTGATCAGCCCAGAGTAGAAAGCTACAACCGGCTGTCCTTGGTATACTGAAATCTATGGAGATTCTCAGTCATCCAGCACAGGGGTCTCCAACCTTGGCAACTTTAAGACTTGTGGACTTCAACTCCCAGCTTTGCTGGCTGAGGAATTCTGGGAGCTGAAGTCCACAAGTGGTCAAGTTGCCAAGGTTGGAGATCCTTGATCCAGGGCACAGTTGTCCCAAAGACGCTTTTTTCAAGAGGCAAAGGGACTTTCTTCATTTTTCCTTTAAGACGTTTCGCTTTTCAACTGAAGAAGCTTCTTGGATGAGAAGCAAAACGCCTTCAAGGAAAAACAAAGGAAGTCTGTTTGCCTCTTGGAAAAAGCACCTTTGCGACCTTGGTACAGGTAGTCCTCAACTTACAACAGCTCGTTTAGTGAGTGTTCGAAGTTCAAATAACACGGAAAAAAGAGTTATGACCATTTTTCACACTGTCACGTGATCAAAATCCGAACGCTTGCCAACTGGTTCGTATTTATGACGGTCGCAGCGTCCTGGGGTCACGTCATCCCCTTTGGTGACCTGGTAGGCCATGTCACGTAGAACAACCATGTCACTAACTTACCAACTGCAGGAATTCACTTAATTCCATGGCGAGAAACATCGTAAAATGGGGGCAAAACTCACTTAAAAAATGTGTCACTTAATAAAGTAAATTTGGTGCTTAGTTGTGGTCGTAAGTTGAGAACTACCGGTATAAAAACCTTCATTATAAAGATACAAAACATCACAGTAAAAATGAAAAAAAAAACTATAAAAATTTAAAATATGCAAAGCAACCATGGAGGCGTTCTCCATGTCTTATCCATCTGGTTACTCCAGAGCGGAAGGTCTGAATTTTTACTGCTGCTTACTATCTGCAATTTAAGTTTTCCTTTCTAAAAATGCCACTTTTTCTTGGCCATTTTCTACCTACGAGTCTTAACTTTCCAGCATCCCCGAAACCCTCAAGGCTGGATGTGCCGATTTTCCTCCTCCTCCAGATCACAATTGTTAATGTTCTGAGTCTTGTAACACCTGGATGGTTAAGTTAATAAGAAGGACGACATGAGCAGGAAAAGGCAAGATCAGAAGCGTTCTCTTGTACTACACTGAACATGGAATCCTAGGGCTAGAAGGGACCTAAGAGGACCTCTAGTCTAACCCCCTGGTCAAGGCAGGAGACCTTATTCCAGCGGTTCTCAACCTGTGGGTCGGGACCCCGTTGGGGGTCGAATGACGATTTGCCAGGGGTCGCCAAAGACCATCGGAAATATGGGAAGTATACTTGCGAGTCGAAGAATCGCGCTCCAATGGTTGACTTCATAAGCCAGCTGCAGGCTCTTCAAATCGCTAGCCGAATTCGGCTTCAGGCACGATGAATTAAAAAAGAGAGAAATCTTTGCTCTGATGTCTCCCTCTCAAGCCAGCTGCAATCACTCCCAATTGCTAGCCTAATCTGGCTTCAGGTGCCATAAACTTAATAGGGGAGGAGTCTCCGCTTTAATGCCGCTGTCCTCAAGGCAATCACAAGCAGTTCAGATCGCTGGCCAATACGGCTTCAGGCACAATAAATTCAAAACGAAAATAATTTTACAGTTGGGATCGCCACATCGTGGGGAATTGTATTAAAGGGGTCGCAGCACTATAAAGGTTGAGAACCACTGCCTTATTCCATCTCAGTCAAATGATTGTTCGGTCTATTTTTGAAAACCTCCAGCAATGGAGCACCAGGAGGCAAGCTATTCCATGGATTCATTCTACTCACTTGTCAGAAAGTTTCTCCCTAGTTGCATCTCTCTTTAGCAAGCTTTCACGCACTGCTTCTTGTCCTCTCCTCCTTTGGAGAATAAGACAGTCCCCTCTTCTCTGTGACAGCCCCTCAAATACTAGAAAACAGTTATGGTGTCCCCCTTATTCCTTCTCATCCATGGGCTAGACGTACCTAGCTCCCTCAACCATTACAATTTAGCCCCCAGAACTTTTATCCTCTTTGTTGCTCTTCTCTGCACACTTTCTAGAGTCTCTTTGTTGTATTGTTGTGATCAGAACTGGACGCACTACTATGGGTTTATGCTCCTCCTCACACACACACGGGGGATGTTTGCGCAGCTGGTCAGAATTGCCTGTCCTTAACTTGGGGTTCCTGCCTCTTTTAGGCCCAGGTGGCTTTCCTGCAGGGCGAGAGGAAGGGTCAGGAGAACCTGAAGGCCGACCTCGTGCGGAGAATCAAGATGCTGGAGTATGCTTTGAAGCAAGAAAGGTGAGCCACCATGCAGGCATCACATCCCCTCCTGAACGTCCCATTCAGAGGCGGGGTGTAGATACGCCTTACTTCAGGGACCTCCAAGCCCTGAGAAATTACTGCTGACATCCCACATCCTTTCCTAAGCTTCCCTTGTTAATTCCAGGTCAAAATACCACAAGCTGAAATTCGGCACTGAACTGAACCAGGGAGAAAAGAAACCGGAGGCCTCTGAACCAGGTAGTGGGGCCGGGCTCACGGCTGCACCTCCGTCAGGGGGACTCTGGTGCAGAGGGCTGCTGTTGGGTGGGCCCCCGGAGCCGAGGGACTTTGCTGATGGGACTCTCCTTTTACACTTAGTGTCCAATGGGCCAGCCGAGCCCCTTTCCCTGGAGAACAGCCCCTTCATCTGGAAAGAAGGACGCCAACTCCTCCGTCAGTGAGTGGCCGAGGCTTTCTGGGGGAGGCAGGGTTCTCCTGAGGGTGGGGAAGTCCACCGGCCCTCCCCAGCGATGCTTGAGGAGGTGGGGGATAACAGCCCCTTGGCAGCTGTTTTTTGGACCGTTTTAACAAGGAGTGTGCTAGATTCCTTGTCCTCTGGATGAAGTGTGCCAGGTTGAAACTGTCTGGTTCTCGACTTACGACCGGAATAGAGCCTGACCATCATGGTTGTTAAGTCATATAAATAAGTAAATATAAAGTTCTCTAAATAAATAAAGACAGGATGTTCATAAGGCGTGTCAGCCATGCGACCAGTCTGATTTTAAGACCTTTTTGCGTGGCAGTCGTTAAGCAGAGCAGTGGTTTGCTATGGGCCAGTTTGCCAAAAAAACGGGAAGTGACGGTTTTCAGCAAAACTCTGGTAAAACGCAGTGATGTGAGCATGAGATGCTGCCAATGGGCGTAAATGCAGGCTGGTTGCCAAGCACCCAGAGTGCGGTCACATGACGGGGGGGTGTTGCAGCCATCAGAAGTTGGGAACCAGGTCATAAGTGCCTCCAGAGAGGCCCCGTCATAACTTTGCTTGGTTGCAAGGCGAGGACTGCCTGGGTGAGTTTCGGCCTCGAGGCCACCGGTTGCCAACCTGCCCGTTGGGCTAAAGGCTGCCTCTCCCTCAGACCCCGGGGTCTCTCTTCCAGGTACTTGGAAGAAGTGGGCTACACGGATACCATCCTGGATATGCGCTCCAAGCGAGTCCGCTCTCTGCTGGGCCGCTGCTCCATGGAGCTGAACGGGGCTGCCGAAGCCAGCGGCCTGGGCACTGGACCAGCCCTGGCGGCCCCCAGCCTCAACGGAGGGGAATCGCTTCTGGTCAAGCAGATCGAGGAGCAGATCAAAAGGTGAGTGGCTGTCGGGATGGGCTTGGGGAGCGTCTGTCCGGGTTAGAGAAGGTGACTTTGCTGGGAGTCATGGTTTGTGGGCGCCCATTACCGCAGCTCTTGTTGGGTTTCCTGGAACAGTGAAACCAGGCACTGGTGTTTTTTCTTCGTAGCTCCTGTTCCATGTAGCATTGATGAAGTTACCCAGTTGGGTTATGAGATGTATGCAAAAAAACCATCAGGCTCAGAGAACACCAAAGACCTCCACAGTTCTCCTCCTCCTTCCTTCTTTCTCCATTTCTTCCTTTGCCTCTCCTTTTCTTTCTCCTCTGCTTCCTCCTCTTCCTCCTCCTCCTCCTTTCCGCAAACCCCACTCCTTTCTAGCACAGATGATGTTCCCTAATTGGGTAATGAGATGCCTGCAAGAAAACCACCAAGCTCAGAAAGCACCAAGGACTCCATGGTTCTTCTCCCCTTCCTCCACCACCTCCTCTTCCAAATCTCACTCCCTTCTAGGACTGATGATATTACCTAGCTGGGTCCTGAAACATCTGCTAGAAAACCCCCAACCTCAGCACCCAGGACCCCTCAGTCCAGCCCTGAGCTACAACAGAATTTCCTTCTCTTCCTTCTGGCAGGAACGCAGGGAAGGAAGTGAAGGAGCGGATCAGTAACCCCGTCCTGGAGAAGATCCCCTTTTTGAGGGGCTGCGAGGACGACGACAGTGACGAAGAGGAGGATATGGAAGGCCTGTCCCTGGAGACGCAGCGGCAGCACAAGAAGCAGCGCGTAAAGGTAAACCCTGCACCCCTTGCGCAAGTTGTTGGGGTGCAGCAGGCACTGGGAGGCAGGCAGGAGACTAAGCTGCTGAGCGGTGCCCAGTTTCCGGTGAGGACTAGAACCTTGTCATTTTTAAGGATGGAAACTGGAGTTCAGCTATTCTTGCAATAAAATTTCTAAAGAAAAACTGAGCGGGAAACAAGGTGTTTTGTGATGTGGAAGTTTTGCCCGTTCTTAGTTTGGTTTATTAATCAAGGTTTTTCCTTTAAATCAGGAGTGTCCAAGCTTGGCGACATTATGACTGGTGGACTTCAATTCCCAGAATTCCCCAGCCAGCAAAGCTGGATAATTCTGGGAATTGAAGTCCACCAGCAAAACTGGCTGGGGAATTCTGGGAATTGAAGTCCACCAGTCATAAAGTCACCAAGCTTGGATGCTCCCCTGCTTTAAAGCACAGGATCTCAATCACCGCGTGCATACGATTAGCCGTCTCTTTTGTGTTGCGTGTGCAATGTTTTAATTTATTCCCTTTTGTTTTTCAAGTTGCAAAAGCAGAATATCAGCCTGCTGCCGTTGCGGTAGCCCTCATTCCCTCCAGAAGCATTGTAGCTTCATAACGGGGCTATCCTGAAAATTACAAGGCCTTATTGGGGGGTCTTTTCCCTTCAGTTGGATTTGTTTGGGGGCACAAGGAATATTATACAGCCTTTTCCGTTTCTGTCGCGCGCTGAGACAGCAAACGAGAAAACGGCCTTTTTCTACGGCCAAAGGGATGGAATCCTCTTGAGGTGGATGAGGAATCCAGGCCCTAACCAAGCTCTGCTGGCCGTGCTTTTCTTGGCAGCTGGCCAACAAGCCCCTGATGCCAGAAGTGGAGGATGATGACGACGATGAAGATTCGGAGGACGCCCTGAGCGAATTTGACTACTTGGGCTCCGGGGAAAACGGGGAAGGATCTAGGGACACGCGGCGTGCCGGAGATGGCAACGAACTGGGTAGGTTCTCGGTGGTCTTGATGGATGGTCTCCTGGCTCCTTTATCAGGGAAGGACCTGAAAAGGTTGGATAGTCCTTCCATTCCCCACCATTCAGTCAGAGCTGAAGAAGCTTCCTGGATGAGAAGTGAAACATCATCAAAGAAAACCCAGAAAGTCCAGGTGCCTCTTGGAAAAGCACCTTTGGGCCTCACTTAGTAACAGAAATCTGGGGCTCCGTTGTAGTTGTAGGTTGAGGACTACCTGTCTTGTCTTTGGTGACACCTTTGTGCTCCCTGAATTTCAAAACGGGGCCTGATTAGCAACTGTCAAGGCTGACTCAGTCTTTCCTTCGTTCCTCCTCTCCCCTTCCTTCTTCCTCCCTCCCTCCCTCCCTTCCTCCCTCCTCCCCTTCCTCTTCTTCCCTCCCTTTTTTTCTTTTCCTTCCTTCCTTCCTTCCTTCCTTCCTTCCTTCCTTCCTTCCTTCCTTCCTTCCTTCCTTCCTTCCTTCCTTCCTTCCTTCCTTCCCTCCTTCCAGGACCCCGCAGGGTGAAGCTGCAAGGGATGCTGGCTGATTTCAGTGACGTTGATGGACTCTCTCCTAAGCCTTCAATACCGGCAGCCATGACTTCTCAGCCCAGGTCCCACGAAGGTGATTGGCTCCATCCTTTTTTGGTTTCCCGTTGACCTTTTCTGTGGCCCTGTCCAGAGCTCCCCTTCCTTTCTTCCTTCCTTTGCTCTGCCACACTCAAACTGTTTCTTTTCCCCTCCCCAAATCAGGGTCGCTGGGCTTCTCCTCGGATGTCTTCATCATGGACACCATCGGAGGCGGGGAAGTCAGCTTGGGGGACCTGGCGGATCTGACGGTCACCAACGACAATGAGTTGAGTTGCGATGTGAGTAGCCCTGGAGAGGTTCTGGAAGGCCTGTTGCCCTTCCACCTGCTTTGTCCTCTCGTTCATCTCCCAGCGCTACCGGGTGGGCCAAAAGGGAGGGCCCGCGGGGCAGGAGGGAGGAAGGCGGCCCAGGAAGAAGCCCCGGCCGGCTGTTGACTCTTTTCCCTCCTGCTTTCCCAGCTCTCGGACAGCAAAGACGCTTTTAAGAAGACGTGGAACCCCAAATTCACCTTGCGGAGTCACTACGATGGCATTCGAGCTCTGGTCTTCCACCACCGGGAGTCGGCTTTGGTCACCGCCTCGGAGGACGGCACTCTCAAGCTTTGGAACCTTCAGAAGACCGTGGCTGCCAAAAAGTGAGCCCCAAGGGGGGAACTCCTCCCTCCCTCCCTTCCTCCCTCTATCTATATCTTCCATCCATCCATTGTCTGCCTGCCTATCTCTCTATCTCTCATCCATCCAACATCTATCTATCATCTATCTCTCTATATCTATCTCTATCTCAACATATATCTATCTATCTATCTATATTTTCTATCTATCTTATCATTTCTCTCTCTTCATCTCTTTCTCTCACATCTCTCACCCTGTCTGTCTGTCTGTCTGTGTCTGTCTGTCTTCTATCTACCATCCATCCATCATCTACCTGCCTGCCTATCTCTATCTCTATCCATCCATCATCTCTCTCTCTCTCTCTCTCTCTCTCTCTCTCTCTCTCTCTATCTATCTATCTATCATTTCTCTCTCTTCATCTCTTTCTCTCACATCTCTCTCTCTCTCTCTCTCTCTCTCTCTATCATTTCTGTACCACCCACCCACCCACTTCTGTGCCTCTGGGCAGTTTACAAATAAACCAGTCAAATCGTGTGAAAGCTACAGTCTATTTTTGGTCTTTTCCGGTTCCAGGAACGCTGCACTGGATGTGGAGCCCGTCTATGCGTTCAGAGGACACAGGTGCGAAGATGTGCTTGCTGCAAACAGGGTGGGGGAGATTTTTAGGACGCCAGGCAGACAATGCCATAGGCTCCTCCCCTTGCAGGAAAGTACAGGTATCCTCAACTTACAGCAATTCACTTAGTGTCCGCTCAGAGTTACAATGGCACTGAAAAAGTGGGCTTAGGGCCGTTTTTCACACAACTGTTGCCATGGTCACATGATCAAAATTCAGCCACTTGGCAACTGACTCGTATTTATGACGGTCGCAGTGTCCTGGGGTCGTATGATCGGCTTTTGCGATTTTCTGACCAGTCAAACCAACGGGGAAGCCAGATCCGCTTAACAGCCGTGTGACTAACTTAAGAACTGCAATGAATCGTTTAAGAACCGTGGCAAGAAAGGTCGTAAGATGGGGCAAAATTCACTTAACAGCTGTCTCACTTAGCAACAGAAATGTTGGGCTCAATTCTGGACATAAGTCAAGGACTACCTGTACAAAGACATTACGTGGCCACCTCTGGCCTACTTTCTAACCTCCCACCCCACCCCCCAGCAGCTGCCCCACTCTGCCAATTTGCCCTGCCTAACAAGGGAGGGCGGCCCCGAGAACCTCAGCAGGCAACCCTGCACTCGGCTCGCAGAGGGACTAACAAAACCATCTTCCTCGTAATGGTGTTGGGAATGGTCGTTTGAGCGTACGGTTCCTTCTTGCCTCTTCCAAGCTCTTCTCAGCCCTTCTCGGTGATTTCCTCCTTAGGGGCCCGGTGCTCTCAGTGGCCATGGGTTGCAACAGCGAATCCTGCTACAGCGGTGGGTCAGACGCCAGAATCCGCTGTTGGAAGATCCCCGATCTTGGCATGGACCCTTACGACGGCTACGGTAGGCAGGAAACTCCCCTGGTTCAGCCGCCGCCACCTCCTCCTCCTCCTCCTCCTCCTCCTCCTCCTCCTCCTCCTCCCCTCTCCTTGCTTGCCAAGTGGAATCCCGAAAGGAAATGCTTGGATGGAGAGCCGGGTTTTATTGTTTGGAGGCAGGAACTGTGGGGCTTCCTCCGTATTTAGAACCAGAGACAAAAGGAGGGGCAGGCTTTGCGGTCTCGTTTCCTCCCCGATATATCATCTGTGGATTCAGAAGAATTATTCTGGTGCCCTGGCTGGGTGCTCGGAGCTTCCCTCCCTCCTGCTGCTGAAATAGACGAAGGCTTTTGGTTTTCTTTAGCTGGTTGTCGCATCATTCAAATTCAATGTTCCTTTTACGTTGCCTTGAACGGCTGGTCATTTCTTCATTTCTTCCCGTGCTTCATGGGAGAATCTGCAAACATGGTTTATTTACTACTGAGATTTATCGACTTTATTTTTATCCTCCCTTTACAATTTAAGGCAGCAGACATACATTCCTTCCTTCTTTCCTCCTCCTCCTTTCCATGCAACAACAATCCTGTGAGGTGGGTTGGGCAGAGACAGATTTAATTTATTGTCTCCTGGCAATTGGGCCAACTGGTTTTCATGCCTGAGGCAGGACTCGAACTCACTCCCTGGTGCCTTCACTGCTAGACAAAAACAGGCTTTTATGCTACTTTGGTCTGACCAAAACTAAGTGGCTTACAAGTAGAACCTTCTTTTCCTCGCTTCTAAATTCCTATGTTCCTAACCAAAGGACCTGCTAGTCTGATTTGTCCCCCTGCTCGCCGGGCACCGTCTGCGCCAAGCGAAGCGTGCCAGATGTTGTCTCTCTCTTTGTGGCGTAGATCCGAGCGTGCTCCACACTGTCCTGGATGGCCACACGGATGCCGTCTGGAGCCTGGCCTTCAGTCTCGTGAGGAATCGCTTGGCTTCCTGCTCGGCGGACGGCACTGTGAGGATATGGGACCCGTGCAGCGGCTCCTGTCTTAGCACCTACAACGCGGACAGCGGTGAGCCAGGCTGGGAGGGGGGTCTGCAGAGGGGGGCACGTGGGATTCCCCTGGCACTACAAGGGGGTGTGGCAGACTCCAGCCTTTCAGATAAGGTGGAATAAGATAAGAAACTCTTTATGGTCACTTTCTTCTGTGAATACACTGGAACACATCAAAAAATGAAATTCTGATGCCTGCTCTCAAATGTGTGTGTGTGTATACATACACATACACACATATACACACACACACATATATAATGTATACACACACGCAAGGCGCATGGAGCGCTGTTCTCTTCCCACCAAAGTGGTCCCTATTTTTTTTTTCTTGCATTTTTTACATGCTTTTGAACTGCTAGATTGTCAGAAGCTGGGACAAGTAACCGGAGGTCACCCCGTTACGTGGCACTAGGGATTCGAACTGCCAAACTGCCAACATTTTGATCGACAAGCTCAGTATCTGAGCCACTGAGCCACTGTGTCACTTTATAAACATACACACACACACATATAATAATCACAGACCATTTAGAATACAGAGCAGAAAAAAGAGTCTTGAAAGTTAACAAGGTTGAAACACCCATGAATATAACTTACAAATCAGTTGTAACTTCAAATGGTCAGTATACAAACTATTGCAAGTCGAGGATTACCTGTAAATTAAAAATCAGAATACTACAGAACAGAGGGTTTTTTTGGTTTTATTTTTCTTGCATTTTTTACATGCTTTTGAACTGCTAGGTTGTCAGAAGCTGGGACAAGTAACCGGAGATCACCCCGTTACGTGGCACTAGGGATTCGAACTGCCAACATTTTGATCGACAAGCTCAGTATCTGAGCCACTGAGCCACTGTGTCACTTTATAAACATACACACACACACATATAATAATCACAGACCATTTAGAATACAGAGCAGAAAAAAGAGTCTTGAGAGTTAACAAGGTTGAAACACCCATGAATATAACTTACAAATCAGTTGTAACTTCAAATGGTCAGTATAGAAACTATTGCAAGTTGAGGATTACCTGTAAATTAAAAATCAGAATACTACAGAACAGAGGGTTTTTTTGTTTTTTTTTACAATTATTGCATTTGAGTGCTGACCTCCCCCTTGGCCCCTTGGGTTCTCTCCTGCAGAAAGCGGCACGCCAACCTCCGTCGCCTTCTCCAGCACCGATGCCACGCGGGTGGTGGCAGCCTTCCAGACGGGCAGGGCGGTTCTCTATGACGCGGAGGCTGCCTGCCCCATCCTGACCTTCGAAGGCAGACCTGCCAGTGGTGAGTTGGGGCAGGGTGTGTGTGTGTGTGTCTATTTTTGTGTGGATTTCAGGTGGGCAGGTTGCATTTTGAAATGATAGACGTGTCCTTAGTTCTAAAATAGCCATAGCCCTTAGACTCCTCTACCGCTTCACAGTGCTTTACAGCCCTCTCTAAGCGGTTTGCAGAGTCAGCAGTTTGGGTCCTACAACCCCTCTTGAATCAGAGCACATGCCCTTCTTCTCTTGCCTTTGAACAGGAGCCAGTCAGATCAACCAAGTGGTGAGTCACCCCACCCAGCCTGTCACCATCACAGCACACGATGACCGAGGAATCCGTTTCCTAGACAATCGGACAGGTAAAGGGGGCGGGGGAGTTACGGCCTCTGATTCCTTCAAGGGGTTCTTGGGGGTCTCTGAGCTTGACACTTTCTTGCAGACGTTTCGTGACCCAATTAGGGAACATCTTCAGTGCTAGAAGGGAGGGAGGGTTGTGGAGTGGAGGAGGAGGAGGAGAAGTGGGAGAGGAAGACTATGGAAAACCCTGGTGCTTTGAGAGCTTCGTTGTTTGCTTGCAGATGTTTCATAACCCAACTTGGTAATATCGGGCGGAGGGTAGGGGGTGTAGGAGAAGAGAAGGAGAAGAAGAATAAAAAGAAGAACTACTACTACCGTGGGGTGCTTCGTGCTCTCTGAACCTGGCTGTTTTCTTGCAAACATTTCACTAACCAACTAGGGAACATCATCAGTGCTAGTAAGGAATGGGCTGAATGTCGAGCCTGAGCAACAGATATTCTCCTTCACAAGAACGGGAAGCGATTCCCCCTTCAGGGCTGGCAAAGAAAGCTGGCAGGATCCGGTCTAGCAGCCCTGATCATGTTTCCCCTCCCTCTCTTGCCCAGGGAAAGCCGTGCACTCTATGGTGGCCCACCTGGATGCGGTTACCTGCCTAGCTGTGGATCCCAACGGAGTCTTCCTGATGTCGGGAAGTAGGTACCTCCTCTCCCTTCGTCTCCTGGGCAGAGAAATGAGCGAACCTCACCCAGGGCTGCTCAGCACAACAGAGTGGGAGGAAGGAGGAAGCTGTGAGGCCTGAGGCTCCTCGGGAACTCCGCTTCTCTCGGGCCAGACCTGGGCCTGTCACCCCCCCCCTCCCCTGTGCCACCTCCCTCCCTTTGGGGGTCCCTGCCTGGCCAGCGTGAGAAAGCAGAAATCAGGTGTCAATAAGGAGACGCCATACATGCAGTGCAGCTGCCTCGGTTTTATGTTGGAGAAATTGTGTTTTGTTTCTTTTTTTTTAAAATAAAACGTTTTATTTTAACATTCATATCCAATAACATATTTAATGTACCATCATATACAATTAATCGGACCTGCCCGGTCACCACCCCCTTCCTACTCTCTTTCCTTCTCTACCTTCTTCTACTTTCCACAACCATCCTCCCCCTCTCTTATCTATATCCTCTCCTCCTTCCTCCCTACTCCTTTCTTCTCCCTCTTCTATCCTTCTTCCTTCCTCCTTCCTCCCTATTCCTTTCTTCTCCCTCTTCTATCCTTCTTCCTTCCTCCTTCCCATCATTCTGAAATGATAGCCAGGCAGCTCCGATCTTACATTGATTATACATCTTCAATCATCTCTGTATATTAACCATCAATCCATTTTCTACCTCATCCCCTCCCCTCCTTCCTTCCTCCCCACCCCGGGACTTCCCAGAACCGAATACAGGGTATAAAACTAACAACAAAAATTAAAATATAACACAAATCATAATCCATAGTCACTCCTTTTGTTTCTTTTTTCAATTGATATGCAGGTACGGTAGTCCTCGACTTACGATCACAGTAGAGCCCCAAATTTCCGTTGCTAGGCGAGACAGTTGTTAAGGGAGTTTTGTCTCGTTTTATGACTTTTCTTGCCACGTTTCTTAAGTTGAGTCACTGCAGTTGTTAAATGAGTAATACGGTTGTAAAAGCGAATCTGGCTTCCCCATTGACTTTGCTTGTTGGAAGGTTGCAAAAGGGGATCACGTCACACGCACACAGACACACACAGACAGAGACACACACACACACACACACACACACACGGCACTGGGACTGTCGTAAATATGAGTCAGTTGCCCAGCATCTAAATTTTGACCACGTGACCCTGGGGGTGTGAAAAATGGTCCTAAGTCACTTTTTCAGTGCTGTTGAAACTTTGAACAGTCACTAAATGAACAGTTGTAAGTCAAGGACTTCCTCTGGGTGGGTGGGTGGGTGCATGTGTGCCTACGCATCGTCACAGTTCTGTTGGTTCGGCCCTCCACCACAATCCCAGTTCCTGCTATGTGGCATCTCGGGAAAACTAATAGCCGACTCCCACGTTGGATGTAGTCCCGAGTCTTGGGTTCCAATGCTGACAGTCCCTGGCTGAGAACTCCCTTGAGAAGATGCCGTTTGGCCTCAAAAAGGCCCCAGCCTGGCCTTTCGGTTTTTGGCCGAGCAGTTGTGCCCAGAGAGGGGAGGGAGACCCTGGCACTCTTGCCTTGCGTGGGTATGCGCGTCTGGGGGTGCCTCCCAGCCGTCTCTTTCTTCCCGCAGGCCACGACTGTTCGCTGCGGCTGTGGAACCTGGATAACAAGACCTGCACGCAGGAGATCACGGCGCACCGCAAGAAGCACGAGGAAGCCATCCACGACGTGGCCTTCCACCCCAGCAAGGCCCTGATTGCCAGCGCTGGAGCCGACGCCCTGGCCAAGGTCTTCATATGAAGGGGAGGCAGGCCTACAGGTAAGCCCTGCTCCAGAGAGATTGCTCAGGAAGCAGGAGGGGCTTCTGCTTGAGCAGGGGGCTGGGCTAGAACAAGGGTCTCCAACCTTGGCAACTTGAAGACTTCAACTCCCAGAATTCCAAAATGGGAGCTGAAGTCCACAAGTCTTAAAGTTGCGAAGGTTGGAGACCTCTGGTCTAGAAGACCTCCAGGGTCCCTTCCCAACTCAGTTTACAGCTAGTCCTTGACTTGCAATCGACCCCCAAAATTTCCCTTGCTAAGCGAGACAGTTGTTAAGGAGTTTTGTCTCGTTTTATGACTTTTCTTGCCACGTTTCTTAAATTGAGTCACTGCAGTTGTTAAATGAGTAATACAGTTGTAAAAGCGAATCTGGCTTCCCCATTGACTTTGCTTGTTGGAAGGTTGCAAAAGGGGATCACGTCACACGCACACAGACACACACAGACAGAGACACACACACACACACACACACACACACGGCATTGGGACTGTCGTAAATATGAGTCAGTTGCCCAGCATCTAAATTTTGATCACGTGACCCTGGGGATACCTGCAATGGTCCTAAAGTCACTTTTTTCAGTGCTGTTGAAACTTTGAACAGTCACTAAATGAACAGTTGTAAGTCAAGGACTTCCTCTGGGTGGGTGGGTGTATGCATCCGTGCCTACGCATCGTCACAGTTCTGTTGGTTCGGCCCTCCACCACAATCCCAGTTCCTCCTATGTGGCATCTCGGGGAAAACTAATAGCCGACTCCCACGTTGGATGTAGTCCCGAGTCTTGGGTTCCAATGCTGACAGTCCCTGGCTGAGAACTCCCTTGAGAAGATGCCGTTTGCCCTCAAAAGGCCCCAGCCTGGCCTTTCGGTTTTTGGCCAAGCGGTTGTGCCCAGAGAGGGGAGGGAGACCCTGGCACTCTTGCCTTGCGTGGGTGTGCGCGTCTGGGGGTGCCTCCCAGCCGTCTCTTTCTTCCCGCAGGCCACGACTGTTCGCTGCGGCTGTGGAACCTGGATAACAAGACCTGCACGCAGGAGATCACGGCGCACCGCAAGAAGCACGAGGAAGCCATCCACGACGTGGCCTTCCACCCCAGCAAGGCCCTGATTGCCAGCGCTGGAGCCGACGCCCTGGCCAAGGTTTTCATATGAAGGGGAGGCAGGCCTACAGGTAAGCCCTGCTCCAGAGAGATTGCTCAGGAAGCAGGAGGGGCTTCTGCTTGAGCAGGGGGCTGGGCTAGAACAAGGGTCTCCAACCTTGGCAACTTGAAGACTTCAACTCCCAGAATTCCAAAATGGGAGCTGAAGTCCACAAGTCTTAAAGTTGCGAAGGTTGGAGACCTCTGGTCTAGAAGACCTCCAGGGTCCCTTCCCAACTCAGTTTACAGCTAGTCCTTGACTTGCAATCGACCCCCAAAATTTCCCTTGCTAAACGAGGCCGGGGTTCGGCGAGTTTCACTCCATTTTACGACTTCCCTTGCCACTGGGGTTAAGCGAATCCCCGCCGTCGTTAAACCAGCAACACGGCTGTTAAGTGAATCCAGCCCCAGGAACCCTGCAACTGTCATAAATACGAACCACGCGGCTAAGAATGCAAATTTGGATCACGTGACCATGGAGTGGTGGTCCCAAGTCCCTTTTTGTTTGTTTGTTTAAGTACCGTTCTAACTTTGGGAGGTCACTCAATGAACTGTCGTAAGAGGAGGACTTCCTGTATTCCATTATGCCATTAGGAGCCTCCCCTCTGCCTCTTGCTTCCTCTTCCCAGGAATCCTGCCTCTTCCGCTTCCTCCTTCCTCTGGCCCGGCAGTGGTGCTAACACAGCGCGTCCCTCACCTGCCGGGACCCTCCCCGTCTCTCCCCTGAGCTCGGGACCGATGCCTGCTGGACAGCACGAGGGGCCAGCTGCAGCCCCTTCCTCGCCCTCGCAGCTCACCTTTCTTCACCAGCACTGAAAACGTTTTTCCACTCATTTCAAGGCCGCCTTGTGGTTATTATTTCCCACCTCAGGGAGTGGAAAACCCCCCCCCCCCAATTTACCCCCACCACCACCACACCCCCAACGGCTGTTGGAAGGGGAAGGAAACCCCCTGACTCAGTTGCTGGAGTAGCTTGGGAAGAGGCACCTGGACCCCTAAACCTCAGCCTCCTTGGGGAAGGGGCGTTGAAATCTCTTCCCCCACCTCCGCCCCCCTTTTTGGCTCGGTTGGCTGAGGACATTTTGGTTTTTTAAACGTTTTGGGCCGCTTTTGACGCCGCACAGACTCTTCCCGAAGACGGACAACGCGCACTGGATGCCCAGCTCCAACGTCGGGGCCTTTGACTCGCCCTCCGGCCCCCCGGTGTGGGCTACAGAGCTCAAGATCTGGAGGAAATCAAGTGCCAACCTTCGCTCCTTCTGAGCCACGAGATGAGCCCCTCTTCTGCCTCTCCTTCACCTCTTTGGCCCCTTCTAAGTTGCACGCCTGGCGTGCCTCGCTCAGCGGCGATGATATTCAGAAGAGGAGACGGGGTGTCGGTCTCGTCCAACCCCCTGCCTCCAGTTTTCTCGGGCAGGCCTCCTGGAAGAGGCAGGAGATTCTGGGTGAGGGTCTCCTCTGGTTTTGCCCGTATTCTAAAGCAGGGGAATCTGCAAACGTGGCCCTTTTAAGACTTGTGAATTTCAACTCCCAGGATTCCCCAAAGAATTCTGGGAGTTGAAGTCCGCAGGTCTTAAAGGGGCCACGTATGGAGACTTCTGTTCTAAAGGGGGCAGGTAAGAGAAGGGGGTTGGGGAGGGGTCCAAGGAGCAGGGCTGACAAATCAACCAGCAAACAACCACGTGCTGGTCTACCCTGCTAGAGACGGAACATCCCGGCTTGTTCCCCTCCTTGCTGGCAGGGGTCTTTGGGGGCAGGAGAAAGGGGTCCGCGAATGTGATGAATAGGGTGATGAGGATGGTGAAAACTTTGGGGGAAGAATGTTGTGAGGCCCACCCTGCGAGGTTACTCCTGGGTGACCCTGAGAGGGAGGGGAGGGGATTCCTCATCCTGGGCTATGAGGAAGGTGTCCTTGCTTCTGGGTGGGTGGGCTGCGTGCTTGCAGAAGGTGGAGCCACCAGTTTTGACCTCTCTTTGACAGCTGGAAGCAAGCAATCCACAACTTTTCTCAATTTGGGCCACTTTTAAGAAGTGTGGACTTCAACTCCCAGAATTTCTCAAGCTAACCAGCCATGGGAGTTGAAGTCCAAACATAACCGGTTGTGGAATTCCAGAAGTTGAAGTCTTTCCATCCTGAAGTACAATAGCTGAGGGAATTCTGGGAGTTGAAGTCTGGAACTTTTGAAGTTCAGTAGCATGCTGGCTGGGGGAATTCTGGGAGTTGAAGTCCATACCCTTTCCAGTGGCTAAAGTTGGGGAAAAAAAACCCACTTATTGGAGAGCCATGCCTAAATCCAGCTGCATGGGAGCAAGAGGGGCACGAGAAGCCACGTTCCCACCTATTGGGGGCCTGCACTGCGGATCAGACCATCCGCTATCCTGGAGGGGTGGAGCTCTTGTAAATTGTTCTCCCCGGCGCCTCCCATCTTCATCACATCTGGGCTTCTTCAATTCTCTGAATTGGCCAACCTAACCTGGGCTGGGCAGCTGCCAGCCTGTGTGCCTGGCCTGGGACAGCTGTGGAAGGAGTCGCGGGCGGTTCTGCAAAGCACTGGTGTACCTCGACGCAAGGTGAGGACAGAAGCGCAACTCGTCGAGGGGCATATCTGCAGCGAGGGGTCCTAAAAGTCAAGGGAGCGAGCACCACCAGGAGATCAAAGCCCCATCTTTTCTTTTTTTTTAATGCACATCTGTGGGCTTTGATTTCCCGACTCGTGTCCATCTTGACCTTATAAAACTCCTGTCCCTACAAATGTCCCCCAAACTGTTTGCAAACACCCCCTTTCCTTGCAGTTAGGAGTAATTTTTGGGGTGTGTGTGTGTGGAAAGGGGAAACGGTTTGGGTTTCTCTTTTTTTCAATTTTTATCTCCTTTCGTTCTTTGGGGTGGGTATTTGGGTCTTCCTCGTTTGTTTTTGTATATTCTGTACAGTCGAAGAAAAGGTTTGAAAAGAGAAAAAGGACACACACACACACACCCAGGCACTCCGAAGGGCTGATGATCCTGGAAATCACCACAAACAGCGTTATCACTGTGTGATAGTTTCTACGCACCACAGTCGTTTTTTTAAAAAAGAGAAAACGTCCAATTTGAATTCGAACCGGGAGGGGGAGGAGAAGGCCGATTTCAAAGGGGAGAAGAAGCCGTGTCACATGCACCCCTCCCCCTTACCCCATTCCCCCCCCTTCCTTTTCTCCGTGGGGCTCATCGGACTCGGCACGCCTGCTTTTTTAAAAAACAAAACCCGCCAATTTAGCTTTCTCCTATATTTATTTGAACTCTTGTCTTTACAATTTGGGGCCTTGTTTTAATACTAAAACTCAGCTGTATGTGGGACAAAGAAAAGAAAACCTGCCTCGGTAATAATATTAATAATAAAAGTAATAAATCTTAAAAAAACCCTCATGATTGTTTTGCCATAAGAGTGGAAAACTGCAACTCTTTTTTCTGGTCGTCTGCAGTGCTGGGGGCTTGTGCCCCGTTCACAAGTGCTGTTTCCAAGGGTTGGATTTTTCTGGTAATTTTAAAGGCCCCCAAAGGAGGCCCACATCTGTCCAGAAAGGGAGCTCCGTTGGAGATGCATGGGAACCAGTCTGCTTTTTCCTTCCTGGGGAGGAGGGGAGGCACCCCCTCCCCACAACCCTGGTACAACTTATAATAATAATAATAATAATAATATTTTTATTTATAGACCGCCCTTCTCCCAAAGGACTCAGGGCGGTGTACAGCCACAAATAAAATACAGAAAGAAAACAACAATACAAAACTAAAAACAACCCTTAAAAAACCTATTTAATTTGGCTACTTATAGATAAAAATATTCCCTCTAAAATTTACTAAAAAATTTAAAACCCATAAATCAATTTAATAATATAAAATTTAAGCGAGTCCAGCAAGACGAAATAAATAGGTTTTAAGTTCGCGGCAGAAGGTCCTAAGGTCAGGTATTTGTCGGAGTCCAGGGGGAAGCTCGTTCCATAGGGTAGGAGCCCCCACAGAGAAGGCCCTCCCCCTGGGGGCCGCCAGCCAACATTGCTTGGCTGACGGCACCCTGAGCCCAACTTCTCTTCCTTTAAAAAGGATGGTGCAATTTGAGGGGTGGGTGGGCAGCATCCAAGATAAAGGCTGAGAGGGGGAGTCCCCAGGTGGGGTGATACAATCAATATTTTATTTATTTGTATCCCGCCTTTACATAAATACCTCAAGGCAGTGAACATGTCCAACAACTTTCCTCCTTACTCCACAACAACAACCCTGTGAGGTGGATGGGGCTGAGAAAGTGACAGGCCCAAAATCACCCAGCTGGTTTTCATGGCTAGGGTTGAACTAGAACTTGCTATCTTGGTGTTTGCCCAGTCCCCCAATGATCTTTTGTGCTTAGGGTGGGACTAGAACTCGCCATCTCCTAGTTTCTAGCTAGCTGGGGAATTCTGGGAGTCAAAGTCCGCACATCTTCAAGCAGTCCAGTTTGAGAAACCCTGCTCCAAATCAAGCTGCTGGTCCTTATGATTGAGACACATTTTAACTAATCCAGAGCTCCCAAAAGTAGAAAATTTGACACCTTGGGTTGTAGAGCTACGGATCTCCTTGCTTGGCTGGCTGAGGAATTCTGGGAGTTGAAGTCCACAGCTTGTAAAGAGGCCAAGTTTGCAGACCTCCGCATGAGATCATTAGGAACCAAAGTAACTGAATGGCCCCTGGCTTGTTCATCACCCTGCGGCCTGTTTCCTCTTATAGTTGAGATAAAAAAAAATGCTGGAGGGGAGGATTTCCCGTTCAGTCCTCACCCTTTGCTGAAATCCAGGTCCTGAGAAGCAGGAGGGGCATCCCCCTAAGCCAACTTGGCTGGCTGTTGTGATTCAGGCATGCTATGACAACCGCCAACCGCCCCACCTGCCCCTGGCACAGTTTTCCGGAGCGCCTGTCAGCTTTGACTTTAGGAAATGATGCGTGCACGGTCTCCCAGGCGCTGCACCTGGTTCAGAAAGGCTTCCTGGCTGGGGCACGCAACGAGCGGTGCCCGCAGGGTGGCACCTCGAGGGCAGCTCAAGGTGAAAGCCTGTCGAACTTGCTCTGTCACCTTAGGGAGCCAGGCCGGGCGGCTGCCAAGGGAAGAGCCCTTCGGATGTCTCTCGGGTGGGTGGAGCTGCCATTTCTTAACCACATTTCGTGGTATCTTGGCTTCCTGTCTTGTTTTAAGCAGCAGAAGGATAGAAGCGACTCATCATCACTCGAGGCAGAAATGAGGGTGGGGGGTCTTCGGTGCGCTCTGAGCTGAGAGTGGGGATTTTACCCAATTCGGTAGCCTCCATCAGGGCCAGAAGAGAGTGCAGCTTGTGGAACGGAGGATGAGGAAGTCCCTGGGGCTCTTGGTGCTCTCTGAGCTTGGTAGTTTTTCTGCAGACGTTTCCTGACCCAAGTAGGTAACATCATCAGGGTTAGAAGAGTGTAGTCTTTGCTCTCTGTTTAAAAAGCCCTCTCTCTTCCAGCACTGATGACGTTAACCAGTTGGGTATTGAAACTTCCTTCTTTCCGATTAGTCCCTGGTGCTCGCTGAGCTTGGTGGTTTTCGTGCAGGTAACACCACCAATGCTGGAAGGGGGGGGGTGTTTGCAAAGAGGAGAAGGAAGATGACGACTGTGGGGGTCCTTGGTGTTCTCTGAGATTGGTAGTTTTCTTTCAGACGTTTCATGAGACAACGAAAAAAGCTAAAAAGGAAAGCCAAAGACCTCCTTGCCACCAATCGGGAACACCCAATAAGCAGAGATTAACCCCAAGATTAAAACTAGACCAACAATCAAACAGTAAACAACACCCCTATCAAGGAACAACCGACTCAGACAAGCAATGATTGATGGTAAACAAAAGCCCAATGAAGGAACTACCAAGAAGCCTCCCACCAACACTTGACAAGCCATTGGATATAAATCTCCTTCCCTCCGAGCACTGATGATGTTCCTTAGTTGGGTCATGAAACGTCTGCAAGAAAACCACCCGGCTCAAAGACCACCAAGGACCCCACCAAAGCAGGAGTGAACAAGTGAACCCAGAGCTTCCTTACAACCGGCCAGTTTGCCAAGAATTGTGGCAGATATTCCTTCAAATGTGGCCTGCAGAGCTGATGGTTGGAGGACAGCCGGGGACTTCCTGTCTTGCGAAGGAGGTCACCAGGCCATCCGCACCTTTGTCCATCACAATCACGTCCTTCGGTCAACAGCCGAGAAACTCCAGTTGCTTCTGCGTTTCCCTTTTAGAAGATTAGCCACGAACTCACCTTGAGCCCGGGGGTCTCTCGCTGTTCCTTCATCTGCTCGTCCGCTTCCAAAATTCTCGGCTTTGCTCAATGGCGGCTTGACAAGTGAGAGCAGGTTGCCAGCAGATGGGATCAAGGCTAGTCCTGGCTGAGGCAGGGTGGACATTAGAGCTCTAATTCCCAGTTTCTTAATCTAGGATAGCCGGCTTAATGGGAACTGGGGTTCAAATCTTCCCAAATTAACGAAAAGCGTATTTCTGAGCATACGAAGAGAATGCAGGTAGTCCTCGTCTTACGGCCACGACTGAGCCCCCAAACTTCCTTTTGTTAAGGGAAACAGCTGCTAAGTGAGTTTTGCCCCATTTTACGACCATTCTGGCCACCGTTGCTAAATGAATCATTGCAGTTGTTAAATTAGTCGCAGGATTGTTGAATGAATCCGGCTTCCCCATTGAATTGGCTTGTCGGAAGGTCACAAAACGGGATCACGTGACCCCAGGATATTGCAACTGTCATAAGTACATGCCAGTTGCCAAGCTTCTGAGTTTCGATCATGTGATCATGGGGATGCTGGAGTGGTCGTGTGAAAAACTTAAGTCGCGCGACTTAAGGATCATTTGCTTAGCTGTTCAAAGTTACAGAAGCCCTGAAAGAAGGGACCAGTCCTTGCAGTTACAACCGTCGTAGTACCTCCGCAGCCACATGATCAAAATTTGGACACTTTGCAACCGGACTGTATTTATGACGGTTGCAGCCTCCTCAGGGTCACGTGATCCCCTTTTACGACCTTCCCAGCTAGCTCCCGACAAGCAAAGTCAACAAAGGAAGCCGGATTCGCTTAACGACCGGCCAATTCACTTAACAACTGCAGTGATTTGGTTAACGGCCGTGGCGAATAAAAGGTCCTGAAATCAGTCGGGACTCATTTAACAAGCACCTTGATTAACGAAGGAAATTCTGGCCCCAATCGTGGTCGTAAGTCGAGGACAAGTTAGGTAATCCGGTTTTATTGACTGATCGTTTTTTTTCATTGCTTAAAAAAAAAAGGCTCTCGGGAAGGAGATGCTTCACGCCCAGGGCTGGCATGCAGGCTGGCATTCCAGGCTGTGGGAACCTCGCTGTGGAGGGGGGGGGGCGTGATCCAGGCAGCCTCTCCAAGCAGGATGTTTCTGCAAAGGCAGACAGGAAGATGGAGCCAAGCCGCCCCTCCTTAACTTCCAGGAACAGAACTCGGATATCTGGCGGCTGCAGCTTGGGGGGTGGGGGAGGGGGGCTCTTTCAAGAGGGCCAGCAGCCTCGGAGCAGAAGGACTGAGGCTAAGAAACACAGAGGAAGGAGCTTTGCAAAGAAAGGCCTTCCCAGTTGTCTCTCGCTTTTACTCTTTTTTATAAATAACTCCAGGCAGTGAATATCTCCAACACATCTTGCCCACAACTGTTTTCCCCACAACAACAACCTTGTGAGGTAGGTTGGGCTGAGAGAGAGAGCGAAGAGTCCAAAGTCATCTGGCTGGCTTTTGTGCCTATGGCGGGACTAGAACTTCCAGCCTCCTGTTAATTGGCCTTGAAGTCACTCAGCCAGCTTTCATCACTAAGGTGAGACTAGAACTAAGCACCAACCTGGTTTCTTGTCTGTGCTCTAAGCACTAGACCAAACTGAGTTGAGTTTTGGACTGAAGTCCTTTTTTTTAGCAGAAGGTGCCACACACTGAAAAGAAAGATTAAGATGGATAGACTACAACACCCAGAACCCCTCTTAGCAGTCTAGCCCTAGAATTCTATCTTCCGCCCTCTGGGGGTCCAGGAAACCAGAGTTGAGGGTCTCCAAAATCTCCCAAGGGAATTTTGGAGAAGGGGGAGCTGGGTCTCCCTGCTACTAAAAGGCCACACCTGAATTCCTGCACCTGTTCGGATGACTCAAGGCTCCCATTCCGGGAAGAAGCGATTTCTTATCACACCCTCCATTTGATTCTGGGTGGGAGGACTTGTGTGTGTCTCTGAAAGGCTCCATGGATTTCCAAGCATCTCAACAAGAGCCAGGGATCAATCAACCAATCAACCGATCAATTCAATTTATACAGCCCCTGATCTCACCATCCAGCGATTTTTCCTTCACGTATTAGTGCATAGATGGGTTGTTACTACAAATCCTATAGTCCTTTACTAACAGGGCTATGGGAGATGGGGTCCAGTACCTCCAGAAGAGATGGGGGAGGGGACTCTTGGCCCCCAAACGTATCCCCACCCCCACCCCACGCATTTCTCCATTGTTCTCCTGCCAAATGTTTGACCCACTGGCAGGAGGCGGACGTGGCTGCTTTGGATCGGATCCCTTCCCGGGTCTGGCCCGGACTTTTAAAAAAAAAAAAAAAAAGAGGGGAGAACCAGAACCCAAGAATTGGAGAGGGGCCGAAGTCCCGGCGGAGGGGGACTCCGAGGCTATTTTGGCTCCCGATGCCAACCAGTTCAGAAACAGCCGAACCTCTCGCCACGCCGGGGGCAAAAAGGCGCAAGGAGGAAGGAAGGCGTGAGCGAACCGGGCAATCCGTAGGTGGGCATAAAAAGGGCTTCTGGCTGGGCTTAGCCTTGAACGATGGGAACAAAGAGACGGCATGTTGTTTTTGTTGCTTTGCGTTGTGTTGTTTGTTTCCAAAAGGAACTCCGTCCCGCTCAAAGAAAGCAAAACCTTGCAAATTCCTCGACGGCGCCTGCCATTCTCCAGCCGCGAGGGCTGGACGGGCTCGGGCTCGGTGCACTCTTGCACATGCTCGCGGGCTCCGAGAAAGGGCACTCTGCACATGCTCGCGGGCACCGGCCCCACGTCCTGGACCCAGGCGAAGGCTGGTGAGCGGCACCAGGGGGGCGGCAGCCTCTCTTTGCAGCCCGGCCGGTGCACCGGCGCCCCGGGGAGCCTCGGGCTCCGCTTCCTCCCTGCAGCTTCGCGGCTCGTTCCGGCTCCACTCCGGAGCGACGGGGCGGGCTCCGTGACTTCATCCCCGGGGCCCGCCATTGGCCGGCCGGCCTGTCACTCCGCGCACTTCCTCCTCGGGGAAAGAAGTGGGGGGGGGCCCGGAGGAGCGAGAAAAGTTTGTCCGGCGGGGCGGGCGCTGCTGCCGCGTCCTCGGAGACGCGTCCCGGGGGCTGGAGAGACGCCCGAGGGCTCCAGGCAGCCTTTCCCGGGTGGGAGCGAGCGAGCGAGCGAACGAGCGAGCGACAGAGACGGCGGGGAGGGCAGCTGAGCCCGCGGGCGCCTGGATGGCGTCTCTGCCCGCCGCCTCCTCGCCCACGGGCGCCCCCGAGCCCATCCAGCCGGCCGCCCCCCCTGCCGGCCCGGCCGGGATCTCCTTCCAGCTGCAGATCGGGCTGACCCGCGAGTACGTCCTGCTGCCCGCCGCCTGCGACCTCGCCCACGTCAAACAGCTGGCCTGCTCCATCGTGGACCAGAAGGTGGGGGGGGCGCCCCGCGGGGAAGGGGAGGTGGGGGGGCGCTTTGCCCGGCCGTAGCAGCCGAGCGCCGGCCTCCGGGAGCGCCCCCAGCCCGAGGGGGGTGAGGGAAAGGGGACCACCAGGAGAGCAGGGGAGATGCCGGCATCTCTTTGACTCCGCGGTCACTAGCGGGGTCTCCACGCGGGGCGACGACAGGGAGGCGGTGGAAACGAGCCACGCAGCGCTGCTGTCCGGAGGAGCCGGAGAGGCGGGGAGGTTTTCGGGGCCGCGAGCTGCCGGAGGTGGCAACCCCTCCGGCCGGGCTCTCGCCTGGGGTCTCTCCGCGGCTTCTGCCCCTCGCGGTTCCCGGGCTCCTGAGCGCTTCGCTTAAGACGAGTCGGGCGGCAGAGGCTGGAAACCCATCCGGGGAGCCTCGGGCTGGGCCGCCGCTGCCCTTTGGTCGGCCGGGTGTGTTGTACAGGTGAGTCTATGGAGACTTTCCAGGTGATGGTTGTGGCCAAGGTGCTTCTGGGTGTGTCCCCCACCCCCCAAAAAAAGGCAGATGGATTTTCTTGGGGTCTTTTTTTTTTAAAAAACGTTTCAGTTCTCAGTTCACTTCTCAGGAACCAAGAAAAGTCCACAGTTGCCTTTTTTTTGGGGGGGGGGAAGAGGAGCACCTTTGGGACAGGTGTGTTGCCGGTGCAGCAGCCTCCCACACAGCCGGCCCTCATTGAGTTCCACAGGCAAATCTTTTGGTGAGGGGCTTCTTGGCCTGGAGAAGAAGGGAGCCATTAGCAGGAAAACCGGTTCTGGATCCCTGCTAGCCCAGCTCAGCTCACTGGGCAGGTGTCCGGCGGATCAAAGGGGCAGGAATGTATTGAAGGTCTCCAGGTCAGTGGCTTGGTTGGAGGGAAAAGCAAAATACACCCGAAATTAGGAAGAGAGAGAGAGAGAGACGGAGCAGAGTTGAGTAAAGAGGCCAGGTTAGAGCCAGGCAGGTGAAACTACCTTTATTGTTCTTACAAATAATTCAGAGGTGGGGAACCTATCCAACACACCTTCTTCTTCCTGTTTTCCCCACAGCAACAACCACCCTGTGAGGTGGGTTGGGCTAAGAGAGAAAGGGACCGGCCCAAAGTCACCTGGCCAGCTTTCAGGGCTAAGGTGGGACTAGAAGTCGCTTGTCTCCTGGGGATTGGCCCAAGGTCACCCAGCTAGCTTACATACCTCAGGCAAAACTAGAACCCGCCTCCTCCTGGGGGATTCGCCCAAAGTTCCCCTGCTGACTTTCATGCGTAAGGCAGGACTAGAACTCACGGCCTCCTTCTTCCTAGCCTGGTACCTTAACCACTGGACCAAACGGGCTCTCGATATCAAATATCCTAAAAAGATGTAGAATTTCAGCACCCATGATCCTCTAAATGCTTGTTTGCAAAAAGAAAGAGAAGGGGGCTTAATGTTTGTCATGCTGGATAAAGCATCTTTCCCCGCCCCCGCCCTCCCGCCCCACTGGCTGTACAATGGTTTGGATTTCACACACAGAATAAGAGAGTTGGAAGGGACCTTAGAGGTCTTCTAGTCCAGCCCCCTGCTCAAGCAGGAGACCCTAGACCATTGCAGACAAATGGCAGTCCGGTCTCTTCTTAAAACCCTCCAGTTTTCAAGCCACGATGCCCAACTGAACCCCGATGGTTTATACCTCTGTTTCTCAAAGAAACAGAGGTATAAACCATCTTACAGGCCCCTGTAAGACCGTTGGCATTCAACTCAAGTTGCCAAGTTTGAAAAATGTGAGTTTACAGGGTGTCAGGGCCTCTACAAATACGGCAGCACCTCCTGAATGACAAGGAGGAGATAGCAGGGGGGGGGAAAATAAAATCAGGGGCTGGGAAAACCCCGAAATGGAAACAGGAGGAAAGAACGAAAAGGTGCGACGCTGACTTTAAAAAGAAAGAAAGAAAGAAACTTCCACGCTGCCACGTTGTGTTATAGAGGCTGCTTGCAGAATTCGTGGCGCGCTCTGAAGTTTGCATTTTGCAGGTAGTGCTTTCGATTCGGTCTGGGGGTCTTGCTTGGATTCTGGGGTGGGTGGGGGGGAGGGAGGGAGGGAAGGAAGGAAGGTCCGTATTGTTAAGGCAGGTAGCAGCCAGTGCAGAAACTTCCATGATGGGTGCTGAACCTGAACTCGGAGCCGGGGAAGAAAGCCGTGGCTGGAGAGACCCACGGCGGCAACCTCTTGTCTCCTTTCCCTGCACAACTGATGTGGGGCCTGGGTGATGGTGCTGAGCGAGGCTTTTGACGTGACGGCAAAGCAGCGGAAACGGCAGCCGGGCCCTGCCCGCCTGGCTGCTTGCTCGGCAGGAAAGGGAAACTGGTCCCCCGTTTTGGAGAGTGATAATCTTTGGGGGCTTCTCCCGGATGGGAGCCGTCCTCTCTGCATCCGTTGCTACTGCTGGTGGTGGTGGTGGTGCTGGGGTCAGAAGGAAGGCTGGACGCCTTCGGCCTCTCGGTGGGGCCTGCGTGGCTCTTAAGAGCGACAGGGAGGTCCTTGATCTGGCTTTCTCCCCCACCCGCCTGGCTTCTGAGTAGCCCAAAGAAGTTGATTTGAGGCACTGATCGTATTTGAAGAGCGCCCGTCTCCCAGCAATGGATGGAAACTAATCGACTTAGAACTAAGGAGAAACTTCCCAACAGTGAGGACCATTAACCAGTGGAACTGCTTGCCTCCAGAAGTTGTGGCTTTTAAGAAGAGATTGGATAACTATTTGTCTAATGATAGTCACAGGGTTCAAGTAAGCACTCAGGAAACAATATCAATATAAATCGTAAGGATACCAGCAACAAGGTTACAGTCATACAGTCATAAGTGGAAGGAAATGGGTGGTGGGAACGATGAGAAGATTAAGAGTAGTGCAGATTTGACAGTGTTGAGGGAATTATTTGTTTAGCAGAGTGATGGCGTTCAGGGGGAAAAAACTGTTCTTGTGTCTAGTTGTTCTGGTGTGCAGTGCTCTGTAGCGTCGTTTTGAGGGTAGGAGTTGAAACAGTTTTTGTCCAGGATGTGAGGGATCTGTAAAGGAGAGAAGCAACTTAGAACTAAGGCGAAATTTCCTAACAGTGAGGACAATTAACCAGTGGAACTGCTTGCCACCAGAAGTTGTGGGTGCTGCAACGCTGGAGGCTTTTAAGAAGAGACTGGACAGCCACTTGTCTGAATTGCTATTTGCACATAGTCCTCAACTTGCAACCATTTGTTTAGAGACAGAAGTTACAACGGCACTGAAAAAAGTGACTCACGACCGTTTTTCACACTTTAAGATCATTGCAGCATCCCGGCGGTCAGGTGATCAAAATGTGGACTCTTGACAACTGACTCATTTTCACTTAACGACCACATGTTTTACTTAACGACTGCAGCAATTTGCTTAATAACTGCGGCAAAAGTCGTAAAATCGAGCACGCCTCACTCAACAACCGTCTTACTTAGCGACAGCAATGCTTGTCCTGATTGTGGTCGTATGTCAAGGACTCCCTGTAAAATGACCGATTTAGCTGAGAAATGGCTGGCCAAACATCCGTTTTGAATGGGGCTGAAAACCTAGGACCTTGGATCCTTATTGTGGCTGAGCAGGAGACAGGAAATCTGGTGGGGTTTTTTTCGGATTTAAGTGGACAAGCAAATTCTTTAGAAGGGAAGAAGCGGAATCTAATCTCTGGTTGAAAATAACAGAATTGGAAAGGACCTTGGAGGTCTTCTAGCCCAGCCCCACACACAGGCAGGAAATGTGAACCGGATACCCATTGTGGCACAATACACTAAAAGTTTGGATAAAGTGTGACCAGGTCCCATGCGTTCATGAGTAAGACGGAGGTTTTATTTTGGGGAATTTGCTTCTTCCAAAGACTAGGCCTGTTGTTTTCGTGATAGTCCATAAAGCGGGTGAATTCACTCTATTTCACCATGCTGGTACTCCTATTTTTAATTTTAGACTTAAGTGCATTTGGGGTGAATGGAGTAATAGATAAAGGCTCTTTTTAGGTGTGGATTGAAGATGTGCAAATAATCGCATTTCTGAAGAAGTGGGAAAGCCCTAAAGCAGGGGTCTCCAACCTTGGCAACTTTACGACTTGTGGACTTCAACTCCCAGCATGCGCTGGCTGAGGAATTCTGGGGGTTGAAGTCCACAAGTCGTAAAGTTGCCAAGGTTGGAGACCCCTGCCCTAAATCACTTTAAGAGAAGTGGACTTCAACTCCCAGAATTCCCCAGCCAGGCCAAATTTGAGAAACACATCCTTAAAAATCCAAACTCTGCCAGCTGCTTTGCAAATGTCAAGCTTTTAACCTTGCTTGGGGGAGAAATCCCTGCTTAATGCCGCAGATCCTCCATGTTCAGAGGCAGTCTACCTCGGAAACGCCCAATCCTAAAGGCAGAGAA